>NC_059138.1:66841493-67152743 GCF_020740605.2 Lemur catta
CACTTTCCAGCTAAGAATGTGTATTTAAAGATTATACTTAAGAAACTGCAAAAGGAAAGACTGAGACATAGGAATAGTGTCCTGGAGTTAGGAAGCTAAAGTCTCAGCACTGAGCAGGATTTGTGAAAGGAGAACAAAATAGGTTAAATAGCATACAGTTGTAGTTAGCAAAGGCCATCTCTCAGTCACACTAACTAATAATTACCAGTCTCTTTTAGTGACGGAAAACTAGAAAAGTGTATTAAAATTAACAATGTAAGCTTTACAGGTTGTTTCATAAAAGTGTGCATATTAAACCATACAGAGTTTTCATTATAAAAATGAGTTCAGTTAATTTCCTGATTAAAGAATTTCTTCAAATATGATTACATGGGGCCATATTTCCTGGATTCAAAACATTTAAACATTTTAACCTTTTTGAAGGTTGTATGTATCTTATAATTACTGTCAAAAGAAACATTGCTAGTTGTTAAAGTAAGAAATAAGTAATGAAACTCCAATAGTAGTTTTTTCCTATACAGTTATAAATGTAGCCATGCATAAGAAAAATCTTTTTGACTGCCATTGAGTTGTTCAACTCAGTTAGTTGTGTGCATTGGTGACAGAAATATTATTTAAGTTTTAAATTTGTATAAGACTTAAACTCAAACTCGATCATACTATTGAATAAAGGGGCAGCTAATTATAAAATCAATTTAAAAACATTGTACACATTTAATTTAATTTTTAATTTTCCAAAAAGACAGTTTTTAAATTAATGGCACATATTACAACTGAGGAAATAAGGTAGCTTATATGATCTACACTAGTCATCTGAGGAAATTTTGGGCCCTCTTCCCAGGAAAATGCATTTATATATGTTTATGCACAATATTCTATAGAAATGCAGACAGTTGTCAAAGGATAACTATCCGAAGCCAGTTCATGAGTTCTTGATTAAGAACCTCTGATCTACATAATTAAATATTCATTAAATCATTTTGGTGACATAAATTAGTTTTTTGAGTGGAAGAGCATTAAGGTACAAAGCCTTGGAAGAGGCATCAGAGTAAGTGCAAGTTTTAGGCACTGTGTAAAGGCACCCAAATTATACATAAATAAATAATCAATAACACTCTGCTGAGGGAATAAATTATGGCATTGGGGTAAATTCACCTGACTACATCAAGTTTTGAATTAGCGGTCTATTATGTGCCAAGTGCTATTTTACTTGGGGAGTGAAAAGCTGAACTTGTCAAAGTTCCAAAAAACTCACAAACTAGTGGAATGGAAAAAATAAATACAATATAATATATGCCTGGGGGATGCACCATTGCCAGGGGAACACAAAGCAACTATGAATAAAGGAGTTTTATTTCAAGAGTGCAACCCTGAAGTAGAATGGGGCCAAAGCAAGCCCTGGCTCGCTGCCTCTTGTACACTGAGGACAGTATTTAGGTATCTCGTGAGAAGTCCTGCAGTATGACTTTACAAAGTGATTCATTTCATTCTGATGTGTTTTATAAGAACAAAATATAAGAGTATACTTAATGTTTCTATTATTTGAGTAAAGGGTTTGCCATATTAAGCATTTGGGAAAAATATTCATAAATATATTTCATTTACCTCTCCCACATGGGTAAACTTAGGGTGCATTAGGCCCAGTTCATCTGATAAAAAGAAAAATATAAAAATAATGTTAAAAACTACTCTTCAACATACAAAGGAAAAAAATGCTGAATGCCAAAGTCAAGGAGAGTATCTTAAAAGTAGCAAGAGAAAAACAATTAGTCACTTACAAGGGAAGTCTAGTAAGATTAACAACTGAATACACATAAAATAAATGTGGAAGGTAGTAGGGTAGCATATAGGATAAAATAAAGATATTCACAGAAAAACAAATTGAATTAATTTTTGGCTGGCAGATCTTCCTCACAAGAAACACTGAAGGAAGTTCTTCAGGCTGAGAGGAAATGACTCCAGGTGAAAATTTGATTCCACAAAAGAACAAACAGCACTGGTAAAGATAATTACATAATTTTAAAAGACAATATAAGTAAATACTTTTTCCTTAGTTCTTTTAACTGATTTAAAAGCATTTGTATCAAACAATATGTATATAATGTAGTATTGGGCCTATAACATATTGAACTATAGTGTATTTGAGCCTGACAACAGAAAGGAGGTGGGTAGGAACAGATATAGTGGAATGATTCCAGATAGTAACTCAAATCCACAGGAACAAATGCAAAGGACCAGAAATCATAAATAAGGTAAAAATAACAAAAGTTATAAATATATGCTTGCTCTTCTTTCTTCTCTCGACTTCTTTAAAAAACATACCATTATATAAAGTAATAATTATAATAATGTATTGTTGGGCTTGTAATATTTATAGATGGCATATGTGTAATAGTAATATCACAAAAAGGAGAAAAGAGAATAGAGCTGTATAGGAATAACATTTCTGTGTATCACTAGAATTAAGTTAGCATTAATCTGAAGCTGATTCTGAGAAATTAAGATTCATATAATAAGCCTTAGAGCAGTCAGGAAATAATTTTAAAAATATATAATAGAAAATCACTGAAGTAATTAAAATGCTACATTAGAAAATATTCGCTTAATACAAAATTAAGGAGCAAAGGAGCAATAGAAGAATAAAAATGACATGAAAATATAGAAAACAAAAAGTTAATTGGCAGATGTAAGTATAACTACATCAATAATAATATTAAATGTGACTAGATTAAACAACCCAATCAAATGGTAAAGTGTTAGACTAGAATAAAAAAAAAACCGAGATCCAAGAATATTCTGTCTATAGGATACAAACATTAAATTCAAAGATAAAAATAAATTGAAAATAAAAGGATGGAAAAAGATACTTAATGCAAAGAGCAAGTACAAGACAGCTGGAGAGGCTGTACTAATAGCAGACAAAATAAATTTTAAAACAAAAAATGTTACTAAAGATAAGGAGGGCAATTTTATGATCATAAAAAGGTGAATTCATCAGGAAGATATAATAATTATATATATGCACACAGTAACAGTGTACCAAAATACATGAGATAAAACTTGACAGAAAGTAAGGGAGAAGTAGAAAACTTAATAGTAATAGTTAGAGGCTTCAATATCCCACTTTCAACAATGGATAGTCCAACTAAGCAGAAGATCAACATGGAAATAGAAGTCTTAAAGAAAACTATAAATGAATTAGAAATAACAGACATCAATAGGACACTCTACCCATAATAGCAGAACATTCAATCTTGTCAAGTTCACATGGACTATCCTCCACAATAGACATATATTAGTCCATAAAACAATCCTTGATAACTTTGAAAGGATAGAATAATATAGAAAATATATTGTTTAATCACAATGATATGAAATTAGAAGTCAACACCATAAACTTTAAAAATTTACAAATATATAAAAATTAAACAACATACTTCTAAATAACTAGTTGGTCAAATCAAAAGGAAAATTAGAAAATACTTTGACACAAATATAAATAAAAACACACACACTAAAATTTATGGGACACAGCTAAATTAGTGCTCACGGAGAAATTTACCTATCTTTACCTATGTCAAAAAAGAAGAAAATATCAGATTAATAATCTAGGCTTGTACCTTAATACACTGGAAAAATAAGAGCAAACTAAATCTAAAACAGAACAAAGGAAACAATAAAGAATACAGTAGAAATTGACACAAAGAATAAAAAAATTAGGGAACAATCAGTGCAATTAAAAGCTGGTTGTTTGAAAAGATCAACAAGATTGACAAACATTTAACTAGACTGATCAAGAAGAAAACTGAGAAGGCTGAAAATTAAGACAATCAGAAACGAAATAGAGGACATCCCAACTGACCTTATAGAAAGAAAATTAACAATAAAGAATACCATGAAAAGGTTGGGTGTGGTGGTTCATGCCTGTAATCCTAGCATTTTGGGAAGCTGAGGTGGGAGGATCCCTTGAGGTCAGGAGTTTGAGACCAGCCTGAGCAAGAGTGAGACCCTGTCTGTACAAAAATAGAAAAATCAGCTGGGTGTGGTGGCACATGCCTGTAGTCCCAGTCACTTGGGAGTCTGAGGGGGGAGCATCACTTGCACCCAGAAGTTTGCAGCTGCAGTGAGCTCTGACAATGCTATCGCACTCTAACCAGGTGACAGAGTGAGACTCTGTCTCAAAAAAAAAAAAAAAAAAAAAAAACCTAAGAAGAGTCATATATTAATATATTAAATAACAGATGAAATGGACAAATTTTTAGGAAGACACAAACTACTAAAACTGACTCAAGAATAAACAATCTGAATAGAATTATACCCCATAAAGAAATTGAATTAGTTACCAAAAGTTTACCCACAATGAATAGCCCTAGCTTATATGGCTTTACAGCTATATTTTACCAAACATTTAAAGAATAATATCAATTCCTCACAAACTCTATCAAAAAATTAAAGAGGAGAGAACACTTCCCAACTTAGTCTATGAGGTTGATATTATACTGATATCAAAAGCAGACAAAGACATCATGAAAAAAAACTATAGACCAATGTCTCTTATCAGAATGGATATAAAAATCCTCAACAAAATACCAGCCATCTGAATCCAACAACATATAAAGGGAATTATACATCATGACAAAGTAGGATTTATCACAGGAATGCAAGGTTGATTTACTATCTGAAAACCAATTATTGATAATGTAATATATCATATCAACAGAATTTTTAAAAGCCACATTATCATCTCAAAAGTCTCAGGAAAAGCATTTGGTAAACTCCAACACTGTTTCATGATAAAAATACTCAGCAAACTAGAAATAGAAGGGAACCTTTTCAGCCTCATAAAAGGCATCTGTCAGTGGACTGTTGAACTCCCTGGCTATTATGATGTTGCTCTTTGTTTCTTTCCGTAAGTCTAGTAGTATTTGTTTTATGAATCTGAGAGCTCCCATGTTACGTGCAGATAAATTTAGGATTGTCATCACAGATGACACAAACAAATTGAAAAATGTCTCAAGCTCATGGATTGGAAGAATCAATAATGTTAAACATTTATACTGTCCAAAATCATTTACAGATTCAATTCCCATCAAAATATCAAAGTCATTTTTCATAGAACTATTAAAAAAATTCCTAAATTTCATATGGAATCAAAAAAGAGCCCAAATAGCCAAAGCAATCCTAAGCAAAAAGAACAAATCTAGAGGAATCACATTACCTGACTTCAAATTATACCACAAGGCTATAGTAACCAAAACAGCATGGTGCTGGTATAAACACATGTATAGACACACAGATGAATGGAACAGGATGGAGACATCAGAAATAAAGCCACATAGCTATGACCAATTGATTTTCAACAAAGCAGACAAAAACATACATTGGGGAAAGGACATCCTAGTCAATAAGTAGTGCTTGAAAAATTAGAGAGCCATATGCAGAAGAATGAAACTGGGTCTCTATCTCTCATCATACACAAAAATTAACTCAAGATGGATTAAAGACTTAAATATAAGACTTGAAACCATAAAAATTCTAGAAGAAAACATTGGAAAAACTCTTTTGGACATTGGCCTAAGCAAAGAATTTATGACTAAGGCCCTAAAAGCAAATATAACAACAACAAAAATAAATAAATTGGGACCAATTAAGCTAAAAAGTTTCTGCACAGCAAAGAAAATAATCAAGTGTAACCAGACAACCTACAGAATGGGAGAAAATATTTACAAACTATATATCTGACAAAGGACCGATATCCAGAATCTATAAAGAAATTAAACAAATCAGCAAGAAAAAAAACAAATAGCCCCAACATAAAGTGGGCAAAAGATGTGAACAGATTTTTTCAGAAGAAGATATATAAATGGTCAACAAACATAAAAATATGCTCTACATAACTAATCATCAGGAAAATGCAAATTAAAACCACAATGATATACCTCCTTACCCTTGTCAGAATGGCCATTATTAATAAGTCAAAAAACAATAGATGTTGGCAAAGACTTGATGAAAAGGGTATACATATACACTGATGGTGGGAATGTAAATTAGTACAACCTCTGTGAAAACAGTATGGAGATTCCTCAAAGAACTAAATGTAGACTTACCATTAGATCCAGCAATCCCACTATCTACTCTAAGGAAAAGAAGTCATTATATTAAAAAGATACTTGCATCCGAATGTCTATTGCAGCCCAATTCACAGTTGCAAAGATGTGGAATCAAACTAAGTACCCATTAACTAATGAGTGGATAAAGAAAATGTGGTATGTGTGTGTGTGTGTGTGTGTGTGTACACACACACACACACACCACAGAGTACTGCTCATCCATAAAAAGGAATAAAATAATGTCTTTTGCAGCAACTTGAACGGAACTAGAGGCCATTATCCTAAATGAAATATCTCAGGAATGGAAAAACAAATACATGTTCTCACTTATAAGTGAGAGCTAAATGATGGGTACATTTGGTTATAAAGTGGTGTAATGGACATTGGAAACTTAAGAAGGGGGAAATGAGGGAGGGGTGTGAGAGATAAAAATTACCTACTGGGTACAACATACACTACTCTGGTGACGGGTACACTAAAAACCTGGACGTTAGCATTATGCAATTCATCCATGTAACAAAAACACTTGTCCTTTATCTACATCTATTGAAATTAAAAAATAAAGATGTACAAAACTTAAAATATTAAAACTACAAAACACTATTGAAAGAAATTAATGAATATCTACATAAATGAGAAAAACTTCTATATTCATGGATCAAAACACTTAATATTTGTAAGAAGAAATAATGCCAAATTGATATACAGATTTCACAGCACTCTCTATTAGAATCCCAGCTGACTTTGTAGAAATTGGCAAGCTGACTCTTGGGAAAATATTCATAAATATATGTCATAAATAAAAGTCTTGAAAAAAAGTTCAAAGTAGGAGGACTCATATTTCCCAATTTCAAAATTACTACAAAGAAACATTAATCAAGCCAGTGTGATGCTGACGTGAGGACAGACAACTAGATCAAATGAATAAAATTGAGAGTCTAAATCCATGTGTCTATAGTCATCTGATTTTCAACAAGGATTCCTTAGAGATTAAATGGGGAGATAATAATTGTTTTGACAACTGGTGCTAGCCCACCTTGATAGCCATGAGCAAAACAATAAAGTTGGACTCTTATAACATATCATATACAAAAATTAACTCAAAATGGATCAAAGACCTTGATATAAGTGCTAAAACTGTAAAACTCTTAGAAGAAAACTTAGTAATAAGTCTTTATGACCCTGGATTTAGCAATGGATTCTTAGATATGTCATTAAAATCATTAGCACTGAAAGAAAAAAATAAATTGGATTTCAAAATTAAATACTTTTGTGTTTAAAGGGCACTATTAAGAAAGGAAAAGAAAGCTCACAGATAGGGAGAAAATATCTCTAAATCATGTATGTAATAATTGACTTTTGTCTAGAACATACAGAAAACTCATGTAACTCAATAATAGACAAATGACCCAATTTTTAAAATGGGCAGAGGATTTGAATACACAACTCTCCAAAGAATGTATGTGACTGTCCAAGAGAAGATGCACATGAGAAGATGCTTGATATTATCAGCCATCAGGGAAATGTAAATCAAAACTACAAAGAGACTCCACTTTCTAACAACTAGGATTGCTAGAATCAATAAGCCAGATAATGCAAAGTGTTAGGAAGAATGTGGAGAAATTGGAATCCTCACACACTGCTGGTGGGAATGGGAAATGGTACATTCACTTTGGAAAATACTCCGGCAGTTCCTCAAATACTTATAGAGATATCATAAAACACAGCAATCTCACTCCTAGCTATATACCCAAGAGGAATGAAAACATACATCCAAAGTAAATCTTGTACATGAATGTTTACAGCAACACTACTTTTAATAGTGAAAAAATGGAAAACCTAAATTTCCATCAGCTGATGAATGGATAACTAAAATGTATATCCATACAATGGTCACAAAAAGACATGCAATACTGATACATGCTGCAACATTAATGAACCTTGAAAACAGTATGCTAAATCAAAGAAGTCAGTCCTAAAAAAGCACGTATTATATGATTCCATTTATATAAAATGTCCAAAATGGACAAATCAACAAAGACAAATGATTGGTAGTTTCTTAGGGCTGGGGGACATAGCAGAATAGGGAGGTGATAGTTCAATGGTATCAGGTTTCTCTTTGAGGTAATGAAAATCTTCTAAAATTTACTGTGGTAGTCCTTGCATGGTAAATATACTAAAAATCATTGATTTGTACACCTTAAGTGGGTAAACTGTATGATATGTGAACTATGTCTCAACAAGCTGTAAAAAGAATCTACTTTTCAACATATCAGTTGTAGAACTGAGCAATATTTAGAAAATTTGAAAGAGCATATGACCAAATATTTTTTCCCTTTGAAGGCTGTGTTAACCATCCCTCTGTTTCTGATTCATTAACATGCAATTCATCAGCATGGCTTCTAAGGTGGCCATTTGCTGACTAAGGGGACCGATAAATCTTTTATTTGGTGAACCTTGGTTGGATGCTTTTCTTTTTTTCCTCTGAACCACGAAGCTGTGTTTGACAACATTAGTTTTAACTTAGTTCTGGAAAGGTTCATTTCCAGTTTCAAACTTAGATCTCAGGAATTGCAAGGGCGTCTTACATTTTGTAAAAATGCAGAATGTATTATTTCCTCTGATGTGAATGATGAAACAGATTACATATAACACTGATGAGCAAGATAGCAAGTTCAGATGTCTGAAAATTTTAGCCGTATGTAAATTAATACGTAGTGCCCAAAACATGCTTTGTACTAGTTCTCTTTCCTGTGGGGCATTGGTTGGCATGACATGAGTGCTGCCAAGAAGAAGCAAGCGGAACAAAGATTTCTACTGACTTACTCTCAAGCAGTGACCCTCTGCTCGTGCTACAGAGACACTGACTCAGGGGTTCTTAGGAGGCACTGGCTGCCTCAAGTTCCCAAGACTGACAGCACTGAACGGGTACAGTGGAATAAAGTGCTCCTCTAGCAGTTTGTTGCAGTAGCAAGTATGGTGTTGCCCTCAACACATAGTATCAGGGGCTAATTGCCCTCACCCTGAAAAGTTTACTAGGTTTTCTAGGTTTTCTTTGTTTTTGATTGTGTGGTTTGAATGCATACAAGTAGCAAGAGTATTGCCAAAAGAAGTATCACAGCTTCCAAGAGTGACACGCAAGATAGATTATATTTCACATCCTTTTATTTTTCTGTTCCTCTATACCTATACCTAATGGCAATAATTCTAAAACTCTCTGCAAAAACCTGCCAAAATTTTTCTCTCTTATATCAGATCAAAGATTAACTTGCTAGTGCCTAGCTCCTCCTCTGACCCAGTAGAAACCTTCCTATTATTATGAAGCTAGAAACAGCTTTAAAACCCTTTCCACTGCTGGGGAATAGCCATCTTTACTGCCAACTGCACTTGGGGTGAATCACTGCAAGTAAATCAGATTTACCAGGAGAAGGGGGAGAACTGAAGGTGAAAACTAACGTTATTTAGGAATCCAATCTCCCACTCTTCACTACACACATGTGCACACACACACACACACACACACACACTTTTGCACTTTGGGCTGAGGCTGGTAAAGGATTTAAAGTGTGGGCAAGGCTAATAACAAATTCAGATGTGTGGGAGCCACTTGGTGCTCTTATTTGCACTGCAGCCATGCTGGCCTTAGACAGAAAGCTGAGGAAATCTCAGTTTTCAGCATGCACAGAATTGGAAAGGAGGAGAAAAGTTCAGATAAATAGTTTTTCTTTTTTCCACAAATGCTAAGGGTGATATTTTCATGTTTTCTATGATAATAATAACCACAATCATAACAAGATCGAATAGTTAGGAGGGAGCATGATGTGCCAGATACTGACCTAAATCCTTCACATAGATAATCCCATTTAACCTGCACACCCTCCAGGGACAGGTCACATTATTACCTAACTTGGCAAATGTGAAAACTGTGTGCAGAGAGATTTAGCACCTTGCGCAACATCACATTGCTGAGCTTGTACAAGGGAGACTTGAATCAAAGGAACTGACCTTGAAGGCCAAGGGCCTCACCCCTATGTGGCAATAAAATGGGATCTGGGGCAAGTGAACAAAACACATGGCCTGCACATTAGTTCAATGCACCAATCATTTATTGAAAGCCTTCTATGTACAATGAGAATCATGGACTCCAAATACATTTTTTCTACCCCATATTAAAACGCAATCACTAAAATTAAATATAAAGGGAAATGAAAATTTACTTAAGTTATACTTAAAACTTATTATGCATGTGGCTGAGAAGACAGTCTTCCAGTTATATATACAATATTATATATACACAATATTTAATTCCTAAAGCTTTAAGGAAAAAAATAGGTGAGCCTTGGATTTTAGGTTGATAGAAACTATAAGAACATGACTAAAGGGTCCCATGTAAAGCATCATAAAGTTAGAAGAAAACAAATCTCCCTGCTGAAGAGTCATAACAGCATTGCTGCCTAAAAATAGATCAATCATATGATTTAAACAGTTCCTCTAGAGGATAGGGAGGGGACATGAAGCAATAGGATTATTTAAAATATTAAAAAATCCTTCTAGAAGCTTGAGAACAAACACAGCTTTAACAATGTGGGCATCAAGCCCAAAACTGCCAAGTTGCCTTTGGGGATAAAGACATTTAACTGCGTTCCTGGGTGTATAACAAAACAGATTGCTTTCCTCATCTTCCACCTCCCCTGTAATAAATAGTCAAAGATGCATCGTGTGAAAATAATGCATTTGGGCTTTGAAGCCATATGCTGACACTGAGAATCTGAAATGGGCTGACTCATGGGTCTTGTGAATTTTTTCCCCATTGTTCTGATTAACAAAGTTGGTTGAAGTCAAGTTATGAGAAAACCAGTTGAGAAAAGACGGATGATTCTTTTCCCTTTTCAGAAAATACCACCCAGCTTTTAATTACACATGCTGTATTTATGATAACAAATCAATATTTTGTTTGACTACATTAACAAGAAAAGTAGCATTTTGGCAATTTTGGCAGAAAATATAAAAATAGTATGAGGTTGTAATTGGCTATGTGTCCCTAACCCCATTAGAGTGGCCATTTCGACTAGAGATAAGGTTGACTTGAGTAGGGGTGAAGTCATGGTGCTTTTAACCTGACATATTTAAATTGCATTTCTGGATCTGTCAGTTAATGACTGTGGAATCTTAGGTAAACTATTCAAAACTCTGTGAACTTTATTACTTTATTTGTAAAATGGGGATTATGTCTATCACACTGTGAGTTACTTTAAGCATTAGAAATATCACATATATGCCTAGTGACTAATACCAATTCACATTATAAATAACTGAGTGTTTATCTGATGAACAGTTTGGCTCACAGTTATGGCTACTAACCAAAATGTTCCTTGAACTGATTAAGATTGCTACCAGAGTTTTGGAAGTCTTTTAAAGAAAGAATTGCTTTAGCTAAACATGTTGGACTCATCTTTTTTGCTGCTCTTGCAATATACAAAGTACATGATGCAATAAAGAGTAATTTGAAGCCCAAATGCTTAGCCCTTATGTATAACAACCACCTTACTATTTATTCATCAAATATTTACTTAGCTTTCATGGCATAGGTAACATTGGCATTACATAGGGTGACCAAAAACATAATGCTTTGCCCCTGTAAAATTTACATTTGTGGAATGGGGTGGGGGTGAGAGGGGTGGAGCTACTTGGTTGAAGAGGCAAGAAATGAAGACTATGGGCAAATATAAGGTAGGTTTACAGATGGCTGTGGATGGTTTGTGTGAATTGATCTGAGAAAGAACAGCCATTTGAAGTCGATCTCCATTTATAAAATGAAAAGAGTGTTTTTTAGATTACTTAAATTTTATAGTACCCTGGGTAGCCACTTCTGATTTTAATTCAGTTTTTGCTTAATTATTCTAATAATTTTTTAATCCAAAAAATCTTGTTGATATATCTGCCAGGAACCCCACCAGTAATTGATGGTACTGTAAATTGAATACATTTTGAGTTTTCCACAATATCGGTAGGAATTGAGGGAAGAGATTTCACCTCCAACGTATTTGAGGCAGATTTTTTTTCAATACTCCTTGACCAGAAAAAGCGCTCTGTTACATACAGCCTGAACTGTGTCTCCCTAAAATTCATATGTTAAAGTCTTCACCCCCAATAACTCAAAATGTGACTGTATTTGAAGAAGGGGTCTTCAAAAAGGTAAATAAATTTAAATGAGGACATTAGAGTAGGCCCTAATTCAATATGACTAATGTCCTCATAAAAAGAGGAGATTGGGATGCAGCCACACACAGTAGGAAAACTGTGTGAAGGCACTGGGAGAAGGTGACCATCTGCAAGCCCAGGAGAATGTCCTCAGAAGAAACCAACCCTGCTGACACCGTGATCTTGTACTTCCAGCCTCCAAAATTGTGAGAAAGTTAATTTTTGTTATTTAAGCCATTCAGTCCGTGGTCCTTTGTCTGTGGCAACTCTAGGTAATTAATTCAGCTCCAAGATAAGGAGAAAGCCACTCAGCCCATTTGCCTACTCACTTATTTTTCACGTTACTCGACTTCAGCTCAAAATAAGGATGTATAATTATAAACATCATTTAACACTTATGAAAAAGCCTCAGTCATTACCCTCTAGGACAAAGATGTGCCTTTCCTATCCCTAATACCTTTGGTTTTCCCCCTTTTGGCAGCAAGGTTAGCTATTCACATTTCTTCTTTGTAAAAGAGCAATATTCTTTCTACCATACAATACTCTATTTTAAGTTGAACCATTCTGAAAAAAAAAAAAACAAATGACATTTCCACTAAACTGATCTTATTGGAAATTGAAAAAACGCTGTTTATTAGTTACTTTCTCAGGTTTTCATTTCTCTCTCTCACTTCTCTTTCCTCTACCATCCAAAAAGATGGGTGAGTGGACAGGGTAACAGGTTACTAAACAGTATCTGTCAGCAGGAAACGATTTGGGATGGTATCAGTTAGTCCTTTCTCATTCATACTGCAGAGTTTAACAGAAAGTTGGAATGCTAGACCAGTAGAGCAGGAAATTCTTTACAAGCCCCCACTGCCACATCTGCTGCCTCTTTTAAAATCCATTTGCTGAAGTTCCACAGTGTCCCCAAGTTTCCCAATTAGTTTGTCAGTAGGCAATTCCTTGCTAGTAATCCTGTGTTTTTCATAGATGCAAGACCCCCAACTCCTTTATTTTCTCAGAAATATTTTACTGTAAAAATGTTTACAAAGAGGTAATGAGAATGGAACCGTATTTCATATACTCTGAACCACACAAATCCACACAGTTATTAGAATAGTACATTTGTAAGGTGCTTTTTTCTAAAATTCTTCTTAACCATTGTCTCCTGTAATCCTCAAGACAATTGTTATCCGTAGGTAGTCAGTTATTGTCCTGGTAAGCAGGGTATGAATGAAGGGGAGACCAGTGGCAGAAATATTAACTGACTCACTCAACAAATAGGCAGACCTGTGGAACAGGTCTCCTGTTGTCATCTAGCACATTCCCTTACATAAAGGTACATACATGCTGTGCTTAAGTACATGTATGTTTGACCTTTTTTGACAATTTGAATATATCAGCTATTTTTTAAAAAAATCTAAGAGTTTGATTGAAATTACTGATCAATCAAGTGCCAAGAGTTACTTTGGTTATATATGTAACCACTGTCTTAGGGTCTGTAGTACATGGGACACAGGTGTGCTTTGTTATGTCAGTGGGATTCAGGACAATTAATGTTCTCTTTCTTCTGTCGCCTGTTTACACACAGCAATGCTGGCCTTTTTTGAGAATCCTCATGTGATCCTTGATTGCATCACAAAATATGATCAAAAGACCCCACCTCAATGGGCATGATTGTGCTGCTTGCTAAACTCAATGGCAATCTATTTAAATATGATACTCTGCAGGAGAACTCCTTCAAAGAAAAGGCACAACAGGCAGTTTATCATTTCCATGCGAGGCATTTGGAGTTATTGCCTCTTGAAAGCATTGGGGCAAACAGGAATAAGGCTGGTGGAAGAGTTAAAATGTGATATGATCATAAGCCCCACTCTCTATGCACAATGCTTGTTAAGTCCTAGAGTTAATAGCTTGGTGGTCCCTTCTTAACACAAATCAGCCTTCTAAACAGAGGAAAGGAATGGGTGTGGGTGGTAAGGAAATTAGGATCATGGATTCTAGACAATAATGCATCTGAGATAATCGAGTGATGCAAGCACATTACTATTCAGTGTGTGGCAGGGTGCCGCTAATTCACTAAAAAGCTAACTCAGGGAAATATAAATTAAAGCATGTGCAGGACTGGATTGTAAAAAAAATAAGAGCAATTAGTACTGCAGTGTGTGCACATCTGCAATAATCCTGTTTGATGCATCTTCTATTAATTTATTTTATTGGAAAAAAAATCAGGTCAACAGAAGGAAATGCACATATTTTGGCCACTACAAAGCATTTCCAAACATTGACTAAATTTGCTATGTAAATCTGTCAAATGTCCTTCTTTAATCCCAGGGTAGAAACAAACTGCCTCTTTTTTTGTAAAGCTGTGATTTTTAAACTTACAAAGTTTAAATTTTAGTACTGTGTTAATTACAACTTTTATTCACATACCCATTTTTCCCCTGGTAATGTGCTTCCCATGTTTATAGGGGAAATTATGTTAAATAGTGCATTTAATAATTTAATTTATTTACACTTAACTACGATCCAATCAAATCTGTGATTTGTAACATCTAATGAAAAATTATAATTGTGCTCTTGAATCTGAAAATACTTCCTTGTATAATCTTTATTGAACAATATATTTTACACATTTCTATGTTGCAGTATAGGAAAGAGCACTTTAGATCTAAACTAATACATAAATATTCAATTAGTGTAGAAAGTATTTCTAGGATGCAACAATTAATCTTTTCCAAACTATGAAAGTAATTTAACTCCTAGCCTAATAGTTCATTAAATATTTCTTACTATTTGTTATTTCCCCAGTAATTTCTGAAATCACTAGCATAGGCAGATAATCAGTTTTCAATAAGTTGAATTGTGTATATATAGAGAAATGGATATTTCTTAAATACATCATCCATATGTCTAATTTTTATGATCAATTTGCTTTTAAAACAAAGAACTCTTTTTAAAATAAAAAATTATATATGGAGAGGTAAAATCTACATCAAAAACAACAAAAAAATTCTTCTTAATTAAAATTGGTAGCAGCCTGTGCTTTCTAATTCATGTAAATTCATCTTTAGCTTCCTGATTCCAAATGTGCTTACTTTAAATAATTGATACATTTGTATATTAACCCCTTTCTTTTTCATTTACAAAGAAAGCAAATATTTTGGCTGTAAATGAAGCAATACATTATGCATTGGTTAATTATCATTATTTAAATCTTTCGACAAAGCTCCAGCTCAACAAAAATAGGTTAAAAAGTATATTGTATCCATTATGTGATGATGCACTCTAAATAATATCATCAAGAAGCATTGTGCCCAATCCAAGAAGATGTTTTTGATAGAAATTAAGCTTAATTATGATAATAAATTATGTATTAAATAATTTTTTAAAAAATAAAACTACTTTTCTTATAAATGTTGCTATTAAAAATCCAAAATATGTTTTCTGCACTAAATAATAAATATTAAAATGAAAACAAGCAACTATAATGTCTTGAGGAAAAGTGTTATGTAATTTAAATAAATGTACTATAATGCAATAGTAAGTCAGACTAAATGTGTTTATCAATAGAAATTTGCTTTGTTGCTGATTTATGAATTTCAGCTTCTAGATGAATACATATGTAAGATATTGTTTGAAAAACAACTCTTCAAAAATATATCCTCTACAACCATTGAACTTTTGCCTACTGTGTTATGTATATAAAGGAGACTTTATTTCCTGAGACATTATCTGTGTGAACAGCCTGACTCTCTGGCCTCTTAAGCAAGATCAGGAAAATAGATGGGCTCGAAGGCATTGCTTCTCCCATACACCACATGCACAAATTGTGCAAGTGTTTATTACTTCTAAAAACATTTGAAAATGTCCTTTTGTCAAGTTCATACCATTAAATACATCTACACCACAGATCAAAACCTACAT
The DNA here is from genome assembly GCF_020740605.2 of Lemur catta. Lineage (NCBI taxonomy): Eukaryota > Metazoa > Chordata > Mammalia > Primates > Lemuridae > Lemur > Lemur catta. The sequence continues at coordinate 66,857,714 of NC_059138.1, forward strand.
TGCCATGTTAGAAGTCTTTGAATTGGTAATGTTTATCTATGTATTAAGTTTAGACAAGAAGCGATGTTTATGAAGAGTATCATTTTATATTAAGTAAATGTGAATGTTAGTGTCTCGGATAAACTGCATTAACAATATGTGCCCTGTACCACACACTCTGACAATACAGTTTTTGTTTTTGTTTTTGTTTTGTTTTGTTTTAATTTTTACATATACATGGGCTGGGTAGTACCTGCCATTCTTCAGAGTTCTAAAGTCCCTAAGACACAGAGCCAGATCAGAGATTCTGCATTAACTCTCAATTTCCTGGCTTTTTGAGGGATTCGGCAGACCCATAATGTTTCTTTAACATTGGGATTTTTTTGTGGTTTAATATTTCTAAAAGCAGTAAATTATTTCCAGCATATGTAAAAAAGACAAATTTCTCTGTGGTTAGTGACCACAAAACAAAACAAGAAACAGAAATACTCCAGAGCATGGATCCTAAGAAAAGTCTCAAGTTTTAAAGCTTTAATATCATATGTGAAAGGAAATTTTGATGAACAATTGAACTAATATTTTAATGACGATTTCTAGCCAATTATACATTCCTGTATCTATCAGTTCCATTATCAATAATAGGCATGCTAATCACTATGTAAACATACATATTCATTGTCTCTCATATGCATATAACATAACTATGAGCTGTTGAATAAGATTAATATTCACTAGTAAAGATATCTGATGAGTAATTTAAGATAGATTCTTAATCTTTGATTCAAGGAATTAATAACAAATACTTTCTCTTAAGAAGAAAATAGTGAAGTAAAACTATTAGCAAATGATTTTTAATAGTGAGGAGGTGTTATTGAATTATCACTGTTTTTATATTTGCTCTAAGATCTTAAATTTTTATTTGTTTTTTAACTCTAGTAATTTGAAATGCAGAGAATTTTTGGATTTTTAAAATAATGCTTTGCATTGCAACCTCTAAGTTACAATTTTAGAAAGCACAACATTTTAATTGATCCTATAGATTTAATATTTGGAATCTGACAGAAAAAATCTCTTGACAATTTAATTTATAGCAGCAATTTGAAATTGTATTTTATTGAGGCATTGTCAGAGATAATAGATCATAGCATGACAAAATGACAATGTTCAAGATATAATCTACCCCATTCCCCAACCATAGACAACCTAATGCTCAGATAAATTCAGTTAATTGGCTAAATAACACAGCTAATAATTGGCTGAGCTTGGACAGCACTTGTTCTTTTTTCCATTTCTATCCCAAACAAGCTCAAACTAACCCAACTAAACAGCAAAAAATGTGACTTTCATTTAGGGCAAAATTAATAACGCAAGAAGATCTTATAACCTCAAATCAAAGGTACATATACCAATTAGAAGGGCAATATTAACAGTTTGATTGCTCTATATAAGAAAAAGAAGAGTAAAAACCATACTTAGATTATATAATAAAGCAGAAACATTCTTAAGCACTTTTGGTTGTTGCATGTTGCTAAACCTTTACCTTTCTCAAACTTGGTCTCATCTGTAGAAAGAACACAAAGTAATAGAGATTTTGTGGACAAGAGAGACCAGTAATGACAAAATGCAGTACAGACTGTAGACTCTCAAATTCAGGCAAAGTAAGATAATCAAGTTTTTAACTTCTTTTTATCATTACTCCTGCTTGTTTATGCATATTTCTTCTGGAGCAGATCAAAACTAAGCTGAGAACTTAGATGGTATGCACAGATAAAGAAAACGGGCATATCACTTCGAGATTTCTACCCCCAATATGGTAAAACCAACGTTATATATGGAACAGCTTTTTTCCCTGAAACTTCTAAACTACATAGCTTGGATTTGAGAATTTTTAAGCATAGAAAATTAGATGACATAGATCCAGGATTTTTTAAAAAATAAATAATTACAAGCAAGTTGAACTAAGGACAGCTTTAGTATGTATGACATTAGAATTGTTCCTGAACATTTTTCTAGCTTTGTGTAATAAGCTTTTACTATGAAAGATAGGTTCCAATTTAAAAACTCAATTTGATTATAAAGGGAAGGAAAGGAAAACAAAAACAAATACATTTTTGTTTAATAAATTATTTTGTTTCAAATGTCTAATTATTCTCAAATGAAAACTATAATCTCCTTTCTGCTAAAAATATTCCTTCTATTAGCTCCTTTCACTGGAATAAAATAATGAAGTTGTAGTATATCCAAAGCAGAGTTGAGATCCTTTCCACAAACTTGACAATGAGTTTTAAAATTAAATGTAAATTATGAAATGTTATCCCAAGAGGATATTAAAAAGTAAATGTTAAGTAGAATAACACAGAACTGTCAAACACTGAATTAATAGTAAATCACATAATTATGCCAAGGAGAAAAAATCCATATTTCAGAGCTCTTCAGCCTAACAACTATGATGTTGAAGCAAATGACTATGTTTGGAGATAATGAGACAAAACAAAATTTCAGGAAAGAGTAAGATAGTTATAAATAATATATAAATGAAAAATGATTTTACATTTTTAAAATGTGCAAATAGCTTAAATAATATACATACATATTCATCTGTATATGCGGGTATATATACAGACACATATGTATATGTATGTATGTGTGTGTGTTTATGTGTGTGTGTGTGTTTATAAACAAATAACATTATGCCTTTTCTCCTTGGCTCAGATCAACACATGCTTTCTTACTTATAATGAATGAAACTTAAGAAATCACACTTCCACTTTCTCTGTGCAAGCAATATTCTTTCTATAGTCACATTTATAACTTTGACTAGAAGCTGTGTGCTTTTTCTGGAAAAGTAAGGTCCACACATTTCTTTATCTTTGACATTTCCAAAGTTCCTTTTTTTTTTTACCCGTGCAGTGGAATTTTTTTCTTGTATGCACAAGGGTGCCTTTTCTTGGAGATTTTCATTCTGAAAGAAGGATCAGATAGGTGGGATGTCAAGAAACACAGCCATGCTAACGGTCTGGTACATGGGCTTCTGTTTCCAGCAGTAACAAAGACTCCACTGTGCATCATCAGGTGAGTCACTTAACCCTGCTGTGTCACAACTGCTCCACCTGCAAATTCAATAATCACCTTTGCCACCCATCTTCCTCTCAGGATTGTTTTGAGAATGTCATAACTGGTCGTTTATTTGATCCATTCAAGAAACACCCAATGCCCTTGGACCTCTAAATGTGCATACCCAAGTGCAACCTCAGTTATGAAACTACATCCAACAGCAACATTTCCTTACTGAAAGAGACAAAGGGCAGCCAATTGAAAAATGCCAGACCCAAATGACATCTTGAAGGACTTTGAAATTCTCACATGAAAGGCTTTATATAAAAATAAAGTGTTGTTATTACCTAGGCAAAGAAAAATGCACGCATTTTCTCTCAGCATTCAAGAACCAAATATAGTGGTGCCCTCTGCTCCCCTTTGATATTTCATTTGCATTTAGTTTGATGACAATATAGATAAATCCTCTATTTGGTGCCATTGGACCAGGGTTACATTTCAGTGTGTGGAAAATGATGAAATGAAAGAGAAAAGCCTTTGAAAGAAAGTGAAAATAAATGTAATAGCCAAAAGCCAAATAATAGTCAGAGTATATTTAAAGTCTATTAAAGAGCAGCAGTCAGGGTATCAAATGCACACTCTCTCATCCTCTGTGGTCAGCCTACTATGTGGACCACCTGCCTTAAATTACACAAGTTCACCGCATCTCTGGAGTGGGGAGGGGGAAGTAGGAGAAGGATGGGAGTGGAGAAGCAGCTTTCTCCATTCACACTAATCATAGGAAATTTAAAATCTTTTTAGAATGCCTCTTTTCAATTCACAATCAATTATATTTCAGTCTCTAAACCACCACTCTTGGGTTTTGAATAATATGTGCATATATGCAATAAATAAGTTGAAGTTTCAGTTTTTCAGCAGATACTGATTGACAACATGTACTTTTTAGTTACCAGTGATTATGCCATTTCAGGAGGTGACAGAACAATGTGGAGCTGTTTACTGCACAGGAATATATAAGAACACGGAACCCTAATTGGCTGGATCAGCAGAAAGGATGGCCCCTTCTGGACAGGCTGCCCTAGTTTGGTCAAGAATCACATGTGGAGAGTCTATGTGGAACTTTCATAGAAATCAAGTGCAATCAATTTCATAGACATGGTAATTAGCTGATAATAAGCTAGCCAAATTTCTTATTAGGCTTAATAGTTATTGCTTTCTGGATACCAAGGCTGCCACATTTGGTTGTGAGGGATGTTCACAGAACAAGGGCATTTGGTCCATGAGGAAAAGGGGCCTGAAATAAGCCTGGCTCTGCAGGATAAGATGTAAGACCTTGAAAAAGGGCTCTCTTTTTTAGACAAAGTGCTCATATAGGAAAATGGCAGCTATGGACTCCATAGGTATTTTAATTTTAAAACACTTAAGTTAAAATAAACATTTGAATCATGATGTTTTAATAAATGGCATCTGGACATCTTCTGTGCTTACCTGGGTTTACTACTGATTCCCCTGCCGTGACAGTGTGGAACTGTCAATACCATCATTTTTTAAATTATTTTAGATGTGGATCCTGGCCTCTCTGCCTAGGTTTTTCTATTAGTATAATGGCAATACTAGCTCAACTCTACAAAAATGCCATGTGCCAGGTGATAGGCACATGGTGCTGGAATTGTATCAGTAAGGTGGATAGGCACCTGTCTACAAAAAGTATGCAATTTAATATATGACTATTAATCACTTAATAGTTGCTACAGAGTGATCAAAAGAAATAAAATAGCAAATGCAAAAAAAATGTTTTCACTTGGTTCTAAAATTTACACTCTCAGAATGCTAACTACAAAGGAACTTCTTTTGCCTCTCCATTCCTATTTTTCCACAGGTAGGGGGTCCCTAATTTTCTACATCACCCCAGAATATCAAAGAAAACTGCAGGGGCCTCCAGTGCACATGCAGCAAAACTGCCACAGGTTAGACCAGCCTGTTGTGATTAGAGGCTTCTTCCTTTATTGTCATGAGCATGGCATCATCACTTCTGCATAGACTTAGACCTTAGGAAGACCTCCAAGAAATGTTTGTTGACTGAATAATCATTCATTTGTTTAACTGAAGGCAGTGTCGTAGTGGCCACCCACACAGCCTGTCACTTGGGGAAAAGTGCTTTGGGAAGAATGAACATTTCAGAATTGCTTTTGCTGATCTACATTTTTAACTCTATCTGTACAGCCAGATAACCGAATAGATCATTTACAGGAGTAACTGAGAGTCATCCGCGGCTATATATTTGAAAAGTCCACACATTCTTTACCTAGGCTGTTATTTTTATGAATTGTGGTACCTCCAATCTGATTACAAGTTGTTCTTTGCATCAGTAACTCATGAAAACCCACTAGGAGAGTGTGTCAGAGGTAAGAATGGCATCACACATCACAGATTGAAAAGACCTCTGGGATCATGTGCACAGAGTAGGAAAAACCACTTATGATCACTATCCTTTGGTTCTGCTTCATTCCATAATCACTCCACGGGGTAAACTGCACTCCAGGTTTTTCTGCCCAACAGTTTCTGCACATGCTAGTTAAATTATCTTTCTTTTTCTGTCAGTCTTGAATTCATAAGAGTATTCTTGGTGTTAATTATCCTTATGAAAGGCAAAAATAATGGTCTTAGGGCATTTTTCCACAAACAAGCCTTTATATCAGAAATCTTAAAAATTTAAACAAAATAAAAAGTAATGTAAATGTTACATGCATTCAAAATATTAGCTAGAATTTTTAATTTAAATAAAGAGTATTTTCATTCTCAGGAAATGAAAAGATGTAATAGCTAAACAGTAAGTAATACTCATTTCTGTATCTTGGCCTTTACAATTTACCAGGAGTAGAGTCTACACACAGAGTAGTGTCCACTCTCATTGTGTAAGAGGCAGTCATGTTCTTATTATGTGCTTTGTTTATCTACAGCTTTGTAGTAAAAGAGAAAATAGTGAGCGCCTTGGGAGATCATTGCTCAGCTAGAAGAGAATGGGTAGTTCTGGTACCCCAGCCAATTCTGGAGCTTACTATCCTGCTTTAAAATATAAAAACCATGCCTCCAACTGGAGAAAAGAGCACTGGGCTAGGTCAAATTATTTTGGGGCAAATGTCTCAAACACATTGGGCTTCAGGTCCTTCCTGTAAATTAAATGTTTGAATTAAATGAAACCAAACATTCAGAGAAATAGAAACTTTACTCCAATGGTGGAGGGCCTATTGATAACCAATCAAGGAAGGTATGTAAATCACTATCAGGTCAATGTTGACACTGGAAACCTCTTTTCTTGGGATAACCAGGTACCCAAAACAACTGCTGAAGGCACTGTGAAGACAACCACAGGGAAAATTTGAAATAATGACAATGAGGTCAAACCAACTCTCAAGATTTAGCAGAGGAATGGTCCCAAAGCAGCTGACTGGCAGACCAACCTGTAATTCAACAGTTGAAGTTTGAGCGGCATGTTTAAAAAAAAAAAAATCAAAAGTTTTATGGAAACTCTAAGTGGAAAAGAAACTGCAGCTTACAAATCAAAGACGTGGCTGTCAAAAGATCCTACTTGTATTGTGGAGTTTATTTCAAGGCACACATCAGTCTTGCTCATCACAGCCAACTACGGAAATAACACCAACAGTGTCACTTCTCAATGTCTTTACATTTCTCAGCCTGGCAGAATTATAGGTCAGGAAGAATACTTGGCTGAAACATTTCAGAAGGCAGTATGTGTTAACTCTTAACAAAACTGGCCACATCAGTGTGCACTATCTCTTCATTCCACACTGAAATAACATTTGCTATCACAGATATCACTGACAGTTTTCTATAGAAGGCAAATGCCAAACACATAGGAATTCAACACTAATTTCTCTTTACACAGGATACAGGTGACTCCTTTGGCCACCAAACTGTCTTTCATGCTAGTTTTAGAAACCCTGTGAGGAAGAATAAAAATTTCTGTGGCTTGTGGATCCTTTTGTAGGTATAAGGTCTTGACCAGCAAATACGAAAGTATATTGTAAGGTTTCCTCTCAGTATCAATACTTAGTATCACATTTTGGGTCTTGTAAGTGCTCCCACATGTTTCAGAAATAATTAAATTTTTATTGACATTTTGGCCTGTCTCCTAAAGATGAATATCCCTCAGCTGTTAAACATTTGATAGGTTTGAAGTTGGGAAAGTTTTTTATTTAATATTTTTATGCTCTTGAATATACACATACGGAAAAGACAAGAGGTGACCCAAGTCTTTTGATGTATTGATCAAACTCTAGGAAAAAGGCAGTGACTTTCCAAACTCCCAGGCTGTCCTTTGAGAGAGAGGAGGGAATAATCAGTAGGCTTTTTGTCATATGATTAAGCTTATCAAATCGGGATGAGTTCTACCTAAGCCAATAAACTTTGATCTGATTCCTTGTTTTGTAACGTTATGGAGAACGAGGAAAGCCTATGCATTGGAAAATGAGTTTGTTTAAAGGCTCTCGAATTAATCCATTATCTTTCACCCAGGAAGTCGGGTTTATTTTTCAATTGGGAAGGCAAATAGCTGACCTTTAAGTTACTAACATCGCGAAAGACCTTAAAAGAAAAAGGGAGGATGTAGGCTCATCAAAAAAGACTGAAATGATCAGATACTGTTCCCCAACTATTAGAGATTCCCAGTCTTGTAGGATTCTAAGCAAATAACCAGAATATCACTCAGGGCTAAACCTTTCTCTGTAAGCAAACATTTACTAGCTGTGGCCTGGCCTAGACCTTCCTAATCGCTGGTCTCCAAGCCTGCGCGGCTAATTCCTTCCTTAATTTGCCTTCGCTTTGGGAAAGAAGAAAGAAAACAAAATACCCTCTTCTCTGTCCCCAGTCTATTATATTTCCAAGGAGAAGAAATAGCTGGAAAACCTCCTTTCGTTGGAAAAAAGCGTCCGCAGGAGGCTGCTGCCGGTCGGCCCCACCTTTGCTTCAGGTTGACAAATGCCTTCAGCGCGTTCTCAGCTCGGCCGGCCCTAGGGGTCCCCTAAAATCGCGCTAGCGTCTGCCCTGTCTGACCTGCCCCCCTGCCGCGGCGCACATTTCAGCTTTTCAGCTTCACGGTGGAGCTCACAGTAATTGAGTCGGGAGGGTTATTTTTCCTGGCCTCGCCTCGCGGTCCAAAGCCTGCAGGGAGCTTTCGGAAAGACATCGCCTCCTCCCCCGACTCCCCGGCAGCTTCTGAACACGGCCCGGGCCTCCGCCCCGCGGGGACCAGGATTGCGATCCACTCGGCAGCGGCCCCAGGCTGAAACCACCAGGGGTCCCAGCGGAGGGCTTATTCCTGCCCCGCTTCACATTTGGGGGTCAAATCACATTAACGCCAAACCACCAATGGGGCGGGGAACAGGTGGATGATTGCACAAAATACAGTTACTGGAAGAACCTAACTTTGCAGGCGGGTGACTCGGTTTCCCTCAGTAGTTTTGTCACAAAAAGCAGGCCCCTCCCCCCTCCTTAGCTGGAAGGCGGGGAAGGGTTATCAGCTGCCCCAGGAGGCTGGTGCACACTGTCAGTTTAGGATGGCCAGCCGGCAGGCGCGTTAGGCGCGCGAGCTCCCATCCGCGTGGCAGGTTTCCCTCATTCTTTCGTGGAAGGTAAGAGCTTTGACATCTGGAGGTGTCAGAAATGAGCGTTTTGCCATAAATCATCCCGAAAAGCATTCAAATCAGACAAGCGTCTAGAGACCCCTTAGACACTCCACCCCCCAAATCCTAGATCAAAGTGCAGTTCCTGGAACTATAAACACCTATTATATGCAAAATCCTACTTATCTGGAGGGTGCTTAAACCGAGGGAAACGGAAACGGTAACGGGCATTTGTCCCTGTAAATCTTCCGCACAAATTCACTCACAATAGTGTCAACTGCCTTCTTGGAGATAGCCACAGCGCTTTAAACCCGCCCACTATGCTTTTCTGGGGTCCTTCAAACAGCTGGCTGGAGCATTTAGCACGGGGGACTGGACATTCGTCTTCGCCTGTTTTGTCAAACAGGAGAAGCAGGTGCGAGAGAGTCCGAGGCTTAGGAGGTGGAAGGCAAGGAAAGAGAATCCACTTGGTTCTAGTGTGGAGGACAGCAAGCGCTCCTTAGATAATACAGTAGGGCGGAAAACCTGATTGCGAAGCACTTTTCGTCCGAAACTTACAAAATCCGGAACAGAGAACACCCGCCCAGCCAATTTCAGCTCTAGCTGGACTCCCTCGACTACGTTACATTTGCACTCCAACGCTTTGTAAATTTCGGACTCCTCTCCGAGGAAAGATCTTTAGGGGACGAGAACACTGAAAGGGGACCAGGAGGGCAGATGTCTTCGATTCTGAGAGAGCAACTTTCTAGCCTCAGAAATGGAAAGACGCCAACTTGCTCCCCATCCCCCGCTGTTTCCTTGGTCAACCCTGAGTCAACTGATTGTACTGAAATCTCCCGAAATCCGGAACCGGGATGGCCCGGGCCAGCTTTTCAAGGATGGGGGGCGTCGGGGATGGGGGTGGGGAGGACCAGGAAGGAGAGTCCTCCCCCCTACATACATTCCCAGCTGGGAGACGCGCTCAAAGCGCGCGTTTACGGCGGGAGGGGGTGTTGGGAAGCGCGCTGGCGGCGAGCAGACTCCAGGGTCGAGATTATTCGACACGTGTCTTTTATTCCTCACAATCCATTTCTTACGGGTGATTTATGAACAAACCTCTTTGATCAGGGACGGTTTTATCTGTCCACTGCTGCAGATGACAGATGCGGCTGCTAAAATGCCTCGTCCCCGCTGCCTAAAAGGTTGCTCCCCCTTCCCAAATGCTGTTGCTTTTTCTCTTGTGATCGCCACCCCCCTGCCTCTTCGCTCTCCTCCCCTCCCCCCAAGTCCTTTTGCTATCTTAGTCGCAAACCCTTCGGGTGGTTAAGTCAACAAAAAAGTGCAGGGCAGGGTCAGTAGGGAGCCAAGGCAGACAGACTTTGGGCACACCATCCGCCTGGTGCCACATTTGTTGGGGTCCTCAGAAGGCCCCCACCCAGGGATCAGGAGAGCTCGCTCTCAAAGTGTTGGGTGCCTGCCTTTGGAAGGGAGAAAACGAGGCCCTCGCAGCCAAGTCCTCCTGGCCTGGCTTTGCCCTGAGAAGGAGGGCGCTGGAGCAGGGAGCCGGCATGCAGAGGGCAGACTCAGTACGTGGTTCTGTGCGGGAGGCTCATCAGAACAACCACTTTGGCTTAATTGGGGAGGGAAAGAGGCGGCAGGAAAGAGGGAGAGGGGAGTGGATCACGTTACAGAGCCTCCCAGTCCCTAATAGGTAAAGGAAAAGCGGAGTCTCTGAAGCGGTTATTAATAGAAGAGAAGAGGTTTTCTTTTTCTCTTTTATTTCTTTCTCTTTTGGGGGGGGGGGTAGTGGTAGTAGTATTTCATTAAAACCATATCCTGGAACAAAGAGTTGTTCTTTCATGTTTCTTTGCTTTGTTATTACTCTGACAGGAGTTCTAAAAACAGGATTTTCCAAATCAAAGGATCCCTGGAGTTGCCTGCCCCCTCTCAGCGCCCCCCTTCCCTCCACCAAACTGCTCTTGGTATCATTATCCCGGTATGGATTCTTTCTTATACTCTTGATTTAGCCAGAGGACATTTAATAGCTGACTGGATTAAATATTGCAGACTTCAGCCTGCTCTATTTGAAAACCCAGGTCGTGGACTGTGCCTAACATCAGAGAAGGAAAACTGATCTATGAGATGTGTTTTAAGTTTCACTCAGTTGGGCTGGGAGGGAAGGAAGAGGAAGGATTCTCAGCTCCAGGTCTCTTTTATATGTTACAAAGTTAGAAGTTTTAAAAGGTGTGTGTTGATAGAGGGTAGCAAGAGAAGTCAGAGGTGGAATGAGGCAGGAGGCAACCTTAGCAAAAAGCTAACAGCAATTTCCTGTGTCATAATGTGAAAACGGGATTTATAAGAACATTTTAAAGAATACTGCTCTAGAAGGTAGCATTCTGCCCCAGGAATGGGGTGCTGACTCCATTAGGGAGGCATCCATGGGCCTCTCTGAAGGATTCCTTGTCATTGCTAAATTTGCAGTATGAAAATGGTCTCTGTTTGCTGCAAGTTCACTTGCTTTCAACAACAGCGACAATTCATTGTTGGTGTTAAGTTTCAGGAACAAAACAAGAAAAGAAATGTGGACTGTTTTGTCCAGTACGATGTTTAGAAAATGGAGACCTGGAAGTCCCAAAGGAGAGCTTGGCACTACGGAGTTTGGGTGTTGGAGTTCAACCCAACTTTCCTCTAAGGCCAGGCAAACCCACAGGGGCAGGATCTGATGCTCGCTAGCATCCAGGAGGCTTTGCGGACTGTAACTAGATAATATGATCCGCACCCAAAGGTAATAAATCAAGGTTAGGTATGGCTGGATGGGTATTGAGGTTAAATGCTATAGAGAGAAAGAGCCTGTACGTTTATCTGGTCTTGGGCATTTTAAAAACTGTCAACCCTTAAAGCTAACGTGATCACTTTGAATATATTTCAATTCTGCCCATGCTTGTAGGAAACCCAAAGAGAAATAAGATAAACCCTGACAGTAAAGTTGGATTTAATATTGTGGAAGAAAATACCCTGACTTTTAAGTTTTGTTTAAAGTAGAGAGCTATATGGGTGGCTATATAATACCATAAGCCAGATGTAATGTCAATATAATGGAGATTTAGGGATAGTGCTGCATCTAAAAGAAGAGCCACAGCACAGTTCATTTAATATACAGTCTTAATATACTGGCAACAAATATTTAAAACCTCATTGTGTGCAGAAACCCAGGCCTGTGCCATATGTTAACATTCACAACAACCTCTAGGAACATCTCTCTTAAATGCAGAGAAAGGAATTGGACTTTTTGCCACAACTGGACAACTGCTAATTCATTGTAATTTTGTTTGTAAGTTTCTCTCATTGAAAAAAAAAAAAGGCCTGCTATGTGTACAAGTCATTTTAAAAAATCCTTCTCAATCAAACCGATCACTTATCTTGGTAAAAAGCCCTTCCCCATGGGCTGGGGATCTCCAGAGCGCTAGGTCCCGGCCCCAGGAGGGAGGAATCACCGCTCATCTTTCAGCCCATTCAAACATCTTGGAGGTTTGGGGTCTGTCAGGCCTGGCATTCCTTCCCTCTTATCACTCTCTACCTCTTCAAAAAGGCAATTGATTAGTTTCAGCTTTTCCAAACCGAGATCCGATATGTTTCTCAGGATCAAACGTCTTTGAGAAGCCCAGAGAGAAACGTGGGAAGTGGAGAATGTGCAGAAGGAAAACAGGAGGGTGGGGAGTGGGGGTGGGGGAGAAATTTGTCTCCCCTTCCAACTCTCCTCACCCAAGGCACCCAGGGGATGGACATGCTGAGCAGGGGATGGAATGGTGGCTTCTCCTGGAAGATGGGCTTAAGATGTGTCTTCCCTTTCCAAAAGTAAATAAAGGAGAAAATAGATATCTAGAAAAGGAGGTTGATGATTTATGCCTGGATTTCTCTCCAAGCATTTGCCTGCCTTGTATTTACAGGCGTGGCCCCATTTGCAAGTTGTACATCTGTTCTCTTCACGTGACATTTCATAAAAGCCCTAACATCTGGGCAAGATAAACTTCCTTCAGGTACCTGCTTAACTTTTCACTTGTCACACTCGCGTCAACCTCAGCGCGTCCCTTTCCCCTTCCTGCCTGCCTGAGTGGCCAGTTTCTTTGGCAAACCCCATCCTTCTGTCTTACGGCCTCATGCTTGACTGTGCAGGTAAATATGGGCAGCATTTTGAACCCAATCAGAAAAATCATATTTCGATTCCATTTCCATACTAAAACCAAACCAAAACAAAAGCTGCCTAATAAGCAACACTCAAACTTACATTGAGGTTCGACTGTCTCTTACGCATCTATCTAGTCCTCAGTGAAATGAGAAAAAGGAGCAGCTGATTTGGATGGTTGTCTTTTCATGGAGATTTCCCTCTGTCTGGCAGATATTTAAACTGCATGTTTTACAGAAATTTAATTTCGCTCACTCTCAATCTCCCCTCCCCCAAGAAGGCTACCTACTGGAATGAATGCTTTTAGAATTGTTTTTTCTTTTCCTAATCTGGAATTTTGTTCCTCTAGCTTCAGCCTAAATCCCATGCAGAAGAACCACACGACACATCCACAAATTTGAGAGAAGGAAAAAAATAGAAGGAAAAGAAAATAGTCCACGTAAACAAGAAAGAAGGCCGTTGGAGGCCCTCGCTGCAGCAAACCCCAAGCGATCTCATTGCAGGGCGCCCACGAAATCCCGGCTATAATTGAGTGTTTTCTTTGAGGTTTTCTGACCATGTGCTTCTTAACATGTTTGCTATGACTCTGATTGAGAAGCTGAATATTCATTATGATCCCATCCCAATCTTTTCTCAAGTCTTATCTCCCTGGCTCTTATAAAGGAGGGAGTATAAAGAGGGCACGTTTGTGCCAGTTATTTTAACCTGCCCCACCTTCCAGTGACCTGCCACATGCTCCTTCTTACTTTATAGACATCTGGGAATTCCATACATGCCTTAAACTCCAATTACACACCTTCTTCAAAGGACACGTGCTTTGATTTGCTAAGAACATTAAGTGGGCTCACGTCCTGGGGCCTTAAGACAAAAGCGAATGGAAAGTGTATCCCATGCCCTCGTTGCTGGGTCTAACTTTTTTTGTGCAGTAAATAAAGATACTTAAGAATCCCCCTGTTTGCACTTTTGAGGGCTCAGTTTGCAAAGAAGAATTGAGAGGCTTTTGAGAAATAATGAGGTTGCCGGCTTTGAAAAATTAGGAAGAATCCAATTTCTTCCTCCACTGTGCCGGTTCACTTTCCTTCCACTTTCACTGCTGCTGGGGGTGGGGCAGTCTTTACAACGCAGAAAATTCTGGAAAAGTGGCCCCCGGGGATCCCCTTTCCGACCCCAGTTTGTCACTAATGCGGGTCTGTCTCTGGAAATTTGAGGTTGGGCCTCTGCCTGGATCTGTTGCTGCTGCTCCCCTCGCTACCGCTGACACTTGGCGCTGCCGCCTGGGAGCAGCGGCCAGACGCGGAGCCGGGGGCCGCGTGCGCCGTCCGAGGAGGGCACGGACATGGTCTCTGCACCCACCGTGCCGGCCTGGCCCGCCACCCACGCAGGGGAGCCTGGGCCCGGGCCCCTCTCCCGCGCCCGCCGCAGGTGAGACCCTCGCTCCCCACGGAGTTCTGTTTGGGTTTCCGTGGCGTTTGTTCCCCGCAGGTTTGTTTGTTTTTCTTCAAATTACAGATGCAGGGAAAACCGCCTGACATCATGAGAGCGGGACAAACGCTCACTTTGAAGGATTCCTGGGCAGGACTTCAAGTGAAATCATATGCCTGAGAAGAACTTGATACCGGTCTAGAGAAAATAACCAGTTCTGATTTTGCCAAACCATGGAATGTGCAAAATGCTCTACTTTTTTGCAAGAGGCCAAGTGTCCCTTAAAAAGCTCCATTATGAATATGAGCCTGAAGACCCAAAGGGCAAGAATCTTGTGCCATTGTTGAGGGTGGGAAAAAAAGTACGCATCTTGTGTGAGCTTCTGGTATTTAACCTTACTTTATTAATAATATATTCTACTTTGGACAGGATATCTGCCGCCGTGCAAAATTATCATCTGTGCATGTGCTTAGAACGTATGTACACAAAAGAGAAAATACGTGTAAATGGGGAGGAAAAATTTACTACTTTCTTATAACTGAAGGCTATCAATTGGACAAAATTGAAAACAAGATTAAAATATTAGCACAGTAAAGAAAACATTCTTATTCAAGTTTTTAAGAATTTACTCAAGATAATTTAATATACTACTTTCCTCTAGCAAAGCATTCTGGCTGAAGGGCAAAGATCGAGTCGCCACCACGTTAAACGGAAAGATTTAGCTTCTCACTTCTGGAACAGAAGTAATTCATTCTATGTGTCCTTTAAATAAAACTAGGTAGCAAAAATGATATGAAATGAAATAAGAAATAATGGTGGAGGGAAAGAAACAGGTGGCTTCACTTCTACTCTAAAAAAATAATTGAGCGGTTTATGTCATGTGTATGAGGGGTTGGAAACATAGAAATAGTCTGCAAGCTGAAAACTCTATTCTAGTACTTAATATTTTCCAGTGTGCATTCTGCATTATCATCATTCAAAGTAAAACTGTTCACCACCTTTCTTTCATTCATTTGTTTATTTCTCTGAAAATGTGGGGGGAAATGTTACCTTAAGTTCAGTATTTAGTATTGCTCACTATAAATATGGCATTTGGTTTTCTCCAAAGTGTTCTCTTTTATGGAAAAAACAACACACACACACGAAAAAGAAAGCAAAGTAAAGCAAGTGGTAGGCTACCTTTCTTTGACATTTCTAGTCTTTACATCCAGAGTTAAGATAGCAGTTACCTTCTCAGCAATGATGGTCAGCTCCATCCTGGTGTACCTCAAGAAATATGAAATATCAAATAGTCAGACCAAGCTAGTGAACAGGGATTCCCCATGAACAATATAGAAAGTGGAAGTGGCTGGATGATACACACAAAAGAGAGAATTACCATGTTGATGCACTCCTTCATCCTTCTAGGGCACCCTCCTTTCATTTCTACCCTATGAAAACACACATACACACATACACCTCACAAATACACCCACACATAATTACCTTCCCTTTTTGTTCTTTGAAAAAGGACTAAGTCCAAAAATAATAATTCCCCAATCTTTCACTAATCTTTTAATGTAAGTAAATGTTACAGGCTCCTTATTGTAAAATATTGTTTGAAATATTCACAATAATAAATTTATAATAGTGCTATGTCAGCATTTTGTGGTGCTGTATAGAGAGGGAAACAAAAACCTTCAGGCAATAAAATAACCTCAATCTGAGCTAAGCAAACACGATCTGTTGGGATATATATACTTATTAGTCATTGTTGGAATTAGGCATCAAAGTAATTTTCGAGTTTGAAAGCTAATTACATTTGAATACAGTAAACTGGATGTAAAAGTTAAGAACTAAGCAATACAGAATTATAATTTCTATTAATTATAAAAGCCAGTATGTTCCTGGCCCAGAAATAACTAGAATAAAATAAAAATCAAGCACCACTTGTCCCTATTATTGTTTTACTTAACTTCAGATCTTATGTCTGTATAATATATACACACATGTATGTATACACACACACATCTCTTACCAGGGGAAAATTATGTGTAATTTTGGATAAAATATATTTGCAAATGAATTGAGTAGAAACTGAATAGCTGTAGCGTTTAAAATTGTAATTGTTCCAGCAGTTACCAAGGATATGGAAAGTTTGGTTCTTTGTTTATTGTAGTTTACAGCCCTATATTCTTCATATATAAAGAAGGAGCATGCTTCCCAAGTAGATAACATCAATATAGGAAAATATTCTTTTCTTTTTTAGTAAACATAACACTAAATGTCATGTTCATCTGTGAAATAAGAGTTAGGCAAATTACTTTAAAATGGAATTGTCTCTTTCCTGCTGAATTAAACTTCATTTTCTATGCATTTGTATTCCTTCATATGTGTACACAGATAATTTTCATAACATTTTATGTATCCTCTCACTGAAAAGAAGGTGTTATTTAAGAATCTTCACAGAGGAGAGCATGATAAAAATACATGGTAACAAGAGAAAATAGTGCAGCTTTCATAGTGCTTATTTGCATTTAACTGTTTTACAGTTACCACCTCAAAATGCAAGAGAGGTGAATAGCAAATTTGTTAACTTTTGCTGTTTGGAGATTTGATTAAGAGATAAAGGAGAGATGTTACTAAACCCAGTGAACACCAAACTGGAATAATAATAAAGCTGTCTTTTTAAATAACATGCTTGTGCCTGTCAGTAGCTGGTTTATTTGAGTTTTTCACTGCTTTGTTTATATTAATGCCCCCTCCCTCCTGGGTTCCTCTAGAGTTAAACAAGCAGGTATTTACCACCAACTTAATTCTGAGCTTTAAAAATATAGACCAAACTCTAAGGTTCTTTAAATTTTCAATCATATTTATTTATTGCAGAAAAATAATATACAAAGATATTTACAAAACAATCATAAAAATATGAATGCATTTAGACACCGGATCTATTTGCATTTTGCCATGGGTCATCAATAAATAAATAGAATGTTGTTTTTTGTATTTTAAGTTTTTTTTCCCTCAGAGGAAGAGTGAAAAAAGGAATTAACTGACTATGATTTTGCAAGCCAGTTTGATCCCAGTATTTTTATTCTTAAAGGTGTTCTTATAATTCCTCTGTTACCATTTTAAAATATAGTCCACAATGATGCCTTTCCTTTCAGTGGCTGATTGGCACGACCTCTTGAGAATGCATGCATTAAAAAATAAAAATAAAAACATTCTTCGTCAAAAAAAAAAAAAAAGAACACAAACAACTGTTCAGACTTCTATCAGAATGTAGAGGTGTGAGGATGGTGCCGCTGCCCATCTGGGAATCACTGTCCACGGGCCTGTCTCGCTTTCTCTTTTAAAAGTGCACCCCACGCCCTGTTTCTTTGAATTAGGGTTTTGCTCTTCTAATTTCCAAGAAAATCTTTGGCATATATTTTTAATTTTTAGTTAATCCAGCTCCAGAGTCTCTAGACTGTCCATTTTCTCCTTCCCTGGAAACAATGACATCTGCAAAAACCCAGAGAGGGGTGGAAAGTTGGTTATTGTTTAGGTCTCCGTGGCTGTTCTCTAAGACTAGTGAGCACTGTTCTTATCACCACCACCACCGAGAAATTACGTTGAACAACCTGGAAGGATTTCAGCCCAAGGGCAAGAGGAAGTGGGTGGGCGGAAAGAAGGAGGAGGTGGAATTTGGAAACATTTGTTTTAAGAAGAACAAAATTTAAAGCTGAAAAAAGGGAGGCGCTGGCAAAGCCGTCCTTACCCGTGACTCTCGTCTGTCTCAGTCTTTCCCTCCTATCTGTCACGCACACTCACGCACACACACCCCCCTCACAAGGGCGCATCCCCCTGGAGACCTCTGTCCCTAGCGGGGACCGACCTGCCTTCTAGGGGCGCTGGGGGGAGGAGGTAACGGTGCCAAGTTAGGTGGGAAGGCCGAGAGGAGAGTGGGAGAAGGAGAGAAAGTCGAGGCGGACTGGGAGCTGCGGCCTGGCCGGCCGGCCGTCTGCCACCTGATCGGCGAGGGGGCGCAGAGGCGCCCGTCCTTACCTAGGTCTCCGGCCCTGCCGAGGGTGTGGGGAGCTCCGCCTGCTAGTGGGACGCAGACATGGACCAGGCCCCCTCCATCCTCCAGACCGAGAAGGCGTAGCTGAGCCGCTCGTGAGCCACATAGCTGCAGCTTGCCATCTTGGAGTCCAGCTCGTCGCTCTGGAGGACCTGGTAGAGGAAGTCGATGTACCTGGCCGCCAGCTTGAGGGTCTGAATCTTGCTCAGCTTGTCCGAGGGCAGAGTGGGGATGATCTTCCGCAGCGCGGCGAACGCCTCGTTCAGCGACTGCGTGCGCTGGCGCTCCCGCACATTGGCCATGACCCGCTGCGTCTGCAGCTCTTCGTACGACTGCGGGCTCCCGCCGCCGCTACTGCTGCCGCCGCCGCCCGCGCCGCCGCCGCCGCCGCCGCAGCCCGCAGACTTCTTGCCGCGCTTGCCCTGGGCCGGGCTGCCCGGCTCGTCGCCGCCTCCGACGCCCCCGCCCGCGGCCCCGCCGGGCCCCGCGCCGCCGCCCGCGCTGCGCCGGCTGCTGCGCCGCTTGCGCCCCCCGCGCTTGCCGCTCGGCGGCTGCTGCCGGTCTGGCTCTTCTTCGCTGTTGCTCAGGCTGTCGTCGGCCGGCGAGACTGGCGAGCTGGACACGTCCTGCATCATCTCTCGAGCGGCAACGCGCGGCCTCGCGGGCCCGGGGCAGAGCGGCGGCCCGGGGAAGAGGAGGAGAGCGGGGCGCCTCAGCCCGCCAGCTTCCCCCGCGCGCGGCGCCGGCCCGGGCGGTGCGGCCGCCGAGGAGGGAGCGGGAGGAGGGACGGGGAGGACCTCCGCGGGGAGGGCGCGAGGGGGAGGCGGGGAGGGAGGCGGGAGGGGGAGGGGACGGTGTGGATGGCCCCGAGGTCCAAAAAGAAGGCGCCCAACGGCCGCACGCACAGCCCGCTTGGCCTCCTGGAAACGGTACTGGTGCTGGAGAGCCCGCGAGGTGTCTGGGAGTTGGGCGAAAGCTGCAGACTTGGACGCTCTTATACCTCCGTGCGGGCGGAAAGTTTGGGGGCAGCAGTGTCATTGGCCTGACGTGGGGAGGAGGGACTTTTCGAAGTTTTATAGGAAAGTTTCCGCTTTCCCGCCCCCCCCCCGTCCCCACCTCCCTTCCTCGGGGTCTAACAATTCGTCCTCCCAAACCATTCAAAAACGACCTGGCTCGGGCGGCCGGCCCCTCCGCCCGCCTCCTCGCTGCCCTCCCCCTTCCCTCGCCGTCGCCGGCCTCCGGCGGGCGCGGGGCGATTTCCTTCCGCGCCGCGGTGCGCAGGCAGCGCCCCCGCACACGAGCGCAGCCCGGGAAGCGGCCGGAGAAGACCGTCCCGCCCGCAGTGGCAGCCCCACCCGGAGTGGCTGTGACAGCAGCAGTGGCAACAGCTTCTACACAGTGGGTGATGTCTCATCTCGCCCCAGATTCCTCTAGGTCCGCGGGCCGGTTTGGGATTGCTGGGGCGGGGGGGGGGAGTGTCAAGAAAACTGTCAACCGTGGAGCCCACCCAATGGTCAGGTAGACGAACTCCTTGGAGTTTCAAGGACCAAACCGTGATGGCACGGCTCTGAGGTCCTGGGCGTTCCTGAAGACGTGGCTGCACCACGGGGACTGCGGATCTGCGCCCCGGCCTGCTCTCTCACCCCTCCCTGAGAAGCATCTGGGCTCTCCTTTTCCATCTACAGCAACCCAATCTAATGCTCCCCAACACCTAAAGGACTACGTACGCCTCTGAAGGTGCTAGAAAGAGGCAGAAGTTCATTCTCCTGTTGAAGGAAACCCTGTCTTTGGGGGAAGGGAGCAATGCCAGAGGGGGGAGAGAAAAGCACAGCGCCTTCGCTGAGGCCCTGATAGCCGGCAATGCCAGCCCAAGGTGGAAGAGTCTGTGGCCATTTCGTCCCCACCCCACCCTCAAATTAGGCCTGGCATTGTCACCTTAGAAAGATCAGCTGCTAAGAGAGTGAGGTGGGAATTTGATACCGCCTGAACACGAGTCTGCCCGATCTGAGAGCCCCCCAGCCCCCATTTTCTAGGAGGTCGGGTGGGCAATTATGCTTCGTGGGCCCCAAAAGCATTCCAATTACTTGGACACGATTGCATTTTAAGCATTTCTATCTAATAAGTTAAAACGAAGAGCTCCCCAAAGAACATTGATTTAGATTCTGGCATACTGAAAACAACAAATTTGGTGAGCGGGAAGGAAAGCCGCTTTGGAAGAGAAGCCCATCTTTTGCAATGCTATACTTGTTTCCTTTCAGTAATGAGTTGGGGTAAATAACCATTTCATGTTCACCCTTTACATTGCAAAGCAAACCAAAGGCCTAAGTCACAGCGTTAGGGGCAGGCAGAGTTTGGGGGCGCCGATTTGTGTGCCCTGCGCTGGGGTTCCCTGCACAGGCTGAGGTCTGCCCGCGGGTTCCTCGTACAGACCCACCAGAGAGAGCCGTTAATTCAGGGAAGCGCCCCTTTCTGGGCTGGACCGAAGGTCTCGGCCACATACGTCCTCAGGAGTGAGGAATTGGTGGTAACCCAGGCGACGCGAGGGCAAGCCACGTGGCTGTTCCTCGCTGAGGCTCACAGCTTCGGTCCGGAAACCCTGGAGTATGGAGCGCCTTGGGCCAGCTGAACCCCTCGGCCTTTTTAGGGGGAGTTAGGGCAAGTGTTCTTTCTCCTTCAAGGAGTAAACTGGACTGTGCTTCCACGGGAGGGGCGACCTGTAGGGTTTGTTCCTCATCATTTTTTACAGAAATATTCAGAAACAATGACCACAACGTGCCAACTGGCCTGCTTTGGGGGCCACTGCCCTACTTAAAAATGATAGACTCTGAAAATCCGATTCTACTTGGTCTCCACTTAATTTCAGTAGCACTCAGGCAGTTCTTCTCAAAACAGTCACCCCTGCACCCTTGCGTTTGCATTTTCTGCCTACAGAATTTTATCTTTTGGATGTGGTTAGGGAATACGGCAGAAATTCTGCCCTACTCGCTACCAAGTACTCTCTTTGCAACTCTGAACTGTAGACTATTCTACAATTCTTATATAGAATATGGCAGCTGAAATCTAGAAAAAAATTCACTTTAGCTATCTCCTTTTTAAAGATCAATATCAAATTTTATTTTTGTTGTGTTTTTTTTTTTTCTTTTTAGCCGAGTTCTCAAAAAATAAATAAAGAGATCGAATGATTAGACTCTTTCCTTTGTGCCCACGGGTAGGCAAGGCAGGAAAGTGTGGGCAAAGTGTAAAGGAAACCTTACCTGACCAAGGGGAATTGGGAAAGGGGAGGGGAGCGGAAAAGCTGGAGGAGAAACCGAGTCCACAAGAGCACAGCAGCCAGGGGTCATTAGCCAGCCGACTTGCAAAGTCATCAATCTCCAAGACTAGTTCTTAAACAAGTGAGCCCAGCCCTTCTCCTGGCACTAAACATCGAAAGGATGAAGAGCTCCTGCCTATTGGGTACAGGGACCCCCAGGGCTGAGGCGATGCTGGGACGCCAAAATGCTTAGAAGAGGGTTTAAAATGAACGATCTAACCAGAGCCTCCTGGCCATGGAATCTTTCATGCTGGGTCACAATCGATGACTTTAGTTTGGAGATGAAATTTCTCTTGAACGTTCCCACAAGTCGAGGATGAGGCTGATTTTTGAGCTCTTTGCTTCAGTAGGGCTTTAATGTTACTTCTTGAGCAAAAGATAGCGGCTTGCCAGGTGAATTACCTCTCAGAAACGTCTGGAGACTCGTACTCCCTGCTTTGCAAACTGCTACATGCCCTGGCTGACCGTCCACTCTGCTCATGTATAGCTCTTTCCTGTCTAACGTTGTATCTAACAATTTTCTTTTCTACACTTGCTAGGGCATGAATGGCTCCCTTTTTATGTGCTGACAAGTCAGATATAATTCTGGATACCTCATATATGCAGCGATAATGGTAACTTTGAGAATGTTCAGTTTAAGCTATGAAAGCTTACTTCGTTCTAAAATCCCTATTTCAAAGTCCTAAAAACAGTCCTAGAAATTTTCCCTCCGGGCTGAACTTAGCCTGACTGGAAGGATGTCCGTGGAGGACTACCTCCTTTGGGAATGCTAGATTAATTGAGATTCAATAATTTTATCTACTTCTAAATAAGGTTCCCCCCCATTTTTAACTGAAAACAAAAAAATTTCTTTCGCGCTCAGATAATTCAAAATGAGCTTTGTTTTCAAACTGCAAACTTGGCTTGTTTGCAGTCCTTCCTGAGGAATGTGTGTGTTAAAAATTGAAACAAAAAATACTGTTAGAAGTAACAGAAATCTCATAGTAAGCATATGCAATAAATATGTAAGTATCCTTACAGTTTAAATATGCACTGGCATTCTCTT
Source organism: Lemur catta (assembly GCF_020740605.2). NCBI lineage: Eukaryota > Metazoa > Chordata > Mammalia > Primates > Lemuridae > Lemur > Lemur catta. The sequence goes on from NC_059138.1 coordinate 66,880,370, forward strand.
TGCAACAATCAGGTATAAATACTTTTAGATAAGGAAAAGAAACACATGTAGAATTTTTAGCAAGCTGGCAAACTTTGGAGTTTGGGCTTCCATAAAAGGTGAGTGCTTCAATCTGTTCCTACTCTTCTTTTTACTCAATCTTTAGCTGGCCTACCACCTGTTTATCCGGCTTTGAGTTCTGTGAATAATTTCTCTGAACTGCATACGTGATGCACGGGAACATTCACACGGAAGGGGGCGCAAATTGGAAAAGGCTGCAGTTGAGTGGATCTCAGACAAAGTTGTGCATTTTAGATTTCATCTTGTTTTGCACACTCCAGGGGGATTTCCCAGTTTAGTATTTAAATGAGATAATTTTATTAAAATGGAATATAAAATTTGTGCCAACATGAGTGATTTTGTTATCTCCGTAAAAGCTCATTCTTCTTTTGTGACACAGGTAGCACTAATGATATTTGAACACTTTACCCTAAGAACTCATTCTCTTCTCTTTTAATGATGATTTAATTCATAAATTTAACCAATTCTGCCTTTCCTTTCTGAATTCCTTTAAAAGTAGAAAATTAAATTATGACATTTAAAGCTTTCAATCCAGAAATAAAATGAAAATGTAAAAAACACAAGAAATTGAGGTGCCAAGAACACCTCAAATGAGCAAATGAAATTTTCAAATGAATATTAATTTTTAAAATATTTGATATTCTGCACTCAAAATAAGGATGGGATGAGGAGACATAGATCAGGAAGAGCAGGATCAGAGCATTAAAAAGTATGGAGTTTTGAAGAGGTTCCCCCCATTTATTTTTTAAGCTTATGAGGTATGCAGGCTGGAGGGTTGGGGTCTCATCTCAGCTGCCAATTAACATTGTTGAAAAATACTGTTACTTTACTTATTTCAAAGAGTTGCTGGAATAACTGATTGCAAGAAATACATGGTTATTCATAGGGGTTTTGTCATGGTTATAATCTTCCTACATAGTAAGCGTCATCTGTCTTCTTTTTAATCATCTGATCATCAGGAATTTAAATATCTATTGAATGATTTACAGTCTATGTTTTTCCATTTAAATTTTCCTTTCTGATTACTCATAACTCTCACCTTTCTTCACTTCAAGGAATTTCCTTTTTTCACATTTGGCTTTTCCTGAAGCCTTTAGTCTTATTGCCATTGTTTGCTTTGGTTTGTTCTGCAGAAAACATGTTGTTTTTGCCAGTGACCACAAGAGGACACAATTTCCCAGAGAACTTTGTTTAGAAAGCGCTTGTAAGAGAGGAAAGCTAACACAATAGCAAAAAATGCCACAAAATTAATGAATGTCATTTGGAAATGTCTCTTTGATTTATTGCACTTTTATTAATTTTTAAAAACATAAACATGAATTGGCATTCAGGCTTTTGAAGATTTTGTATCTTTTCTCCTTATTGTATTACATAATGAATATCACATTTCTGAAAATGTACTGAAGTGCTACTGTTGTAGTACATTAGCAGAATTTTGTACAAAACTCTTGGTGACTTGGAATTTTATGTAATTTTCGAGCCATGTTTGTCAATGAAAAACAGTTTTTAAAAAATATGACTTTCAAAATGTCTTTGAAAGTTTGAATTTTAGTTTAGGCATTTGGGGTGTCTTTGGATGAAAAATTACATAGCAATTATATTTTATAGTTTTTTAACTGTATTTAAATGCATATTATAGGTTAATAACAAATTATTTTTCAGATATTGGAAAAATAGGATATCTTAAGGTATTGACTCAACACTTCCTCAGAATTATTGCACACGATCTTTGATTTAGGATATCCTTCCTTTTTTCTACTATCGTCTCTCAAAAAGCTTTAAAGCATTTGATTACTTTGTAAATTCAAGTGGATTATGGCTTGATACTTTTCTGGGAGAATTTCGTCATTCTGTTGGATTTCTTTGACAACCAGGCTGGGGAATCCTGCTTTAGTTGGGACTAATTGCTTTTACTTTGCGTTTGTGTCTTCATGCAGATACATCCTTAATCACATTCTCTGAGATCCTGCTGGAGGGAATGAACAATGGACAAAAGATCCTGAAAAAAAAAATAAAGAAAGAGAGAGAGAAAAAGATGAGATTGAGAGAAAACAAGAAAGATAAAGAGGAGATCAAGATACATGAAGAAGAATCTGGAGAGAAAAGGGTGAAAGAGGGAGCTGGAGCAAGTGAGCAAGAGTGGTAGAGAATGAGGCTTACTATGTAGGGGGAATAAAAGGCCAAAATAACAGAAGAAAGAAAGAAATTAGTGCATTTAGTAGCAAATAGAAAAGCACCAGCATTATTTTCCTCTGTTATCAAAGACATTGTTGTAAGTAGTTGCCTGTCCCTTGGTATAGATATTTAGTTTTTGGAATTCCTGTTGTTACTCACGTCATAACAGAAAGTAAACACAGCTGGAGGGCCATGAAACTTTAAATTAAGATTGATGTCCATCTAATGGGTATGATCTATCCTGAATTAGAGTAAAGATGTCAATATATTGTCATTACTGGATCTCAGGGTGTATCCCATCTACCTGACACCAGCGGGGGACACTGATGTCATTACTCCATGACATATGTTATTTACTATGAGAGAACTTCAGAAATCCTATGTAGTTGCTTGGAATCCTAGCTCATTAGTTATTTTCCATTTGATCTGCACAATGGAAGTCAAGCTGTGTGGTTTTTCCTGGTGGTTAGCCAGGATCAATGTCTTTGCCCTCCTCACCTCAGATACCTTAAGGAAAGACCGAATTGCAAGTGATGAGTCTGAATCTCACTCACTCTACTCAAAACCTTCAGACATTGTAAGGTTCTGGTTCTGCCTAATGGTGTATTCAGGAAATCCAAAATCTGGTTTCAATGGACACTACCTGCTATGCATTTATTAATTCTTTTGTAATTTAACAAAAATGTATCTACGTCTCTTAGGTGCTATGAGTAAGAAGATTTAGTCCCTGACATCAAGAATGTAACAGTATATTAGGATATAAAATGTGAAAATAACTTTATAACATAGGGAGCTAAATGTTATGACATGTGTTTGCAAAGATTGCCAAGGAAGGACACTGAACCTGGAAATCATAAAGATGCTTTAGCACATTATAAATTACGTTAGTGTGATGGTGGCATCCAAATACACTTTCAGAAAGGCTGTCCTAAATGGAAAGGCACAGAAAGGATCACAGATTAAATTAAAATGCATGTAACAGGTCAGATGGTTTATTGAGTCAACATGAGACACACAGCAAGGAAGGGAAATCTATGGCATAGTTTAATATACTAGGATAAGTTGCAAACAGGCAGGAAGGATCATGATACCCAGATCCTGTGGCACACAATGTTAATATGTCCTAGATTTTTTTCTCTCTTTCTCTACATCAGTCTTCCCTGCTGATGTGGTCCAAAGTTAAGGATAAGCAAGAATGGAGTTGAATGTAGCTAATATACACATGCCCTATTAGAGCAACACAGGGAAGATACTGTTGTCTAGAGCTGGGGCTTGACACTTAGCCTGTTGAGCAGCTATGGATTTTATCTTTATGTTTCGGCCAAAGGACAAGTGGGACATGTAGGATGTCACCAAGAAATAGCCTATTTTTGACCTCATGACTATGTGTGCCTCATGAATATGGCATTCCCTGTTAGTGGTCATATTAGCAGAAGTGGATATTCATAAATATTATAGTAAGCATACATTGTAGTTTTTCCAAAATACACTTTAGTTTAACTTCAGTCTTGAAGGATAAGTAGGAGTGAACCCTTAAGAAGTAGAATAGGTAAAGGGAGGAAAGCTTACAGGCTTTGGGTGCAGCCTGGGGGAGGCACATGCATGGTTTTTTCAGGGACATGTAAGGACTTTGGTATGGTTGGAGGTGGAATGGGTAAGAAACAGCCAGAAATGATGCAATGCATTAGTTTCCTCAGCTGCAAAATAAAGTAGTTGGATAAGTAATTTGAAAAAGTTGAAAAACATTTAAACATCAGTGGAGTTTAGAAATTATCTGTCTGAATATCTAGTTTATAGATGAAAAATTTTTGTCTCTGGCTGCATCTAACAATTCAGCCATATCTGGACTCTGAAGGCATTTTCCTAACTAATAAGAGTAAGTTTTTTTGTTTGTTTGTTTCAGAAACTACTTGTGGCCAACTGTGGGCCTAAACTTTTGTGCCAAAAATGAGTAAAATAGGCAGTGAAATGATCTGAATGGGAGCAAAAGGGGTCCTTGCAAAAATCACCTTGTATTTCCCATGTCTAACACTGGTAACTCATTATTTTGGGGCTGGCATTGTCCCCTCCAGGGTCCTCTTTCGATGGTGAAGTCCCCAAGGTGAGGTAACACATTGGGTCACTATTACCTTTGAATGAATTACATTGTATGATGTTCTTCCCAAGAGAGGAGGGTCTCAGGGCTGCCGAAGGACACTGGAACATATTGGAGAGGGAAAACTGAAAGGCAGAAAAAAGTTTTGAAGAAAGGAAAGATTGTGGTACTAGGGCCTTTGCTATTTTTCCAGTTGTAGATCTTGGCCTGACACCTTGGGCTCATTCAGATCTTCCATGCCTGTCATTTAGTGTGGCTGAAACTGTCCAGTTCTGTCTTTTGGATCTAGTTCTAAGTAGATAGAGTATAGTGAAATATTGAGAGGAAAAAAAAAAAAAAAACCCTGGTCTTATCTCCTTGTCTAGATTCCTATCAACTGGAAAGCCTTAGGACCTTGAAATGTGTCTATGGAATAAGGGGTGCTCTCTATTTCCCTATCATATGTGAGCCAGGGGCAAGCGATAATCCACAGTCTCTTTGTTATAACTATAGTGGGCCAGTGCAGATGTAGTTGTGTTCAAGAGTAGGAATATTTCTAGGGAATATGAAGTATATATAATGAAGACTGAAAAAGCAAAACTATCCACTAAGAGTCATAAGCAGTTTTCAACTTTACAGACAAGTCTTTGCACTGGAGAAAAGTAATAGTCAAATATGACTTAAAGAGAAAGACAAAGATGTTAATTCTGAAGCACATGAGCCGACTTGGAATATCTGAGGAAAAGATACTGCGAATAGATTATATATAATTTATTTTATTTTCTATTGAACCATCTTCAAAATAGACTATGGTCTGTTATAATTATTAGGAAAAATAAACTCTATTTCTAGATTTATGTAACATTTATTCACTTATTTTCGTTAGGTTGATTCTTATATGAACGTCGGGCACCCAGCTATACTACAGAGATTCATTAAAATATTTTATGATACTTTGTTAGAAAACTTAACACATATTTTATTTTATTTTTTATTTCAGCATATTATGGGGGTACAAAAGTTTAGGTTATGTATATTGCCCTCCCCCCCCAAGTCAGAGCTTCAAGTGTGTCCATCTCCTAGACTGCGCATCGCACTCATTATGTATGTATACACCCATCCCTTCCCCCCCACCACATCTGCCTGACACCCAATTGATGTTATTCCTAAATGTGCTCTTAGGTGATGATCAGTGAAACCAATTTGATGGTGAGTACACGTGGTGCTTATTTTTCCATTCTTGGGACACTTCACTTAGTAGAATGGGTTCCAGCTCTATCCAGGAAAATACAAGAGGTGATATATCACCATTATTTCTTATAGCTGAGTAGTACTCCATGGTATACATATACCACATTTTATTAATCCACTCATGTATTGATGGGCACTTGGGTTGTTTCCACATCTTTGCAATTGTGAATTGTGCTGCTATAAACATTCGAGTACAGATGTCTTTGTTATAGAATGTTTTTTGTTCTTTTGGGTAGATGCCCAATAATGGGATTGCTGGATTAAATGGTAGGTCTACTTGAATCTGTTTAAGGTATGTCCATATTGCTTTCCACAGAGGCTGCACTAGTTTGCAGTCCCACCAGCAGTGTATGAGTGTTCCTGTCTCTCCGCATCCATGCCAACATTTATTGTTATGGGACTTTTTGATAAAGGCCATTCTCACTAGAGTTAAGTGGTATCTCATTGTGGTTTTGATTTGCATTTCCCTGATGATTAGAGATGAAAAAATTGAGCATTTTTTCATATGTTTGTTGGCCATTCTTCTGTCTTCTTTTGAAAAATTTATATTCACGTCCTTTGCCCCCTTTTTGATAGGGTTGTTTGATTTTTTCTTGCTGATTTTCCTGAGTTCTAAATAGATTATAGTTATCAGTCCTTTATCGGATGTGTAGCATGCAAAAATTTTTCCCCATTCTGTAGGTTGTCTGTTTGCTCTCGTGACAGTTTCTTTGGCTGTGCAGAAGCTTTTTAATTTAATCAGGTCCCATTTATTTTTGTTGTTGCTGTGATTGCCTTTGGGGTCTTCTTCATAAATTCTTTGCCTAGCCAATCTCTATAAGGGTTTTCCCCACATTTTCTTCTAGAATTCTAATAGTTTCACACCTTACATTTAAGTCTGTTATGCACCATGATTTGATTTTTGTGAGAGGTGAAAGGTGGGGGTCCTGTTTCAATCTTCTACATGTTAACACATATTTTAAATGAGAAAGAGAGAATTTCATGGCAAAATCTGGTATGACAGAATGATTATCTGATTTCATTTTACATGTGAATATATCAGCAATAGAAGCTGCAATTACAAGTGCTTTAGCTCTTACCATTTCCATGTGTTAATAGGTACAGCAGAGGCTCATACTATTGGAATATCATACAAGAAAAACAATAAAAAGAGAACAAAAAGGAATATAGATAATCTCCTTAGATTAAATTAGATGATCATTCTACTTTAATTTATAATTAAATTCTTAAAACATCACAACTGCAGAACTGGAGAAACTGCTTATAAAAAGCACGTGAATAAAATCATAGGCTACTGGAGCTAGAAGAGGTTTTAGAAGTCGGGAGCAACACTTTCTTTTCTGGCAAGGTAGAGTCACTGTAGAGTGTAGTGGATATGAGCTTGAATTCTAGAGCCAGTCAGCCCGGCTTTAAGTATGGCTCAACTTTTTACTACCTGTATAACCTTAGATAAGTTATTTACCCTCCATCCTTCCTGTGAAAGGGCGAGAATAATGTACATTATTAAGCTGTTGTGAGGAATAAATTCATAAGGGTTAGTACCTTACAATGCATGTCTGGTACTTGATATGTGTTTGATATTATTATTTTAAGTGAGAACTGAGTTATATAGGACCTTGTAGACTGAGATGAAGCATTTGCACTCAATTCTAAGTGAAAAAGGAAGATTTTAAAGGATAAATGAATAAATTAATTGATGATCCATTTTTGTTTGAAGAGCAGCTATTTCTATATCCATGTATCACCTCCTAAAGATTCAAAGTGCAGGTTGAGGACACCAGTAAGAGGAGGTTCAATAATTTATTTAAGCCCTACCTGCCAAGAAATTGAGGAATATGACCTCTTCAACTTCTGTATTGGGTGATATCTTCTCTGAGGTAAAGACTATTATATTCAACTGTCTACTTAATACCATAATGTGGGAATATCACAGACATCTCAAAGTTATTGCCACTCTCAAACAACCTATTCTTCCTACCCATACCAATCAATAAATTTCAATAAATTACTTATCTAATTATTTAGCCTAAAAGCCTAAGAGTCATTATCCATTCTTGTGCTTTTCTCAGTCCACACTTTCCTTCACCTAAGTCAACATGAGAAGAGTGCAGTCTCCCACCAAGACTGGCAGACTGTATATTCACCAAGAGTAGGAAGTTGGTTTGGATGAAGGACAGTCAATAAACCTCTAACAGAGATGGATTGCCAGAGTTTGCTGCACTGAGACTCTCTATAGCACAATTAGGTATTCGGTGGCTCATATTGCAGTCTTTTTCATTTGTATTAGTATTTTCTTCCCAAGTAGCCTAATCAGCATAAGAATCCAGACTCTTCTCATGTTTCTCATGGGCTCCATAATGTGCAGAATAGGTACTCCATAAATTCTTGTTTATTGATTATTACTCTTTTTAGAGAAGTACAAAATGTGAAGGCACTTCTATATGTCAAATATTCCTCAGTTTACCTCTCATTGCTACCCTAAACTTGCATTTTGGCCAATACACACACACAACAATGAAAACTAAGTAATATTTTGAGTAATAGAACTCAAAATCAGAGATTAAAAACACTTACTTTAAAAATATAATACTAATTTAGAGAATTTCTTCATGGATTCTGAAATTACTCAGACATATCTGGTCTTGCTTGTCCAAATGCCATGACAAATAATTGGGCAATATCTTATTTTATATTGCAGCACCAGAAGGACATGAAACAGCACAATTACTGGTGAGAAGAAGAAAGAACTACAATAAAGCATAAATAATCTGTAAATTCGTTGTTTTGTGTTCTTTGCAAAGAAGAAGCTAAAGTAGTTGACCTTGAGCTGGGAGAGAAGGAAAGTCCTTTAGTTATATAGTTTCAAAAAGTGAGAGATTAGTGTAATAAAATAGTAGGGAAAAAGATACTAAGAGAATTGCCTAAACAGAGCCTGGGTCAATTATAATAGGAAGGACAGTTTGTTCTTTGACTGCTAAAATATCAGTTCTGAACTTTTTTGATTCCTCAGGATGGTATAACCATTTAAGGAGTGGTCCATTCTGGTCATGATATGCTGGTATCACTTCATCAGAAGTCTCAGAACTCATTAGTATTCTCTTAACCACAATATCTTTGTGCACCAGGAATAGTGCTGACCTAGTAATGGGCCGACATCTTGGAAAGTATGGGCTTTTCTTTGGGAGAACAGAGAGACTAGTCCATTACAGTAATCTAAATGAGAAGTGATTAGGACCTGTACTTGGGTAGTAACCTTGGAATTGGAGTTGAAAAGAAGTGGTCAGATTTCAGATATATTTGAAGATGGAGCCAACAAGAATTCACTAAAGATAAGACATGAAATGTGAGAGAGGGGAATCAAGGATAACTCTAAGTCGTTTGATTTGAGCAAAAGAAAGGGTGAGTTGGTAACCACTATGATGGAGAAGGCTGTGGGTGGAACACGTTTCACGGGAGATAGAGAGGTTCAGTATTAGACATGAAATTTGAGTTGTCAGCTGGAAATCCAAGTGGAATTGTTAGGCAGGCAGTTGGATATATGAGTTTGAAGTTTGTGAAAGCAGTCTGGGATGGAGATAAAATTAGGAATTTATCAGCATAGATAGCATTTGAAGCTATGTAACTGGAGGAGATCACAAAGGGAGTGAGTGTGTGAGGAAGCGAAGAGGAGTGAAACTAAAAATGATGATGATCACTGCTATGGAAAAAAAAATAAAGTAGGAAGGGGCATTAAAATTTATGGAGAGAGTACAACTTTTAGTAGGGTAAGGTTTGTGAAATTAGAGATAATTTCTTCTCCTAAGGAGAAACTAGGACAAATTGAGAAGGAGCAATAATCAATAATAAAAGACATAATAGTAAAAATAATCCAGAATAGGAAAAAAATAACAGTTCATAAAATGGAATGACACTTTGTATTTGGGCAAAGTTAATGAAAACAGATTCATACTCATAAATATTTTCAGAAAATTTTTGATTACTAAAGATACAGAAACCATCTTACAGGCATCCAGATAGAGAAAATAAACTATGAAGGAATAAAAGTCAGGCTTCTTAGTTTTTCTCAATGAGAAAAAATGCCAAAAGAATGCTGTGGTCCAACCAGCTTATATACCCAACTAAGATTGCACATTACTACATGATGTAACAAGTGTAGCAGGACTATGAAAATACCATTTTCTCCCCTTACCAATGAAAAAGTCAGGTATATTTTTAGCTTACTGAGAATGTTATTCCAAGAACTGGGGAGCAATGATATAAGTAAACACAGAAATTTAAGTGTAACAAATTGTTGTAAAAGTGGCAAAAAGAGTTAAGTGCAAAGCAAACAAAACATTCTTAAACAAGAACATCTTATAAAATATTCATGTATCTGTAAATATACACTTCATTCCAAAACCAGACTTGAGATAGATGACATTAATAGAAGAAAGTCAGCATGAAGACATATATTAAAAACCAGTAAGATAAAGTAACCAAAAAAGAAAAGAGTATAACGTAAAACTTAGTTGAGTTAGTAGCAGAATATATATCCAATGTCCTATGTATTTTGTAGTGGTGGGCCAGATACTTAGCTCTGTGAAGCCTAGTAGATAATGTGAATGGGTATAACAAATAGTTCTTAACATGCATAGGGCCTGTAAGGAAGTAAACACACACACACACACACACACACACACACACACACACACACACACACACAAAATCCAGAAGAAGCCCAACTATTCCTGGTACCGTGACCTGAAAGAAGTTTTTTCACTGAAGTTCATAGAGACGGAAACATGGAATATTATAAAGCTCAGTATCCTTCACAGAATCCGTATAATAAATATCCAACAAGTTTCATAGAGCTGTTTTTTAAAACAATAATGTCACTTAATATAGGTTTATGATATTATTGTGACAAAAGTGATTTACCTGAAGTAATTTTACCAAAAGCTAATTTTTTTTCCAATTGTGTGGTTTAATTTTGTTCTAGGCTTTTGAATATCTAGAATAATACATATCCATCTGGCTATCTTCAGCAAATATTGTCTTTCTTGGATAACATATTCAAAATTAGTGAGAAGTGATTTGAGATTGCACTCCCTAAAATCTATAATAAAATGCAGTAAAAAGGTTACCAGTGAAATGATATTCTCTAGATAGAATCACTGAGCCCAACAAAATCTTAAGTGGAAGACATGCTTAACTGGAATACTTTGTTGCCACTACTTGGAGGTAAGGGTATAACAATTAATTATTAAATGATCGCCATCTACATTTGATACTATTAGCTAAAATCTGTGCTACCAAAGAGAAAGTCATGATAGACATGAACTAAAAGTATGCAAAATTTCTTACAATTTTAAATTTGAATTTAGGTAAGATATATTTTACTACTTTTTTGAAAAATTTCATTGCATTTAAATTTAAACTGTTCATACTGTCATAGAATAAGCATAACTTTGAGTTGTGTTTCATAATGTATACAGCTGCTTTCTATTCTATCATGTGTCATGCCATTTTTCATTTTATATAGCGAGACTGTTTTTCCCCTCTGAAACATCAGAGTGGTACTGTTACCGGCCTCTGAGTGGAGGTATTTTCAGGTTCTTGGTGAACGTAGGAGAAAAGAACCTCAGGATGCATCACGTGAGCCACGCAAGCAGCTTTTACTGATAGCAAAAGTGCAAGGACACTCTCTCAAGAGAGAAAGTGGGCAGGCTTGAAAAGAGTAGCTGCCCCCAAAGGAAGGGGTTTTTGGCTTCTTGAAGTCTTGCTGATCGAGGGGAGGAATAGTCTAGGCTAAAGGGTTGGTTTTGCTAAGAATTTGAGTAGTAATTCCTAGAATTGGGTTCCCTCCCATTTTCATACTTTATATAGCTGTTTTGGAACCATCATGGCAATTCCAAGAGCAGAGAAAAATTTTGAAATCACAAGCAAATGATATTGTATTAAATTATTAGCCAAAGTATATGTAAGGTGACCTAGATAGCTGACAAGCCAGTTGAAGCCAGTTCTTATCTGTGGTTATCAACCCCCCTTAGTTAGACTTCAATACCTGTACTTACTCTGCAAGCTCCTCCATCCAGTCTTAGCCCTGCCTCCTCCTCTCCTACTCTGACAGTACCTTGTGAAATAAAGCCAGGGTATAAGAAATTGGAGTGTGTTATAAAGTGGGGAGGGAAAAAGACATTGTGTCTAATACCTCCTCCCTCATGTCAGCCTAACATGCTCACAACAATCCCAGCTTTGCCCTTGTCTATTTGTACTCTGGCCATAGGCTTACAAATCTTCTGTATAGTCAGTCAGGAGACATCTGCCCCTTGCCGGTTCACAATATTAATAGGACCACATTATGTGTCAGGCACTACCCCAAGACACATAGGATGAAGAGATATATTAGGTAGTATATGGTGCTATAACAAAGAGATCCAAAAATATAGTGGCTTAAACAAGGCAGTTGATTATTTTATTTTATTTTATTATTTTTTTTGTCAGGGAAGAGGTGGGGTCTCACTGTTGCTCAGGCTTGTCTCAAGCTCCTGACCTCAAGTGATCCTCTCCTGCCTCTGCCTCCCAAAGTGCTAGGATTACAGGCATGAGCCACTGCACCTGGCCTGTTTATTTATTTTAATGTTTGGATAGATGTTACAGGCTCAGTGCAGTGGCTCACCCCTGTCAGAGATTTAACTTGTTGCTCTGCCATTCTCAAAGAGTGGCTTCGATTTCATGGACCAACTAGTCACTCCAGGTTTCATGTTGATTTTCTATTCTAGCCAGTGGGAAGAGTGAAAAGCAAGGTGAAGTCATGTTCCTCTTTTAAGGGCCTTATCCAGAAATTGCATGTGGAACTTCTGCTTGTATGCCATTAGTAGATCTTAGACACATAGCCACAACTAAGGACAAGGAGGCTGTGAACTATACTCACTAGCTGGATGGCAATGTCTGTTATAACCTTTGCAGAATCTACTGCTGAAAGAAGGGAAGAATGAATATTAACAGACAACTAGCAGGCTCCTTCTCAAGTAGTGAACCAAACAGCCCTGGTCCTTGGCTTCAACTTGGCTCTAAGGTTAGAATTTACTCCTTTAATTCCAGTCACAGTCTGCTTGCTAGTTATATGGCCATTTTACTTAGCCTGCCAATGCTGCTCTCCCCAGAAGCCTCAATTTATGAGCACTTAAGTATGAAATAGTACAGAAGTTACAATATATTCTCAATAACTGTATTTCTTTGATTTCCTCCTAGTAGCTCATATTACTAGTTCCCCTAATATCCCATCCAATATCTGCTCAAGTTGGTTAAGTGTATGTCCTTCATTCTACAGTGAACTCCTTTTAGGCAGAGATTCTAGAAAACTGTGTTGTGAGCAGAGCCAAGTCCATAGTAAGCATCCAATAAATATTTGATAGATTTTTATTAAATTGGTAATGAAAGTTAGCACAAGAATTGGATGCTGAACAGAGCAAGAAAACTCAATCTGATCCAGCCCAATTTAAATGTAAACTGAACTTACGTTATTGCTACTTTTCACTCTCTTCTCACTATGACATTTACGTGCTTGTTTAGTTTAGGGCTAAACTTAAGAATGACCATGAACGTTTGACTTGGGAAAGGGGAGTCAGGAAATTGTTCACCTTCTTGATCATTTTGTCAACCCCTCTTTCCCAAAGGAGACATTTATGTAGCCCAATAGCTTCACTAAGCTGAAATAAAATATATCATGTTTTCCTTCTCTATAATTTCTGTAGAAAACACATAATTTGCATGCATTTTTATAGAAGGAAAGAATTTTGAAAAGAAACTTTTAACTTTGTATGCTACCATGTGAAATATCGTCAATGAGTCCAACTGACAGTGTCAGCATGAAAGGAAAAAAGACTTTGTGTGAAGAAGGAGAGGGAGAAAGAGAGAGCGAGAGTGAGCTGGTGGTGGTGGGGAAGCACAAGAGAGTTATAATGATTTAAAACAGTTTTTTCTTATACACAGGCACATATCTTGTGCCATGAATGATAAATGAATAACTAGTAGAACTGTAATACAGTACAATACATTGAAAGCCAATTACTAATGATATAGGAGCATTAAAAAGCAACCACAGCTAAATTGTAGCAAATCAGTTGGAATATTAGAGTTACAAAAGAGTGAAGTCCTCTTAAAGAACATCTGCAAAATCAGAGATGTAATAATGGCATTATATTATACTTTAAGTGGATGAAGAAAATGTTATAAATCACATCTTCTGACTGGGAAATTGTCCCAATGCATCAAATTTTATTTCAAGAGAACCTTTATTTCTGAATTAAATGCCATAAATTTGAGCATTGTATTCACTTTTGTCACTTAATTCACTTGGTAATAAATTTATCGTAAGCCTCCATGAAAATTTTCTAGCCGTCCTTAGACTAGCAGTTACTTTTAATCTGAGTAGTGTCCTTTCTTATTAAAAGATATTTTCTTGGGGATTGTCCACATTGTCCTCTCAGCCAGGACTCTTAGCTTCTCTGACCTTGGTGCTGGTCTTGTCATTGACTTGGGCTCCTTGGCTATTACAGTATATCCTAGCAAATTATTTCTTATGCTAGTACTGCATGGGGACATGAACCAGCCTTAGTTTTCAATCCAGAAGTTGTGTTTCTCTTTTGTTGAGATAATGAAACAAACATTTTTGCAAACAAATTTTATTTGTTCTAATGTTAAAATTTTATGTTTAGAAATTCATTTTAATTAAAGTTTAACTCTGTTAAAGAGCAGAAAAATAAAGTGGAACAAAAGAAAAGAAACCTGAAAATAACTGTGCCTAGTAGCACAAGGGTATTGATATCAAGTTCAACAGTAGTGGGGCAGGCTTGGGCCAAACCATAGTATGGGTTTATCTAATAGTCATATTTCTCTCTCTCTCTCTCTCTCTCTCTCTCTCTGCTGTTGCAAGTATCATAAATATGCTAAATACCATAAATAGGATACTTTCACTTATAACATACATTATGATTAATTATGAAGCAGAGAGTCTAATGACATGAATCACCTGAAGGAAATACCAAGAGTTATGTGGTCTTGGAGTAATAGTCTTTTTATTATAGCATCCAGCAGTAGGATACTCTATATGTACAGCACACACACACACACGCATACACACACACACGTTTTTCAAAAACATTTACGAAAATATCCCAATTCAGATTCAAGGAACTATTTATTTCTCACTCTATGAACCTGAAGCAATATTAATATACAAAATGAGAATAGGTAAACATCATACACATTTTATGAAATAGAAATCATCTCAGTAGCAACAGATGTACTATTTAAAAGGTGACATAAATTGAAACCATAGGAACTAACAGCAACTTTGTAAAGGAATCCTTCTGTTTATGCTTGTGAGTAGACCCTACCAACCTGGCCACCCAAACAATGTTGGGCCGTATCTGTGAGGATTATATGCAAGTCTACACCTAATTAGCATGGGCATGGAGCTACATTACACCAACATTTGTCAAGGTAACTCTAGAGAAGGAGACAACTGAGTGAAAATCTGTCTCTACGACTGTCTAAACTTGGACAAGTTATTTTAACTAATTTGAACTTGTTTCCATACCTGTAATGTGGATATATTAATAATCCTTCTTAGTAAGACTTTAGTGAGGCTTGAATGACATAGTTTATGTAAACAGGTACTACATAGCAGTTGTTCAATAAATTAATTGCCATCTCCACTGGCTTTGAAATGCCTCACTGCACTGGCTACAGTGTGGGGTGGCAGTAACTCAGCAGAACAGTCTGTAGGAGAGAAGATACCTATAAAGGGGGAGGCAAAACAAAAACAAAACAGCCAAACAAACAATATTGGATTTATTGCTCATTATTTTTGAATTTGTCTTTGTGTTCCTTTTAACCAGTAGTAAAGACAAGAGAGTTACAGAGAACAGTAAGTAAACACTTGTGAGTGATCTATTTTCTCTAGAGTTCACCCAAATTTTCATCATCTCAGTGACTGATTAATTTTTGACAATTAAATGCAAACAAAGAAGAATTGTAAATACTACATAACTTGCATAAATCAATTGACAGGGTTTTGTTTTGTTCGAATTAGCTCTCTTGGGGCTACTATGACCATATTCTAAGCATTAATTTATCGTAAGTGGCTCCCACTTAAATTGTTTTGGTTTCTATGGAGATACTTGCTCTGGTTTACTGGTATATAACTGTTTCCTCACCTTTTCATTTCCTGAAATAGTGCCAAGTACAGTATCTAAATTTTGACTAATATAAATCAAAGCACATGCTTTCCTTTCAGTAAAGCCCTCTATTTCAACACGTGTGCAGGATTTTCCCTTTTTAATGCATTAGACATCTGTTATTGCTAATGGGGATAAAATGTCACATGCTAAAAACAATAAAAGTTATTAAAAGCAGTTCAGGTTTTAAATATTTTGAAATTATGTTAGAAAAGTAGTTTTTTTTTTCTTTTGGTCTATGGCTAAGTTTTCAATCCATGATTATGATTATACAAAATATGTAAAGAATATGCATATGAACATGTGAGTATGGATACGTAAATCTTTAGGAGATCACACTTATCAGGTTCTAATATATTCTTTTAAAAAGAAAATACTAAATGCTGCATAATCTCTGTTATGTACTTTCACAGACACACACACACACACACACACACACACACACACACACACATTATCCCTTGGGACTAAGTAGGAAACAGAACTGTAGTACTAATTGTGTAAATGTCTGGAATTTCATTAGAAATGTTAAGTGTATTCCTAAATAGTCAATAAATGTCTTAGCATTAATATAGATTACTATTAGTTATGTGTGTGTGTGTGTAAATTATGGGTAAACTCAGTGGTGTCTTAGAAGGAACCCCTCAGCATTTTAACCAAATTTTCCAGTTTGGTGTCGGTGGGATTAAAATGCCTATTTAAGTACTTTCCCTTTAAAATTTTAAACTCCGTTTATTTATTGGTAAATTTAATCTTCATCTTTCTAATTAATTTCAACTTCTTTTTTTTTTTTTTTTTTGAGACAGAGTCTCACTTTATTGCCCGGGCTAGAGTGAGTGCCATGGCGTCAGCCTAGCTCACAGCAACCTCAAACTCCTGGGCTCAAGCAATCCTCCTGCCTCAGCCTCCCGAGTAGCTAGGACTACAGGCATGCACCACCATGCCCGGCTAATTTTTTCTATATATATATTTTTAGTTGTCCAGATAATTTCTTTCTATTTTTAGTAGAGACGGGGTCTCGCTCTTGCTGGTCTCGAACTCTTGACCCTGAGCGATCCACCCGCCTCGGCCTCCCAGAGTGCTAGGATTACAGGCGTGAGCCACCGCGCCCCTCCCCAAATGATTTCTTTTATGTAAAATAAAACAGAATCTGGGAAGCTAATCCAGGCTGTTAGAAGTTAGGATACTGGATATCCTTTCAAGGAGAGAGGGGCAGTGATTGGAAGGGGGGCTCTAGTGTTCTGGTGAGGTTCTATTCTCTGGTATCCAAAGAAAAAGTTACCGAATATCACTTTTAAGCATCTTCAATATTCAGTTTAAATGTTTTAAAGTTAAGATGGCCAGAATTCTCACCTAGGTAACAGTATCCTGCTCTTTGACTAAGAGCGAAACTCACAAGTTATATTGTTGTATTGTTCTTTTTAATTTAAAATAATTTTATTATTTTTCAGACTACAAAAGGATGATCACAAATCTGGAAGATACAAATAAGCACAAAAAATTATGAGTTACCCTGTAGCATATATAAAATGAACATTTAGATATAAAGATATGCACACATACATATATACTTACACACATTCCCATATGAAACAAAAATAAAATCATTCCTTACATATTGTTTTATAAAGTACTTTTTTCCTGTAAATTATTGGAATTATTTTTCTGCAGCATAAGCTATTCTTATGTATCATCCTTTTAATGGATGCAAATGTTAAATAAGCATTCACATTTTTAGACAAAGCTATTTTCCATATTTGGTATTATAAACAATACTGAGGTGCATATTTTGTAGTGCAATCTTTGTATATAGTATTGATTATTTCCTTAGGGTAAATTACTATCAGTGAAATCTTTGTAGGTAAGCTGTAAGAATCCACAGTCATAATGTTGTAAAATATGGTTTAGATCTTCCCAATCAGAGTGAACTTTCAGAGCGCATTCTTGAATCCTTCCTAACTCCTTTCTTGATATGGTAAATTACCTGAACTTCAGATACTCTTGAATCTCCCCAAGAGGAAGCAGCTCTGCTCTCAGGGAAAATTCTGTTTTTCTCATTGAGTCAATGACCCTCATCTAATCAATGAGTGTTCAGTAGGTTTCCTGAATGGCAATTCCAGACACTTTTTACCTTTGTCTGGCTGTTGGTCTTAGTAATTATATTCAGCCCTGAAATACTTATGTCGGCCCAATGCTTGGCGAAGAACTTGAGTAATTCCTGGGATTATTTTCAATGTATAGAGCAATACTGATGCTCACTTAAATACCTATTTTGGTGGCAATAGATGGAAACATTCAATCATCACTGTTATAATGACACATGAAGTACTCAAGAAAGAGACATCTATTAATAAAAAAGAGTGAAATTGCCTACCAAAGCCTTTGGAAAAGGGAAAGAAGTCAAACCCTATTTAAGGTTTGAGTTAGGAATAAAAAAATTTACATAAGCACAGTTCATTCTGAAATACATGTGAAGGGCATTCTGGTAGAAATACTTTTGCATGTATTCATGTTTGCATGCATGTGAATCATACAATGGAGTGAGGGGTTGAATTTAGAAGTGGAAGTTCTGAGGGTGTCGAGGGTAAGGACCCTGAGGTTTGGATTGAGGTATGGTGCATATTTTCATGTGAATGTAATTTGGGAAGAATTTGTTGTGTTTTGTTGTGTAATGCTTTGAGTTTAAGGCCTCTCTCAGCCTGTTTTTTGTTAACTTTATAAGCCGTTGATTGAATTGGATGAAATGTAGTATACTAACAAGGAAGTATGAAGTTTAATTTTTAGTTCTGTCATCTTGAAACAAAGTGGCATTCAATATATTTAACTGAATTCATCTGCTCTAATTTTAATGGGCTTTGGTGAGATTAGGCAAGTAAATAGTGATGAAAGAAATGGTATGGCATGTTCAATAAGATCTACAATTATCAAAACCACTGCTTGTCAAATGCTTGTTAACTATAGTCACCAACATTTTTTGGACAAAAATATGAACCCATGGTCAGAATATTTGAAATTGGGTATGTTTCCCAAATTGGAAAAATTTTAGTAAATTTCAGAAGGCCCTTTACCATCAACCCTCAAAAGAGCCACTTGAATTTGAATCAAAGCTTTTAAAAAGAACAGGACATTTAATAATTCTCTTTTTAACTTTCTAGGCAAGGAGGAAAAATTATTATATAAAATACTACATATGACAAAAGATTTACCCAATTTTAGATGTTGAGAGATTATGTGCAAGTTAAGGCCAATTTTATCTTTGCAAAGACTATAATTTAGATTGCAAATACATCTAGGCCAAAGAATACAAAGCTTTCCCCATATTATTATATATATATCCACTATTGTTAAAGTGCAAAAAAAAATCTGTGCGAATAAAGACAGTAGTGTCAGTTGTCAAATTTTTAAAGGCTGTGTAAATGGCTGTGTAAATATGACACAGGACGTCCAAGGTTGTACTTTGGAACCCACTTTGCCTCTCTGATGCACCAAAGAGAGGTCCTTTCTTTTTTTCTCCCTGATTCCTTTCTGTGGGAGGCAGGTGGAAGCTACTTAAACTTCTTGGGTAGATGGGACTCTTATATCTCTCAGGGACCCTACAAGCAAGCATGGCCTTATGACCTCATTCCCAGTTGAATGGGCTAAGTGAGTTCCAGGTTTTCAGGTCTCATATCAGCCTAGATCAGGCATGCATCAGTGCTTAGTAACCAAGGTAGTCCTATCTCTCAATTACTATCACCAACATCACAGCTTTCAAGATGAACTTATTCCAAAATAAATTACCAGAGGATTTACCAATTGAGCTTTCACATTTTCAGGTGAAAAGTTTTATACGCAAATTTTAGAGATTATTTTAGTATTGCAGAGTTTACAGTGATCTTCCTGGTAGACCAAAGATTGTGATTACATATGCCATAGACCAGAAGGCTTATCTTTAAATTTCTATGCTTAAGCAAAAAGTCGTTAAGACAGCAACTTAAATTGGTCACAAAATGCCATGCTCTTTAAAAGATTCTGATTCTATTCAGGAGCAGCAGGACAGAGTATTTAATGTTGCCTTTGTGTGTATTCTCATGAGGCCTTCTAAATGGCTGAATCATCATTTTGTTCTACATACACATTCAACATTGAAATAGCATAAACAACAATAGCAACATTGGCTAAATACTTGTTTTGTGTGAGGCACCATACTATGCACTTTATATTATCTTTTCTGATTCTTTAAATAACGCTTTGCTTTTAATATCCACTTATAAATCAGGGTGAGTGGGTTTAAGTTTTAAGCCAGTTATATAATTTAGAAAGTGGCAGAATTAGGATGTGCAAACACTACAAACTGATGTTTGAAAATGTATCTGGCCAAGAGTGTCAACATAGACCAAGGGACCCAGAGTCAAACACTCAGTTCTTGGTTATACCCTTTAGGGTCAGAGTCAAAAAGCAAGTCCCAATTTTTTTCTAAGACCCATATAATACCATGCATAAAATATTGGTTTCACTTTTATGAAACACTTGAAGAAAAATTACAAAATAATACATGAGTCAAGTCATAGCTTATTAAAATCAATGATATGATAATTTACATTTGTATGGCACTCCAGAGGTTCAAAGGATTATAATATTTATCTGATTTTTAATTTTTTTCACTTTTTATTTTGAAATATTTATAGATTCACAGGAGAATGCAAATATGAACAGTTATTCATTTTTTACCACAGCATTTCTACTTAAATATAATTATCATGTAATTATTTCCAAATAACCTTAGTGTCTCAGAGCTCAGTCTTTGAAATCCTTGTAAATCTGGGTATAAATCTTAGCTTCACTATTTATTAGCTAATTGAGCTTTGGAAAGTTATTTAACTTCTCTATTCCTTAGTATCATCATCACCATGGAAGTAACAGTAGTGTCTACATTCTAAAATTATGATAAGAACTTTAAAAGTTACAGAAAGAACTCAACACAGTGCTTAGAACATGTGCTGTTATAAGCATACAATGGAATAGACAATATTATTATAAATACTACTACTTTTATTATTATGAATAATATTGCTTTATCCAGACTTAATAACCCAATTATTTGGTGTTCTCCTTGAGACCATTTCTAGATTCTCCAGCATTTCACTAAACTATGGGATTCAATATAGCCAATAAATTCAAGATCTGAGCAGTAACAAATACAGGTTTAAATTTTACTATCTTTTGAAGAAGTTACAAAATTATCTGCAGTAAAATAACAGTGCAATCATTCATTCATTCGTTCACTCATTCAAACACATTTACATCATGTTTTTTGCCTTCTATTGTTCACCAACTGTTTGATCTAGTTCCATATTCTCATAGACATTTTTTCCCCTTTTGAAGACTGGAAATCATAAAAAACTGTCCATAACAGCTGCTTTGAGGTCATCTACATTTGTTGGCTGCAGGTGGAAATCTCCTTCACAGAGCCCTAAATAGAAGGTTGTAAAATTTGGCCTTTGAGGCAGCCAGACCAAACCAGACTTTTGTATGATTTATCATCCACAGAATGTGTTAAGGTGCTTTTGATCTTTGAAGGCAATATCTTTCACAGTGATGGGGTTCTTATATGTGACCATCAGTCCCTTTTAGGAGTCTCAGTATCATGCTGATTTCAACGGTGAGTGAAGGAATTTTTAAGATGGTACACTGATGACTCAATTTAATAGAGAGACTCTAGATCTTGTTGAAATCCAATTGTAAAGATCAAATGAAAGTATGTGAATGGTGCTTTGAAAACAATAAAGCACTAAGCAAACTGAAGGCATTTTATTATGATCATTTCCATCATGTCATATTTGTAAAATTCTTGATTTCACTGTATATTGAAAATTTATTGCCTGATGCCAAATTAAGTGTGGGATTCTACCAAATATTAGCTATAAAAGTGTTTTTTGTTTTTTTTTTTTTATTTCAGCTCATCATACGTAAGTTCAGGTTATATACATTGTCCATGTCCTGCCCATCCCCCCGAGTCAGAGCCTCAAGCGTGTCCATTCACCAGACAGTGTGCCTGGCACCCACCATGTAGTCATACCTCCATCCCCCTCCCCCCACCCCCCACCTCCCCGAGTCAGCACCCTCAAGCATGACCATTCCCCAGACGGTGCACAACGCACTCATCATGTAGGCATACACCCATTCCCTCCCCCCCCATCTCAGTCTGATATCCAATTGGTACCCTTCCCTGATGTGCTATAAAAGTGTTTTTAAATACAGTTACACTTTTCTTTACATTTTCTTATACTCCTTTAAGAAATGTGGTATAGGCACAGAACTAAAAATTTGGTGTCACAAAGAATGTTGTGGAAATTTATAGGCTTTGGTTTATAGAGACTTGAAGAAGTTTTTCCATCTTTCTGGTATTTTATTCCTGTCAGTTTGCATTGCTTCTTTTCTTTCCTTCTCCTCCTCCGCCAGGTTTGGTTTTAAGCTTCAGATTCAAAGAAACCCCAAAGTCAAAACAAAATGGTCAGAACTGCTGACTCTTGTTTTGTAATCTTTTTTTAGTCCAGTATTCACAGGAAGAGAGGGTGCTGACCAGAAATTGGGCCTAACTTCACCCAAAATGTTGGCAATGTTCAAGAACCTTTGAGTGAACTTGTGCCAAGTTAATGATATATAGCAAAACTTCACCAATTTTCCAAAAACATTTAAAATATAATTTAATGAAATATCACCCTATAAAAAGTCAAGTTAGTACTTAGCATTCAATATTAACCTGTTAGCTCTTTTTGATAAAAATAAAATAATAGTAATTTATATTTTGTCTTAAATATGTTTTTTAAAGTTACAGGTACATTTTGGAACTGCACATGTAAATGTACTTGTGGGTTCATTCATTACCTTTGAAGTTTCCTTTGAAGATTTGTAATTAAGAAATAAAGGTATCCTAAATTCTTGCTTATCGAGTTTCATCTCAGAATTTTTATAGCTATGTTATAAAACTTCCACAAGAGTGTTTTTATAATGGAAATGCTGACAAATGTGATAATAAACACTGATCCAAGGGTCTTAATTTTATGTTCATGCAGGAATTATGCATACTAGCAGAATATTTGGTTTGGTTTCCAGCATTAATTTTGCCACAATCTGCTTTCACATTGGGCAACTAACTGTAAAAGATGATTAGCTTCAATGGCTCCCGGTTGATGGCAAAGACTTCTGATTATTTTTACATTTTTTGGAAAGCTTAATTATGTCTTTCAAATATGATTTCATTTAGATCTTTTTATGGTTTACATGTCTGAATACTAATAGTAATCTGATAGTTATTCGGAACTTAGTTTGAGACCAAAAGGGAGTTTTCAGTCAGTAAAGAGTTTATAAATAAATTGCCTCCAAGCAACATCTAAAATGGTATTTAGATTCTAAATGTGCAAGTAACTTTAAGATTTCAAAAACCAATTATTATAATTTTCCAGAAGTAACGGACACCATTAGAATTTTTTTTTTACTGGTAGAAGTTACTAAAAAGCCAATATTCACTCATATCTCTATCACTTTTGGTTTAGAAGATAATAAAGAGTAAAACAACTTTAATATTGTAGGTTATATTTGACAAAAACTTGTATTAAAAAGCACACTGCTTTTATGGATCTAACATGGGGAGAACTAAAATTTAAACTAAAACATTGCTGAGAAAAGTTGGGCATCGAAATATGGAGGCACACTGGATTTAAATTCAGAATGTGGATCTTTTTACCTTATCTCTATGGATGATCTGGTGTAAGGAAAAGTCAATCCATTTCTCTGAGTCTCTGATCCTTATTTGGCTTCAAATTATTCTATTAGCATAATAATCATGAAAATATGAATACCTTAGAACAGCAGTCCCCAACCTTTTTACCACCAGGGACCGGTTTCATGGAAGACAATTTTTCCATGGACAGGGGGGAGGGGTATGGTTTCAGGATGATTCAAGCACATTACATTTATTGTGTAGTCAAACCTCCTCTCTGCTAATGATAATCTGTATTTGCAGCTGCTCCCCAGCGATAGCATCACCATCTCAGCGCCACCTCGGATCATCAGGTATTAGGTTCTTATAAGGAGCAACCTAGATCCCCTGCATGTGCCATTTACAGTAGAGTTCCTGCTCCTATGAGCATCTAATGCCCCGTTGATGTGACAGGAGGCAGAGCTTATGCTGTGATGCAAGCAATGGGGAGCCGCTGTAAACACAGATGAAGCTTCACTCACTTGTGGCTCACCTCCTGCTGTGCAGCGTGGTTCCTAACAGGCCACAAGGCTTACCAGTCTTAGTCTAGGGGTTGGGGACCACAGCCTTAGAAGACTGCACTTTGGGGCACTTACAAAAAGCAAAGCATTTATAAACTGTGACAGGTTTAAGAATGGTGTATATAATTCTTCTAGTAATAATGGGGAAATATGTTTTCATTTAGAAGTTCTTTAGGTATTATTTGCTCTGCTGAAGAGTTATGAGGTATTCACTATAAGAATATTATATGCTTACTAAGAACATAATAGAATGGGTTAAAATATGAGGGAGAGGATTAAGGATAATGGGTGGCTTTATTCATTCTTCATGACCCATGATGTTGATTGTCCCTGGTCTGCAAAGTTTGGTTTTGTTTTTGCTTTTCAAAACTGATTCTTTCAACAAAATATTAAGGATCCCTAGATTTTAACCATTTTTTTTCTTTTTATTTATTCAACACTTACAATTTTTTAAAAAATAAAAGATGTTTAATTCCCAGGAGGACTTGATTTGGAAGAAGGGAGCTCCTGTAAGCTGTTTCAATTTTGAACCTATCCACACTATCTGTAAAAAATCAACACATATTTTGACTGAATGAATGAATAATTGAATAAATAAACATGAGTGATTGATGGAGCCACTAGTACCCAATAAAGAGTTGGGGAACAGAATACTATTTGATTACGAATTGAGAAATAATTAGCTATTTTTCTTTCATGTACCAAATGAGTAATTTTAAATTTATCTTAAAAAAATACAGATATGCTAGTCTAGATAACCAACAAGTTGTTTATAAAAAGAAGATAAAAAAGAGAAAATGAGAAATTTTACTTTATAAGACTGATATAGACATCATTGCCTTGGTCTCAGTTTATTTTAATAAAGGTGCTAGGGGATAAGAAAAAACACTCCCTGGTTTTGTTGCTGGTTGGTCTTAGCTGTTTACATTTTTTCCCTCTTACCTGTTTATCCTGATGTTCTTATAGCAGAGGTGGAAAAAATCCTGGTGGAAAGACACAGTCAAAATAAGAAAACATCTTGGGAGTGGGGGTCATTTCAGAACTCATCTGATTCCTATGGAAAGGAGAACTGAGAAAAGTTTTAAATGTTGTAAGTACTGATGAAGGTCCTGGAAGATAAGCAAATTCTGCAAAATCCCTGGGAGGGAGTGTGAACTGGTAGAACCTACCAAGAAGGAAATCTGGCTATTTGTATCCATAAACTTAAATGTTCATTTGATCCACAAACTTCACTTCTAAGTATCTAACATCAAGAAATCATAATGGACAGAGAAGACATTTATAAGAACTCTCTTTGAAGCATCATTTATTTTTTTAAAAAAGGAAACATCTTAGCTACCCACCTGTAAAGGATTGGGGTTAAGTTGTGATACATCAATATAGCAATAAAATATAGTAATCAAAATTAAGTTTGAATGTTTAGCGATAAGGGAAAAGTGCTCATTCTATAACGCCATGAAAAAAAAATCAGTATCCAAAAGTGTCCCAATTTTGTTAAATATATTGAATTATATAACTAATGGCATAGAAAAAAAGACTAGAAGAAAATAGATGAAAATGCTAACGGTATGGTTATGTGGGATGGTTTAAATTTTTTCTCTTTTTTTGAACTTTTGTTTTCCAAACTTTCTAGGGTAAGTATAAAATAAATTCTATTTCTAAAAGCATGATAGGGAGAATTGTGTGTTCGAGAGCCCTCGCTTATGTCTGTGCACAATGAGGGGTAAAATAAGTGTTGGAATAATCATTGGGGATTATCCTTTAGGACTACTGAATTTACGTTTAGGTGAGCATGATTCACTCAAGCTCTTTTCTCACGAACCAACTCCTATCTGAACGACCCCAATTCAGGTACTAGCGCGTCACATAGAAGGAAGAATTGTGGAATATCACAGGATCCAAACTGAAGGCGGCCTCTCTGCATGGACCGGCTTCAACTTCATCCCCACCGCAGGCGTTGTGCAAAGCGTCAGAACGCACCTTCCTTGGTGACTTTTTGCCTTCCTTCGTAGTGCCTAGATGCCATTAGAATGAAAGTTGTCTTCCCTACCTGCAGCTAAAAATTTAAAAGCGCGCACTGAGGAGCACTGCGAAAGACCCAGGCCCTTCCCCCGGGGCGACAGTAGGTACTGCTGGCGCGCACTGACACCTCCGGCGTCCAAGGCCCCCCTGCAGGCCCCAGGAGCGCCCCGAGCGTCAGGGCCTGAGTCGCCTCTCACCCCTCTCTCCAGCCTGGGGCCGTAAGGGACCCGATGTTGATTTCTGTGCACAAGGGGCAAAGCGCGGATTTGCACTCGAGCTAAGGCACTGGATAAACACCGCTGTGGCCCTGGGACGACGAGCCACCGTCGCTCCAAGATCACCTAGGAGGACGCAAAGAGGGAGAGAGGGTACGCGCGCGCTGGAGAGAGAACGGGAGGGGAGGAAGGCGGAGAGCAAGACAGGAATAATGTCCCTTCTTAGAGGTCGCACTTTTTCAGCAGATTCCCTGGACTTCTCTGCCTTCTGTATTTCCTATTTTCTGTCCCTCAACACGCCTCCGAGGACCAGACCGGAGATGCCGAGCCCCTCGGCCTATGAGGAAAGCTCACACTGGGCACCTCTGGCCGGCGTCTGCCGCTGTCCCTGCCCACCCGCACCGACGGAGCGCCTGCTGGGGATGGCGCAGCACCCACCCCAGGGGTTAGGAGAAAAGTAACAATTTCTACTTCATTGTTTCTATGTTTTAAAAAAAGATAGGGAGGAGAGATTGGACTCGATAGCAGCTCCGAAGCCTTCCCGTCGCGGACAGGATTAGCTTCCCACCGACCCGGCCCGCGTAAGCGCCAGGGCGCAAGCCCGGAGGGCCCGACTGCTAACACGTTCGAACTCGCCCCGCTCGCCCCTGACCCTGACTCCACCGAGGGCGACCGCATCCACATTCACTCTACAGCGGCCACTCTTCTCGGGGGCTATGGGGCTTTTACAATCCGAACCCAAGCTCCAGAGCGCCAGACATTCTGCCCCGGGGCGTCCCTCCTGGCCTTCAAGCCGCACCCGCCGCCCCGCCCCGCAACACCCCAGTCCGTGCGCAACCGGGCGCGAAGGGCGCAGACGCCCCTCTTCCCACCCCGGCTCAGCCGGTTTCCTTCTTCCCACAGCTCTCCAAGAGCTCAGTCATGAAGGAGATGTAGACGATGGCCAGGCGTAGGGTCTCGATCCGGGACAGCCTCTTCTCATAAGCAAAAGTGGGCACCTTCCTCCGCAGCTGGTCGAAGGCCTCGTTGAGGTTGAACATCCGCTTCCTCTCGCGGATGTTGGCAGCCTGGCGCTGGGCGTATGTGATCACCCTCTTCCTCTTGGGGCGGCCCAGGAGGGAGGCGCCTCTCCCGAGCTCCTCTTCCTCCTCCTCTTCATCGTCCCCATCGTCTACTTCGCCCTCCTCTTCTTCTAGGCCCCCCTCCTCAAACCGCGCCATCTGTCTGGGTCTTCTCTCTCGCAGGGCAAGGGCTGGGTCCCCGAAGGGGACCCCAGGCACGAAGTCGCAGAGGAGGGGGTGTCTCGGGGAGGCCAGGGACAGGTCTGCGACGAAGTCCAGCACGGTGGAATCCACGCAGCTCTGCGGATAGGCGGCCATCGCTTCGGCTTGGCCCTGCGTCTCATCGATTTGTCGCAGGGAGGGGCGAGCCTGGGGATGTGGATTCTTAACAGCCTTGAATCCGATGGGGCACCATCACCGAAAGGCCAGGGGATATTAACTATTCACAACCAACTTGATAACCGGATTAGTTGCACTGATAAGGAGGGCTCAGACAATGTCCCGCCTCTGGAAGCTGATGGAAGAAGACAGGCTTGAGCACGCACGGAAGACTCAAAGGGACAGGCCTCCACTTCTGAGATCCTGTTCTCTGCGCCACCGGGACAGTTCCTTCTTGGCAACAACCCCCAGCTCTTACCTGCTGTGCTTTTTGTGTCTCTCCTCACCCCCGCAGCCAACTAATGTTCTCCAGGCTCCTTATCTCGTGTAGTTCTTTAATTTCGACTTGGATTTTCAAAGCGAGGATGTTTTCCACCGCGATGGCTTCTCCTTGGCTTCAGGGTAGGAGTGTTGAATCTTGCCACCGTCTGCCAATGGATGTGGAACAAGTGCATGTGCTTTTAATGATGTCCTGAAGAGGGGCCCTGCCTGCTAGGGGTCGAGGGGATCTGTTTGTCCGGTATCCCAGTGCAGCGGCTGCTGAAAGGCAAGACCTTGCATTAGCCTAAGTAAGCATGGCAGGGGGGCTGAGAGCACATTCCCCAGAGTCGCTGTTGGAACCGGCTTTCTTTTTCCTTCCAGGGCGTCGCAAACAGCTCTCCTGCCATGTTACAAACCCTGACTTCTAAGGTCTGTTTGGATGCAATCAGCCTAACAATTGAGATACTTGACTTTTCTTTCCTTACCCTAATCGCCTGCTCACGTAAAATAGACGATTTTATTTCCAGGGAAGCTGTGATGGCAATAAAATGAAAAACGGAAGCTCAGAACATTTTCTACGTTCGGGAACTTACTGTATAATTTCCAGTGTGGGGGACAAAGTCAATCCTGCCCCCAAACAAAACTACTTCAATTTCCTTTCAAAAATACGATTTACCCTTGATAAACCAGAGGGTCAAGCAGTTCACCCTCTGCGGAGTCTTCTATGGATTTTTAAATTGCTGATTGAGTATTTATTTGTGAACAAAGAAAAAATCTTGACATTTCCATCTGGCTTATTTTCCTCACTGATTTATACTGTCTTACAGTAGGATTTAAGGACAGAAACTATACATCATTGAATTCTATTTAAGGGTGATTTTTGGTTATCTTTAGATCATCTTTTGAAATCAGAAAGATTTTAAATTTGGTTTAACAATAAAATCTCACTGATTTTATATTATCAGCAATATTTTAGCAAAAAGAGTTCTTTTTTTTTTCTTGTTTGCCTATATTTACTTAATGTTTCAGTACTGTGTAGAGATTTTTAAAAAGCTCTGGTGGGGCAAAGCGACATGTTAGAAAATAATTTTAAAGGTAGATTAGAAGAAATAGACTGAACATGTGAGTATAGAGACATTCTGATTCAAAAGAGAACCCCAAGGACATCAGTTCCTATTAAAGGGGGTGAATTGTGGCTCTGACGGTACACTCAGTACATTGGACAGCTCCCAGAAACCGCCTGTTTCTAACAGGTAATCACAATTCCTTTCCTTCTTCCTAGCCTCCCAGTGTGTAATCAAAGCAGTATAACCTGAATCCTTCTTCTTTTAACCCATTTGTATCTGGATTCTCCCTCAGTCTTTTCTCCTTTAATATATTTTCTCTTCTTTTGCTTGTATTTACTCTTAATTCTCCAATATATATTGTGATAACTCAGACAGAGAAGAATTGAACTTTGTGTTCTGAAAAATGTTAATGAGAATGAGATATTTGGTTATGATTACTTGATTTTTACTAAACTGTTGCAAAGGGAAGACTGAAAAATAAAAAAAAAATAATAATAATAGGAATGCCAAAAGTGGCTAAGGAACCAGTAAATGAGAGAATTGATTTTTGTTTTGACAAGCCAGATATATGCTTTCTAACTGCTGTTTAACTTAACGTGTTATTAAATTCTTGGGCAAATTTCATAGTGGATTTTAAAATTATGTTAAATATTTCTTAGTGACTTTTTTCCCTTTTAAATCTATATGCAAGAGGATGAAATACCTAATACCTCAGTCAAGGTGAGAATTTAGTTCCACAACAAAATACGTTAGGACACTTAATGAAGGAAAATGTGATTTACATTTAAATTGACAATGTCATAAAATGGGGATCAGAAACTCCCATGTGACTCTAAAGAAACAATTTATCAGACTAAAGTACATGATTTTATCCAAGGGAAAGAGTATTTCAACAATCGTATCACAGAGGAAACTGTAGCAAAATTAATGGAACCAGCACCCAGGATTGGGTTGAAATACTAGTATTAAAATATTAGGAATTAAAAAAAATGTTGTAATGGGTATACCTGCAGTAATAATTTAAAAATATTTTCTTTTTATTTAATCAAAAATCCCAGGATAGACACTTGCTTACACCACAATAATTTCAGTTTGTCTTATAAGGTTCTAATCATACTGACATAATTAGAGCAAGAAATATTAAAATTCAAGTTGTGACAATAGTTGATTACTTTTACTTATAATTACAAGTTACAAAAATTAACAATTATAAATGTTTCATTTATAATTATAATTAATTATAGGAATAAATAAAATTGTTTTTCTCTCTTATTTTGAAACATTCACTTTATTTTTAAAAGGCTTTTGTGGATATTTGTTTCCATAATAAATATATATAGCAAACATAGTAAATTTATAAAGTGCTAAGTAATTTGAAACAGTTCATCATATTGGAAGGAACCATTATTTTCATTTCTAGAAAGTTAAGAGAAAAACATTTTTTAAAAACTCGACTGAGTAAAGGAAGCTAAATTCAACCTTGATTCCTTTGGATTCAGCCCTATAGTTTATAATTATTCAGTGACCTATATGGAGGTTTTTGTAAAGAATTTGATAAACTCTCCACAAATTTTGCTTAAGATGTTTCAAGAAATGATCATGAACTAAAAGTCAGTTTTGCTTATTTGATTATTTACTTTATTTCTATTGGCCATCCCCTTTAAACATTAAATATTTTGTGTATGCTATTATCTTGTGTTTAGAATCAAAGCAAAAAATACAAAATGACCAAGAATAACTTGAGCAGCAATTCTCAAAATGCCTGAAGTCTGGGATTAACAATAGTAAGGAGATAAAAGTAGGTAAAAAAGTAATCAGGGAGTAAAGCAAATACCTAACTTTCCCAAACTTTTGAAATCCTACTTTTCCCTCCCCTTTTCATACCCCTTCTCTTATTTTTATGAAAACATTATGCACTTTTAGGGTATATGATGAAAATACAATAACGATGTATGTTTGTCATGATTGCAGAGAAAAAGGCCTAAGTAGTACTCTTTCATCTAACATGGGGAAGGGACTTATGTCCTCTTCCTATTCAGTTTCAAATTATGTATCCCTGCAGCCATGGCTGATGTTGGAGATAGAAGAATATATATCCATCTCTTTTATTTTTCCATTTTATATTCTAGATAAACTTTTTTGAAGTTTAGTGTGTATACTTAAAGTTCACAAATCACATAAGTGCAGCCTAATGAATTTTCATAAAGTG
This sequence comes from Lemur catta, assembly GCF_020740605.2. NCBI lineage: Eukaryota > Metazoa > Chordata > Mammalia > Primates > Lemuridae > Lemur > Lemur catta. The sequence continues at coordinate 66,911,628 of NC_059138.1, forward strand.
AACGTACCCATGAAACCAGTGCCCAAATCAAGAAAGTAGAATACTTTATTAAAGTTTGAGATAATGTAAATACAGACAAGTCGTCAGTGTATAGCTTGAGAATATTTTACAAAATGAAAACACCCATGTAACCAGGACTCAAATCAAGAAACGGAATATTACAAGCATCCTATTATTAGAAGACTAGAAGACCTCCCCCCACAACCTTGTGCCCATGTCCAGACACAAACCATTCCCCAAAGTATCACTATCTGACTCCTGAGATTGATTTTGCCAATTTTGAACATAATATAACATAAAAATAAACCATACTCTGTTTATTTTTTGTCTTTCACTCAAAATTTTGTTTATGGGATTCATGCATATGATACTCATTGTTGAATACTATTTCATTGTCTGAATATACCACTATATATTTATTCCTTCTACTATTGATGGGTATTTGCATAGTTTCCAGTTTTTAACTTTTACAGATAGCAGTACCATGGATATTGTTGTTCATATCTTTTTGTGAGTACATTTATTCATTTCTGTTCAGGATACACCTAGAATTGGAATAGGTTATACATACATTCCGCTTTAGTGGTTTCTATTAAATTGTTTTACAAAATGGTTGTAACAAATTACACTGCCACAAGTGATATATTGTAATTCCAGTTTCTTCACATTCTTGTCAATATTTGCCATTTTCTATCTTTTCTATTTAAGCTATCCTGAAGATGTGTGTGGGTATCACATTGCAGTTTTAATTTCCATTTCCTTGATGACAAATGAAGCTGAACACCATTTCATATTGGCTAATTAGGTACTGGCTCAGCAAACTTTTCCTGAATTTTCTAATTTTTAAAAATTTATTTGTATAAATATTGTGGATATGAGTCCCATGTCAGATGTCTGTATTACAAATATCTTATTCCAACTCTATCACTTTCCTTTTCACTCTCTGTATGGTATATTTAAAGTATTCATTTATATTTTCTCCAGTTTTTATGGTGGTAAAACACACACAACATAAGATTTACCATTTTAACCATTTTTAAGTCTACAATTCAATAGTATTAAGTATATTCATAATGTCGTGCAACCATCACCACCACCCATCTCCAGTACTCCTTACCTTGTAAAATGGAAACTCTATATTCATTAAACAATAACTCCCCACTCTATCTACCCCCCATCCCTGGCAACTGCCATTCTACTTTCTGTCTTTATGAATTTGACTACTCTGTGTACTTCATATAAGTAGAATCATGCAGTGCTTGTCTTTTTGTGACTGGCTTATTTTACTTAGCTTAATGCCTTCAAGAGTCATCCATGTTGTAGCATACATCTTTTTAAGGCTGAATAAATATCCCACTGTATGTGTACAACACATTTTGTTTATCCATTCATCCCTTGATGAACACTTGAGTTACTTCCTTGTTTTAGCTATTGTGAATAATGCTGCTATGAACGTGGGTATCAAACACTTCTTCCAGACCCTGCTTTCAATTTTTTTGAGTGTGCGCCTAGGTTTAAATTTAGTTGTTTGTTTCTTGTTTCAGAGAGCTTTGTTATATAAAATAGTTTCTAAGGTTTAGCCTATGCACTGTGCATTTTAAAACATGGTACATATCTGAAAAGCATTCTGAGAAAAATAATAATTGTTTTTCTGTGTACATTTAAATGAAAGGAGCTCTCTCTATATTCTGGATATCAATCCCTTATCAGATATATGATTTGCAAATATTGTTTTCTTATTCTTAGGTTGCCTTTTTACTCTGTTGATAGTGTCCTTTGATGCACAAATTTTTAAAATTTTCATGAAGTCCAATTTGTCTATTTTTTCTTTTGTTGCGTATGCCTTCAGTCAGATCCAAGAAATGATTGCCAAATCCTATGTTGTAAAGTTTTGCCTTATGTTTTTGAGAGTGGATATTTGGTTTTCCCACCCCCATTTGTTGAACAAATTGTCCTTTCCCTATTGAATGGTCTTGGAAACCTTGTCAAAAATTATTTGACCATATATGTGAGGGTTTATTTCTGGGCTCTCTATTCTATTCCATTAGTCTATTTGTCTCTCTTTATGCCAGTACCACACTGTTTTGATTACCTTAGTTTTGTAGTAAGTTTTGAAATCAGAAAGTGATTCCTTAAATGGTGTCTTTAGATGAAAAGAAGTTCTTATTTTTAATGTGGTCCAAATTTTTATTTTTTAATACTTCTTAGTGCTTTTTATGTCATATATAAGAAATTTTAACCTATTTGAAAGTCATGAAGATATTCTTTTATTCTTTCTTCTAAAAGCTTTTTTCTCTCACATTTAGAACGGTAACCAAGCTAGAGATGATTTCTGTATGGTATGGGTCATAGAGGGGCTGGTCAAGATAAATTTAGTTTTCAGTTAGATACCCAGTCGACGCAGCACCATTTATTTTAAAGACTATTATTTTCTTATTAAACTTATTCGTATTTTAAAATTATTTCTAAACTGAATTAGCACTTTTTCTGTTATTAGAAGATCCAGGAAAAAATTCAAGACATATAAAAAAGAAATCAATTCTAGAGTTAGGACACTTGCTTATACCCAAACTAATTTCTTGCTATTCTAATTATCCTGAATTCAAATAAAAATAATAACTCCTTAGAATGCAATAGTGCAAAGATGGGCAAACTTTCTTTTTAAAGGGTGAAAGAGTAAAGAATTTAGGCTACACAGGTCATGAATCTCTGTTGTGGCTACTCCATTCTGCTTTTGCAGTGCAAAAGCAGCCATAGGCAGTATGCAAACGAATAAGCATGATTGTGTTCTCTAAAACTTTATCAAATTAGGTAGTGGGCTGTACTTGGGCCTTAGGCCATAGTTTGCTGACCCCAACCCTATTTAATAAACCTATCTCTATATTCCCTGGGACACCTAATATGGAGACTTGGTAAGATAAGGCAGTCAAAAATATAAGAGAATATGAAATTGTTGATTGCATATTTGTTCATGTGTGTGTATGTGTGTGGCAGGAGTTGGGGAAGGGGTTGGCAAGGGAGTATAAAAATGCTTCTGAAGCAATTGAATCTGTAGCTTCTGTCTTTGAAATTACACTGAGGTATTATAGAGAGTAACCAGAAGAAGCTCTGCACCGGAGGTATACATATCAGGTTAAAGTTACCACTGCAGAGACTAAAGGCTTATTTCCAATCATTGATAACACATACCAAATCTGCTGATCTGTTCTTTCAAATATTAGTATTACCAGCCTCTGAGTGAATTACATTTAACTGGGAATAAGGAATGAAAAGGTAAAAGTTCCTGGTGAGAGCAGGCTTCTACTTTGTGCAGTGCTTCTCATTGTCAAGATGAACTAATCTTATCATTTAATGTTGCCTAATTTAATGAAGTAAGCAGCTGCTTCAAGAGGCTTATCCTTTCCACGTGTAACACCTTGTTTTTGCCATTGATAATCTTAGCAGAGACTACTTATTGTTCCCCAGTATCTACTTATTCCTTTTGCCTTTTCGTAATAGACCCATCCACACATATTTTAGATGGGCATATTTCTGTCTCACTACCATGATGCTAAAGGGATATGAGCAGAAGCGATATGTGCAACTTCAAGTAGGCCTCTTGGAAAGGAAAGAGTCTACCCTCTGTGTTGTCTTTTGCTGTCTTCCCACTGCCTGGAATGTGGGAATGTTGGTGGCGAGCTAGAATTAGCCACGTAGACAAGTATATCACCCTATGGCAGTATTTATAAAATTTTTCTATAAAGGCCCAAATAGTACATATTTTAGGTTTTGCAGGCTATATGGTCTCTTTCACAGCCGCTCAACTCTGCCAATGTAGTGTGAAAGCATCCATAAACAATATGTAAATGAATGTGTACGGCTGTTTAGAACTTTATTTTATTTTATTTTATTTTATTTTATTTTTTATTTTTTTTATTTTATTTTATTTTTTTTTTGAGACAGTGTGTCGCTTTGTTGCCCGGGCTAGAGTGAGTGCCGTGGCGTCAGCCTTGCTCACAGCAACCTCAAACTCCTGGGCTTAAGCGATCCTACTGCCTCAGCCTCCCAAGTAGCTGGGACTACAGGCATGCGCCACCATGCCCGGCTAATTTTTTCTATATATATATTTTTTTTAGTTGGCCAGATAATTTGTTTCTATTTTTAGTAGAGATGGGGTCTCGCTCTTGCTGAGGCTGGTCTCGAACTCCTGACCTCGAGCAATCCACCCGCCTCGGCCTCCCAGAGTGCTAGGATTACAGGCGTGAGCCACCGCGCCCGGCCCTAGAACTTTATTTTAAAAAGTGGGTGGAAGGTAGAATTTGGTTCTCATGCTGGTGGTTGCTGACACTGCCGCAAGGGATGGCAGAGCAACAGGAAACTGGGACTTCAGATGCTCTAGTGGAGCAGAGGTGTAGCTCTCAAATCCAGGTTAATGTACAGGTGAGAAACAGAACAATTCCAGTGTATCACAGATCTTTTGTTACAAGTAGTGTGCTTTCTGCTGGCATCTAAAAAACTAGAAGATGATTGGAAAGATTAAACAGATAGATATGCTTCTTTATATCTATTTTTAAAGTAGCATTTATAAAAACTACTTAAAATCAGTTATTTCTTTTTCACATCAGTTTTTTTTCCTTTTCATATGAAGTAATTCCATGTCAGTTAGCCTTTGGGATAAATATATGTTCCAAATTTTCAATTATATTAGTTCTTGCATTAGTTGTTTGAACCCTCTCCAGATTTTTCACTTCTTTTTGAAAATGTGGAAAATTAGAGAAATGTGCAGGAAAAATATCCCCAAGGATGCTATAAACTACTAGCTTCAAATAATTTTCTTTTTTTCTCATTTCATATATTTTTGCACATTATTTTAATAATGACTTTTCTTTATAATAAGTGTTATAGGTTTTACATTCATTTTTAAATCTGTAAGTTCTTTGTATATTTGGAGATTAAATACTATATGTGTAATTTTTCAATTTAATAATTTTTCGAAAGTTTTTGCTATTATATTATTTATTTATTATTTGGGGAAAGTATTAGTATTAAGTTGAAATAAATGCAATTGCCAAAATCAAATGATTTTTAACCTAAAAAAGGGGGCAGTTTCATTTGGTTCAACCTAATATATTCAGACACTCTACTTAATGAGAAAGAAATATTTAAAAATACTATAATTAATATTATACATTAAAATGCTACTTGAATTAATATATAACAGATTGGAGTAATAAGTTATCCTATTGTACACTAAACTTATTGCACAGTAAATTTAACAACATATTAGGCAATTTTTTCAAAACCTTTTTATTGAATGCTTTTGATGTGCCTGATCCTTGTGGCATGAATCTAGGAGTTTGGTATAAATCAGTGAACAAATAGGAAATGCAATAAAAAATTCTTTATTGTGTTGTGGTTGGTGAGTGCTATGGAAGAAATGGTTTGGTATAAGGGGGATCAAGAAAGCTGGAAGTTGGGGAAAAATTGCTACTTTAAATAGGGTTATCAAATAGAAGTGTGATATTTGAATAAAAACTTGAAGGCAGTAGGGAGTTTGTTAAGTGCATATTAGGTGAGAAGTTTCCAAATAGAGAGAACTGACATTTCAAAGAAGATAAGGTAGAAGGATGCCTGGGATATTGAAGGAACATCACAGAGGCCACTATGACAGAAAAAAGCGAGGGAAGAAAAGGGTATATGTGATAAGATCAGTGTGGTCATATGGGGCAGGGCTATACCTTGAAGGTCCTTTTCAGCCATTTAAGAATCTTGGCTTTTATTTTAAGATGGAATCCACTGGAAACTTTTCTTTAGACAGAGTCCTTACTCTGTCACCCAGGCTGGAGTGCAGTGGTGCAATCCTAGCTCACTGCAGCTTAGGACACCTGGGCTCAAGCCATCCTTCTGCCTAGGCCTCCCAAGGACCACAGGCACATGTCACCATGCCTGGCTAATTTTTAAATGTTTTGTAGAGTTGGAGCCTCACTATGTTGCTCAGGCTGGTCTCAAACTCCTGGTCTCAAGTGATCCTCCTGCCTCAGCCTCCCAAAGGGCTGGGATTACAAGGGTGAGCCACTGTGCCTGGCCTCCACTGGAACCTTCTGATGATTTACTTGGAGTTTAAAAGAATCCCTTTGGCTCGTGTGTTGAGAATAAATTCTATGGGAGCCAACAGGGACATTGGGAAACCTGTTAAGGGGCTAGTACAGTAGTCCTGGTTGGTAGTGGTTGTAGTGATGTAAAGTGATTGTGTTCTGGATATAGTTTGAAGAAAGAAAAAATCAACAAAATTTGTTGATGGATTGTATGTGGAATGTGAAGAAAAGGAAGAAGTCAAGGATGATCCCAAGATTTTGGCCTGAGCAACTGGAAAGAAAGATTTATGATCAATTGACATGAGAAAAACCCCAGAAAGAGGAGATTTGGGGCAGGGCAAAGATAAGATCATTTTTGAGTTTAATACATTTTTTAGCGAAGAGGATACTCTTAAGTAACTTTCTATCTCTCCCAGGGTAAAAGTCATTACTGTGTCTTACAAGAGCTACTTAGTACATTATATGTTCACTTCAGTACCTATGTGAACTCAGGTCCCTGCTTACTGCAGTTTAGCTATGCTGGTTTCTTTCTTGTGCCTCAAACACCTGCCTCTGTGCATTTCCCTTGCCTCGGACTGCAGTGTTCTTTCTCAGACATCCACATAGCTCACTCCTTCACTCCATTCAGGTCCCTTGACAATCCCAGCTTATCAGAGAAGCACTTGATATTATATAGGGTGATCCCTTACCATCCTATGTAAATTAGTACTCTCTTCTTAGAGCACAAACCACCTGGCACACTATGTATTTACTTCTTTACTTGGTTACTTTCAGTTACTTCACTAAAATCTGAGCTCCAAGTGGTAGCCATGGAAGTGCACTGCTCAGATTTCCTTTTCAGCTTCAAGGATGGCCAACATGCTTCTACTGAAGTGCCCTAGGGAGCCACACAACACTCAAGCCTAGATCATGCTGTTATTGGGACAGCCCCTGCACAAAAGCACTACTAGGGCCTGGTCATTTGTGTCCAGTGTGGGACTTCCCTATGGATATTTACTCCAGAGCTCCCCATTGTATTTGATAAACTTTTCTCAGCTGTGCATTGTAGTCTCAGGCGTCTTCTACCCAGTCCTGATTCCTTTTTTATTTCTTTTCACGAGTATCAGATTAGTATTATAGTCTCAAGCCTTTTGCAGCTAAATTCTACTTCTTTCCCCTCATCTTTCACAGGAGTTATCACCCTCCTCCTCCTCTCTTGCATTCCTGACTCAATCTTACGTCTTACTATCCCTTTCATGGAGGAGCTGAACTGACATAATTGTTACTGAGAGTGTTCTGAGTAAGTAGTAAGTTGGAGTTTGGGGATTGGATCACCCCTCAGATAGCTGGCAATGAGGACTTCATCCTGGGTGGTAGGTGGGACACAGATAGTTCCTGGCAAAAAGCAGTGGTACATTTGTAAAAATTTCATTGAGGGTGACTGGAGAGGATGTTCCAGTAGAAGGGACTATTCTGGGTAGTGTAATAATTCAGGCTTTTGAAAAATATGAGGGATAGAAAGAGCAATGGAACTGACTGGCTGTTAGTAAGTTGTAATGATGTGCTAGTGAAGAATAATGAAAAGTTGCAAGCAGTTAACAAACGATTAAAAAGGCCAGAGGTTCTTATCTCCTGCAATGAGAGAGCATAAAAAGCTGAAAACCAAATTTAGGACTTAATAGCTTAAGTTGTTGAGTTTCAAAAATAATCTCATGATCTGCCAAGACAGCAAAAGTCCTGTTAAACTATAAGATACGGGTGCCAGGTGAACACTTTGGAGTCTTGTGTTCAGGGACCAGCAGACAAGAAGAGGAATCACCACCCTCTGATAAGCAGGAGGAAGTAGGAGGAAAATATATGGAACATTAATGCCTTTTAACACTTCCTTGCCCAATTATGGCTGAGGATGATATGGTTAACCTGGACTCAGACTCCTCAGAAAAGAGAATTTGAGCTACATCACTAGGAAAGCTTCCAAAACTAGCAGAGATGATGGCTGAGATGGGGGAAATTTAGAATGTACGGTGAAAAAGGAAGACAAGAAGTACCAGCTGCAACCTCAAGAATTGCAGTGATGGGGTTATAGCTGGTTCCACTAATCTCTTTCTTCTAAATTTTTGCTCAGAAAGAGAGACCAACTGGAACCTGGAAGCGGCCAGCACTTAATGCATTCATGGAGAGGTGAATCATGGCAAAAAGAGTGAACTGTGGCATCTATGGAGGTATATTGCTTAGATCTCCCTTCTAGAAGGAAATTTTTCAGCTATGAGGAGTGCAGTTAGCTGACAGCCTTCAGCTACAGCAGCTATAGAATCCATTGCAACTTCCAAGCAGAGGATATGTTTTTCCCAGGCAGTCTGTAGCCAGTGACTGAGCATGGTAATGGGACTAAGGCCTGCCCATTTGTGCTTAATGTGGGACTCCTCTAACAGAAAAGCTTTGTGCTATAGCTCCCTGTTGCATTGACTGAGACATTGTTGCATCTGCAGTAAAATCTAATGCTCTCTGTTCGCAGTTCTGCTTCTTTGCCTCTTTTCTTTCACAGGTGCTGTATCTTTATTACAGTCTGAAGCTTTTCTTGCCTGGTTCTACTCCCTTTCTTTATATTTCATGGACATTATATCCTTCCCCATTGACCTCTTTCATTCCTAACTGATCTCAGCATGAGGGCAGGATTTTATCTTTTTAATTCTCAGGGGAATCTCTAGTGCCTTGAACGGTACCTTCCAAATTTTAGGCATTGAATAAGTGAATTTTGAAAGTTATATCCTGAATTACACATGATAATTATCTCTCTTCTTGTTAGGCTGTAAACTCCCTTGGAAATGGTATAATAATAATGATGATGATAATAGTAATAACAATAATAGTTATTGAGCACTTAGTATGTGTTAAGTAAGTGCTATACCTGTATTATCTCATATAATACCACAACCCCTTTCCCCTATGCAGAAGGTTCTCTCATTTCCTTATTTTTCAACTGAGACTCCAAATGATTGAGTTCACGTTATGTAAATGCTCAAGTGAGGATTCAGTGATATGTCAGAACTCAGGGATTTTATATATGCTCAGGGGTTTGATGTAGGCAGTTTGCACTGCTTCTCGCTAACACAGATCTGGATCTTTCTGATGTCAGGACCCAGCATAGAACCTGGCACAATAATTCTTCAATCATTTTAAAGGTTCTTCCTTGAAATTTACATCTTTAATTTTATTTGCAATTTTTTTTATCATCTTTTTCTTCAGTGAAGTGTTGCATTGGGTTCCCTAGATATTTTCACTAAATAACTTTAAGTAATGATACCAAGGGTATCATTTAGATTTATTCTTGTCCTGTATTATCTCTTCTAAATGGAAGTGATTTACTTAAGCTTTAAAATGCTGGCTGTGTCAGAACTAACAACTTTGAAATGGAAGTCTCCTTAACCATTTTCTTGCTTTTTGACTCACCAAACCTTGGGCGAGGTTTTCTGGTTATCCCGCCACTGTCTTCAGCCCCCTTGTGGCTTCTCACAGCTGTCATTTGAGGATTACAGACTCTCCATTAGGTTAGTATCATGAGTGGAGAAAACCATCATCATGGTGGAAGCCATTACTGACTTTATCTCTGTGGGTCCTGAAAGATGATGACCTGCAGTAGCACTCTCACAAGTGTAGCTCTATGCCAAGAGAAAATTCTAGTATTATACCTACATAATGAGTGCAATGTGCACTGTCTGGGGAAGGGACACGCTTGAAACTCTGACTTGAGGGAGTGGGGAGGGCACGGGCAATATACATAACCTAAACTTTTGTACCCCCATAATAAGCTGAAATAAAAAAAAATAAAACAAATTTCCTCTCACTCTGTCCAAGTACTATTAATGTCATATCAGTCATCTTATTGGGATGTCTCGTTATTGTCTTCCTAGAGGACAGACTTAAAAGACCTCTTTCAATACAGTCCCCTGGGGTTGCATGCAGTTTCCAAATTCAATTTTGAGCTTATCCTGCTTCTTTCTTTTAGAGCCACACTGGCTCACCCACAGTGAATCATTAAATTAAAGACTCTTTAAAAGCAAAGTGCCCAGGGAGTATTGATCTAGTGGCTGGGTCAGTAAAACTGTCTGAAATCTTCCACTTCCTTTTATACCATATATGTAGGCAGTCTCAGTCTTTCCTCCTATCTCCCTAGGCTTCAAATTACAGTATGTTACTTCAACCTGGATTCATTATTATGTACCCTAGATCTGGTCTGTTATTCTCCTCCATGGCTAGCTGACTTTGAAGTGGCTTTTGGGATCATTATAACAGATTGGTTATCTTCAGTAACCAACTGACGTTGTTCTCCACCTGACGTTGTTCTTCACAGAATTCTACCCTGATGCTTAATGCTTGTCATAGGCTAGTTGATATCTCTCTCTCTCCCTCTCACCGCTTCTCTCGTGCACTTACTATGTGTTAAGTGCTCTCTTTGTCTCTCGGAATGCATTAAGATCTATGTGATCAATTTCTTGTAGTTCATTATGAGTTAAAGTTATACAATGGTAGAAATATTGGAGATGGCAAAGGTTATTAGATACTAAACCTTAGGATTCTAGAGAAAAAGATAGGCAGGTGGATTTTAAAATTTCTGACCAGTTATCTGTACTTTATAGGTAAAACAAGACTTGCAAGATTTGTTTTGCTCTAACTCTAGCTCAATATCTGGGGATGCTGACCTTCCTTGAATATCAGATTTGAACTTGATGTCCTAGGGAAAGCGAAAGCCATGTAGGATGTAAGCAAAAGCTGTGGAGGGTGTAAGCTGGTTCAGTATTGCCCTTGGAATGAATAAACTAACAACATTGAAAAGCAAAACAATAATGTTGTTGGCCATTGTCAATTTGCTTTCTCTCATCTGAGAAGAAACTTCCAAAACACACACACTATTATAACGGACTGGGTCTCTGGGGCCTCCAAATTTTGCGGGGTTTCATACTATGTATCCCTTGTCCCTTTACCTACTTTTCTCTCCTCCTTTCCTCATGTTTTTTCGCCTCTTAGATCTCATAATAATCTCTCTTTCCACTAGGCCATGGTCTCTATCATGACTGGTACTATAATGTTAAAAACAATTTTAAAAAGCTATGAGCACTTACCGTGTATTAAGCATTGTGCATGTGCTGTTTCTTCACCTCTGATTCTGCCTTCTCCTCAACCGTCATATGCATCCAATGCAGACCAAGAAATTTTCTTGCATTTGAATGATCAGTTTCACTTTTTATCATGAATATCAAGAGGAAATAATTCTTTTTTTCCAATAAAATATGGCCATGGTTAATACATTATTTAAAGCTTTGGTGATTAGTTTTATTACCGCAGTAAAATATTGGCCTGGAATGTTCCATTGCAGGGTTCATTAAGAAGGGTTTTGATGAATATTGGTGTGATTATAGAATGATGTTTTATATAAGACATATATAATGCTTTAAACCATATTATCTTTAGGATATTAATTTATTTAGAGTTATGAAGAATTAAAGTTCATGTTATGACACTATAGTCTTGAAGAAATCAACCAAGATATATTTTGTAATGACAGTAACGGAGAGAATGCTGGTCTTTAGAAAGGACACAAGGCTGCTCTCTAGTCCCCCTCTTATTTCATTCCAAGGAGGAGAATTAATTTCAGTGCAGATTCTAGGACATTTTATTGGATCATAGTCCTAGTGGGTAGAGCTTGAAAAAGTGGAGCTTCTGCCCACTTGGTGGTTTTTTTTTTCTTATTGCTCTTTATTCCATTATATGAAAATAATGAGGGTTCTGGAGTCCTCAGAGGTCAACTTGCCCTCTGTTTTCATTTCCCTCCTTTCTGACTCTCTGGGTCTTTTTTTCCTATGGGCCTGGACAAGCCTTAATGAACACAGCTTGGAAAAATACAAAGCACATCTTTGAACTTAAGGCAATGGTTTCCAGTGGTGATAATTTAAACTGAGGAGAAAAATCAGTAGTTGTTTTCATAATGCTATTTTTGCGATCTTATTTCCCATTCACCTCAGTCTTTTCTTGCTTTCTGTGTCCCACGCTGATTCTCCGTGGATTCACACAGCTGTTCTTATGGAGGAGTGATCCTCTAGCGTTGTGGCAGACTGAGATCCATGCCTTCCTCTCCAGGAGCACGAATCCAGGAGGTCACCTCCACTCTGCCATCTTCTATAATGCAATTTTTGAAGCAAAAAGTCAAAACTCAAACCTCAAATTATAGCACATAGAATATATTTGCTTCATCAGAGAGTTCAATTTTCTAAGAATATCTATCCATAAAGGAGAGGGGAAATGTATATGTATTAATCTATCATTATTTTTGCTTTTATTGATAAATAATGATAATCATGAAGACGTTACTTTGTTTCCTTTGGTTTTTTTAATCATTTTACTGCCATTAATCTAATAAATGCTTAAACAACTTAGTAGAAAATTAGTAGATGGATAGGGTTTTTGTAGTTGAGATGCTAATTCTAGTCAAAATTCTGTGGGTTGAAATAATACCATATATAGTAAAATGATTTGCTTAATATAGAAAAATATTAACATATCCTAAATAAGATATGTTAAAACTTATAAAACATTTTTGAGAGTTAAAGGATATTATAGGTTTGTAAGAGACAATCATCTACATATAAGGCAGAATTGAATTGAGAATTGAGGTTGGTTTAATGCAGTATAAATAAACTGTAGAGGCTTTAAAACTAGGTAAAGAAATTTCTGCTCTAATTGAAATTTCCATTTTCTCATATCTAGCCCAATCCCATATTATTTTGATTTAATATCTCCAATTATCTCCTGGCATCCTTGAAATTCATCTTCACCTCTTTTAGTCCATATACCATATTATTATATTATCATCAACCTAAGAACTTCTCTGACATTCTTCCACACACACCTTCAGTTGCTTAATTATTTATTTATTTTGCTTTATGTTTGTGTGTGTGTGTGTATATATACTACATATATAGTATATATAAAGTATATATATGTGTGTATATATACTATTTATAGTACATAGTATATATAAAGTATATATATATGTGTATATGTGTGTGTATACATATATATACACACATATATATATGTAGTATGAAATCCTTTCAGTACTATTTCTTTGAATACTGCCAGACTCCACTTGTAATTTGACTTATGGTTAAATCTCACATGCCCTCTCCTAACCATTCCAGGAATATACTTTTTCATTCCTGATTATTTGTCCCTTTGGTCATGGTATACCCTATGCCTCTCATTCTACACCCCTGACTTATGTTATGTCACTCCTCTGCCCAAAATGTTTCACATTTTCTAACTGGCCTCTGAATAACTTGCCCTGCTGTACACATTTTTTGTTTTTACTCTGCAGCTAAAAGTGATTCTTTAACTTTGCAAATCTGATTGCCACTATACTGCTTACAACCTTTCAATGACTGCAAACATTCTTAGGATGGAGTAAGAAATCCATGATATAACTAAGAAAGTTTTCATAAATCTGGTTGCTGCCAACCTCTCTATACCCATCTCTCACTTTTTCTCTCTGTTTTAGACATGATTAGGCTCTTTGAATTCCTGAGATAGGCCACAGTACTCTCCAGAACTTCTGACAAGTGGAACATCCCCCCTAGCCCCTCATCACCACATACTTCTGTTTATTTCCAATTCTCCAGGTAGGAAATAAATAAACATTGTGTAGGTAATGCTCTTTTAAAAAAATAAAAAATAGAGGACTTCCATTTTTAGGTAAGATGGAGCAACAGGGACTGAATTTACCCTGCTGCTTCAAACAAACAGAAAATTGACAAAATATGTGAAACACTTCTTAGTGGGCAGGGTTTTCAAACAATCCTCGAAATCTTCCCATCACCCAACTGTAATTATGACTTTTGGTCACCTAACTAGCTACCATGCATTTCTCCTGTGCTACCACATCAGTAAATTTAATTTTATACATATTGAAATCAATATGTATAAATATGTAGTTGTTTTTATAATGCAATTTTTGAAGCAAAAAGTCAAAACTCAAATTTTATACATATTGAAAACAAGCACCACATGTACTCACCATCAAGTTGGTATTAACTGACCAATGCTTAAGTGCACATATAACATTCATTGGGCAGGTGAGGGGGGAGGAGGAGATGGGTATATACACATGTAATGGGTGCGGTGTGCACCGTCTAGAGGATGGATACGCCTGAAGCTCTGACTCGGGTGGGGCAAGGGCAATATACATAACCTAAACACTTGTACCCCTGTAACATGCTAAAAGAAAAAAATACTCTTATACATATTGAAATCAAATCAAATTCTCCTCAAAATGGATCAAAACTATAAATGTAAATCCTACACCTATAAAACTTCTACAAAAACACAAGAGAAAAGCTGTGTTCTTAAATTATGCTAAGATTTCTTAGATGTGACTCTAAATGCACGATCCATAAGAATATGCAATTGATATTCACTTCAGTTCAGTTCATCAAAATTAAAACTTTTGTTTTTCAAAGGACAGCTAACACAATCCACAGATTAGAATAAATGATCTTCAAATTGTATATCTGAATACTTAGGAAGTATATTTAAGTTATGTTAAAATACTTTCAAAACTCAATTATAAGAAAATAAAATATTCAGTCAAAAGCTGGGCAAATTTTGAACAAATACTTTAACAAAGGAGATATACTCATGATCATAAGCACATGAAAAGAGACCCAATATCATTAGTCAATAGGTAAATACAAATTAAAACCACAATGAGATGCCATTATATGGGTAAGAATAGATAAATTAAAAAGACTAATCATATGAAGTGGTGACAAATATGTGGAGACAAATTGGAGCTCTTATACACTGCTGGTTAGAATGTAAAATGGTATGACTACTGTAGAAAACAATTTAGCAGTTTTTTAAAAAGCTAAATACGTACTCACCCTGTGATCCAACTATTTACCCTTAGGTATGCAGCCAACAGAAAAAAGTATATGTGTTGCACACAAATGTTCATGGCAGATTTACTTGCAATAGTCCCAAACTGTATACAACCCAAATGTTCATTAACAGATGAATGGACAAACTGTGCAATATCTAAACAATGGAATACTACTCAATAATATAAAGGAATGGACTATTAATACACACTGTAAATAGGAATGAATCTTAGAAACATTATGCTCAGTGAAAAAAGATCAAAAAGAGAGTACATATTTTGTGATTCAATTTCTGTAAAGATTTAGTAAATGAAAACTAATCTATAGTAATTGAAAGTGGGTCCATGGTTGTCAGTAAATAAGGAGTGTTATGCTTGAGATAGGAGAATTTCTAAGGGCCTTGAGGAAACTTTTGGTGGTGGTGGATATGCTTATTATCTTAATTGTGGTGATGGTTTCATAGGTGTATACATTTGTCAAAACTTATCAAATTGCATTTAAATATGTATAGTTTACTCTATGTCAATTACACATCTATAAGGCTGTTTTGTTTTTTAAAAAAATATCTCTAATAGGCAAAGCTTCCTTTGAGCTTTTCTGTAGCTGTCCTGAGTTGATGAAAGGTGCAATCACTCAGCAGAAATGTGGTGCCCAGCCAAGATTAAGAATCACTGAGGGGTTTGATGAATATGACTTCTAGTGGCTTGAGAGTGGATCTGGGTTCTTGAGGTATAGACCTGGGGCTCCCCAAAACCTTAAAAGTTGTCATTATCAGCTTGGAGTTCTGGCCCATGATCCAATTATGCATTTCTTGAACTGTCTTCCAGTTTTGTGCCATCTGCAATTCCGTGATATTTCTTTGTATCTCATTGTTACTTAAGTTAGGTAGAATTCTGTGGAATCCAGTCTGTAATTGAGTTAATGGGTTTTGATAACTCTGGAAAAGGCTTTCATGTAATAATTTAAAATAAATTTTTGTAGTGGATCACACATACTGAGAATGCTTTTAAAAATGACTTGATTACATTTATCATCAGTATGTAACCTAACGCAATTCTCATCTTAAACCCTGATGAAATTTAATGTGAATCTATTATTTTAGAAGCTTGGAAACCTTCTGTTTGTGGTGAACAATTAAATGTAGGACCAATGGTTTTAGTAAATAGACTAAAAAATATGAAAACCACATAACCCATGTAGTTACATAATACTAAACAAACTTTCCGAAACATATTTTTAGGGCTATATTCCGTCCAAAATACATGGAATCAGCAGTTTTCCCATGGATTATTTTTTTGATGGCTTAATATTCTGGTCCTTGCATGACTGAAATTATAGTTGGAGTGTACTGGAATTTACACTGCAGTAAAATTCCCTTCCTTTGCTGTTCAATGAGTATTGTTTTTGATTAATTTGATTAAAATATATAATTTAAATCTTTCTAATGTTAGATTATTTGGTTATTATGTAGAAAAATATCTAAATACTAATAATTATATTAAGTCATGTAGAGTAAAATTAAGATTTATTTACCAAGAAGTAGCAATAGATATATTTGACATCAAACATGAAATTAATATTATCATAACCTTGCTCACATAGACAGTATTAGGCCTTATCTTCTTAACAAGCAATAATGAGATTCTGGCTTTCTATAGTGTGGTGGGGCAGTTCCTAACAGTCTATAATGATTAGCCCTTTTCCTAAGGAGTATTACAAATTTTTAAGAAGTTAACTGTTTATATTTGAGTAACATTGCTTACCTAAATTTAAATTATAAGGTTAAATTATGGTTTCACTTCATGATTTAGATTGTGCTCATTTATGCTACTTGAGATCTTGGCTAGCAGTATGTTAGGAATAAACACGAGTTTTTTTTAAGATATTAATATTCAGATAATTGCTTTATTGTACAGATTGATATTATCTTTAATATCACATTGCCAAACGTATCAGTTTTTTTGCCAGTTTTTTTTTTTTTTTTAATCATATATACCTCTTCCTATTCATTCTTTTCTACAGTTGTAGTCTGGAACTTAAACTACCTTTCAGTGGGACTCTAACCTGTCAGGTAGATTTCCAGATTTTCTCCAACAAAATCTTTGAGTCATAGTAGGAAGAATCATAGTTCTATACCATATTGAATTGCCAATTCAAACATTTCATCTGTCTTTTGAAGCTTGAAGTGATTTTCAGTTCTTAATTTCATGTATTAATAAATATAATTAATTTTTGTCATTGTTTTCAAGGTTTTTAACCACTTACTCTCTCCCTGCCTTCTCTAGTTATATGCTCTATAGCAGCACTGTCTAATTGAAAAATAATGCAGGTCACATACGTAATTAAATTTATTTTATATGTAGACCCTCTAAGAAAAGTCTAATCAGAAGATGACAGAAATCACACAGTAATTTAAACAGAGAAGTTTAATATAAAGAATTACTGAGCTAAGATAAGAGAGAAACTATGAAGATGTAAAGGGAACTCTTAAAGATGTCCTAAAGCTGGGGGAGAGTAGTCAAGGAAGGATAACCTTGGAAGGGAGGGCACCTCTTAAAACTGAGGTTCACATTCCCGTGAAAAAAGTATGATTTCAGCTTACTGGACATCAGGGAAGTTTTTCAGGTGTCATGGGGGCCAGAGATGGCCCCCAGTCACTGCATGGCAAGGAACAGTCCTTGGGGGTGCAGTTACGGGTGAGCCGTGGCTAGTAGGCAGGGACTTGGGGCACTCTTGTGGGTGTGAGGCCTGGAGCATGTGGTGTCTGTATCAGAAATGTTATGGGAAGCTGATGGGGGCTGTAGAATTGCTGAGGGACTACTCGGGCAGAGTACCACTGAATGTCCTCAAGCACCCACACTGCTGTGTTGCAGGAGCAAGATAAAACCAAAAGCTCAGCAGTCAGAAATAGGAAGAGGAGTCCTCTTCATCCCGCAGTGTCCCTCCAGCACCCTGAACTGACAAAGCTTGAAATCTTGTTTTCTGTAAAGGAGAAATGCTTTAAGAATCCAGTCCTTTATCACAAAGCAGGTACTGGAGGGTGACTTTTGAGCTCAGAGGCAATAAATTGATGACTATCACATTATAAAAAGTAAAAAGACTCAGGTAACAATAATTTTAATAATATATTACATTGAATGCCATATAACAAAATATTATTTAAAAATTTATAGTCAATATAAAAATTATTAATGAGACATTTTACATTTGCCTTAGTATGAAATATTCAAAATCCAATGTATATTATAAACTTACAATACATCTTAATTTGGACACCAGAATTGTATTACATACATTTGATCTATATTAAAATTCTATAAAATTTACAATTGAAAAAGTAGATTCATATACCTAAATTGTTTCAAATATACCTAAAATTTTTCCAATAACTTAATTGAGAATGACAAATCATTTTTGTTAACATTCATGTACATATTGATAAACCTGATTCATCTATTAGAGGAATTGACGGGCCTTTGAAACAATTATATTAACTTTGAAATTGTATCTGTCATTTACTTGTATGGACGATGGTTGATTAAATGCTGGTAGTATGTACCTCTGCCACAGAGGAACCAGAATAGTAAGGAGACACTCACACTCTGAATGAATCATCTAGGATAGAGCACTAGGTTTCATCAGGGAAGGATGGGAAACACCAAAAGCAAATAAGAAGAGGGTTCGAGGCAGTTTGCTCAGCTAGAGTCTGGCGGGGAGCTGGGAGAAGCTCCTGGACACAGAGAAACGGTAAGACAGAAACCCCGAGGGCTCCATAAGCTTGCAATAGGCTTTTACAGTCTTTGCTACAGGAGAACCCCTTGACCCACGTGGGCCTCAGGCCTAACATAGGGAGCAGCCTAGAGGTTGCACAGAGATGTTGCTCCAAAAAGGGAACCCACTCAAAATTCCACAGGAATCTCAGCCCAGAGCAGCTTCAGCTCAGCACCACTCTGAAGCCTAGATACTAGGAGTCTATGTCCTACCCTGAGGCTGGACTGACATGGCTGCTGATGCTGCTGCAAGGAGGGACAGGAGAGACTGGACACTCCCATGCACACCTGGTACAAATCCCCCCACCCTGCTGTGGGTTTCTATGAGACTCAGATATGAGTGAACTTCACTCTCCACAGCTTCTTGCCCATTCTGCTTCCCTGAGAGGGGCCTCGCCCTCTCTTGTCATAGGCCCACAGCATCATGTTGAGTTTAATGCTGAGCTGCACCATGCCCTTGAGCCAGTAGCAGGCTAATTTGGCTGCAGCTGTCTTTAGGCTGAGGAGGAAGAGGGGAGACCAGGCACTCCCCCACACCTCTAGGACAATTCCCACTACCCTGCTGCAGGCTGCTGTGGAACTGGGGCATAAGCAGTCTACACTCCCCATAGCTTTCTACCCATACTGCTCTACCTGAGCGGGGTCCCACCCTCCTGGGTGGCAGGCCCACAGTGCAGCCACCACAGTCCATACCAGAGCATTCTGCTGGTCAGCCCGTCACAGCCAGCACCTGAAGGCAGTACCAGGGGGCCTAATCACAAGTCTGCAGACCTAGACTCATCCTCCCGAATACTCAAGTATGACACCTAGTGGTCTGGAAATTTCCCAGCCCAATCTATCACTGTTGACACCTGATCACTCCTGCTGTGATTTGAAGTTGGATTGAACCAACCTACTGATACCACCATAGATGTCACCCACCTGCACATGCTACCAGTGGGCCAGGGGACTGGCCTGCCCAACCCATGGCAGCTACCAGCAATGACAATACAGACTACTTGTGTTTTGGTGGATTGCTTCCCCGTTGCTGCTGCTGTAACCCCTATCACACCAGCTGCCCAGGGTTCTGAGAATTTACCCATACCTGGCCCAGTGCCCTCACTACCAGCATCCAAGCAAGCTACCTGGAGGCCCAAGAATCTGTCTTCCAGACCCAATAACATTGGTGTCTGTGATCTGAGGCCTAAGATCAGGCATAGTCAGCCTACTGCTGCCAACACTGTGTCCCAAAAATTGCTTAACTGGTGTCCTAGTCCCCAGCAAGATGTCATCATTGCCTCAACTAATAGCTATAACCTAAGCCACCAATGAAATCACAGAGAGCACTGACCTTGTGCATTGCTGAAGAAATCATACAGGGCTCACACTACTGCAGGTACCCAAAATCAAAGCCAAACACCCTAGTCAACCAACAACATATATGCATCTTCAGGAAAAAAATCCTTTCCAATAAAAGCAATTTGAAAAAAATTGTGAAATCTACTGTTATTCCAGATGTGCAGCTATCAACATAAGGGAACAGGAAACATGAAAAAACAAGGAAATGTGACACCACAAAAAACCACAACAATTGTCCAGTAACAGATCATAATCAAAAAGAAATCCTTAAAATGCCAGAAAAAGAAATCAAAATATTGCCTGTAAAAAAGCTCAATGAGATGCAGTAGAAATTTGAAAACCAATACAAAGAAATCAGAAAATCAATTCAGGATAAAAATGAAAATTTTACCAGAAGGATAGATATGTTTTAAAAAAATTAAAAAGAAATTCTGGAACTGAAAAATTTATTGAAGGAAATACAAAATATATCAAAGCTTCAATAATAGAATAGACCAAGCAGAAAAAAAAGAATTTTATAATTTTAACGCAGGTCTTTTGAAGTAATACAGTAAGACAAAAATAAGTAAAAATAACAAAAAAGAATGAACAAAGCCTTTGTGACATTTGGGACTATATAAAGCAAATAAATTGAATGAAGTTTCAATTTTAATATTTTAATTCTCATACCTGTTTAGCTAGTTCATGAGTAAGCTTTTTCTGTCCTTGGAGCTTCAAATTTAGCTCATTCATATGCCATGGAATATGGATTAAAATTCGATAAGAAACCCATCAGATTTTAAAGAAATTATGTTAGTTTGAATTATATTAACAGCGTAATTTTATAATGAAAAGATGTATCTGGATCTGCAACCACCTACAGACATAAAGCAAAGAAATATTTAACTGTAAACAAAGGCCGGAAAGTAGAGCCAAGTGTCATGGTAAGTAAGCACCTCTCAGGCAACTGAACTGGCTTTAATCAAGAAATTGCAGACATTTATTTACCTTTACAATAGATTTGTGACTACTATGAGCCTTGCTTTCCTTCTCCTCCTCCCTTTTTGAACTGGAGCATCTATTGACGTTTTCTTGTCCCCTTTTTGCCATTGTATGTGGATGCATAGGGAACAGATGACTTGTTTCCTCACACTGAGAACCATTATCAAGAAACTGCATCCAAAGAACTGTGACTGAGATTTCTCATCTGTAAGTGGACCTGAAAATAGATAAAATTCTCAACTTTTATTTGTTGTAATAATGAAATGAGGCCTTTGAGGGTCTTGGAATGGGTGAAATTATTTTGTACATGGAGGGATGTGAATTTTTGTGGCCGGAGGCTCGACTGTGGTAGTTAGTCTCCAAAGATGGCCACAAATAATTCTCTTCCCTATATATTAAGAGGTGAAGCTTATATCTTTCTCCTTGAATCTGGGTTGGGGCATAACTGCAATGACCAATTCAATGTGGAGGAAGTTCTAGAAGGTTCTAGAATTTCCAAGCCCAGGAATATAAAAGGCACGAGAGCTTCTGCTTCTTCCTTCTTAGAATCCAGCTTCAATGCTATGAACAAGCCTGTGCTGCCACATAGAAGACCCAATTAGAGGATAATTGAGGCCCAGCTAAATTCCCAGGAGATGGTTGACACCAATTTATTACATGAGTGATTCAGTGTTGCAATAAATAATTCTAACTATAGTTAAACCACCCCAGCTCATGCCCCGTGGAGCAGAGACAAGTTGTCTCCTCTGAGGTTTGCCCAAATTACAAACTGAGGAGCAAACAATTGGTTTTGTTTTCAATTCACTAAACTGGTGAAATTTTTAATATAAAAACAAAATGCTATATGTTATTTTTAGATATATACTCTCAGACACATATGTTTATCCATATATGTTAATATCTATAGCTATGTCTGTCTATATCTATCTATGTTAATATTTAAATCCAAACCTATCTATGTGTATCTACATATGGTAGACACAGAGAGGCACCTCCAGGATTCCCGTTGAAGGAGATTTTGCTGCCCAACTCCAGGGAATAACGATCTGCAGACAGCCTCCAGCTGGTGGATCCTTTAGAGTCTGTCATAGTGCAAAGGCCTATTTTGCCTGAGGTTCTGCTATTCCTGGGGCAGCCCACATCTGGAGACCAAGGTAAGGCTGGTTATTTCAGTCCAACGTGGGACATTCTGATGGCCAATATTCCCTCCAGAGTTCCCTGCCAGGTTAGTCTGGCCTTTATTGGACCTGTATTCCTGTAACTTCTTCCTCTGCCTAACCCTACTTTCTCTCTCTTTCCTTAATAGATGTTAGTCCATAAAAAACATTTTAGACCGCAAATACTGCCTCAACATCTGCTTTCATAGAACCCAACCTTCAACAATATCTATATTTCTATATCTACCAAATTTATTAAAAAAACATTGATTAGATGCACATCAAATTTATGATTGTACCATAGCTTTTTTTTTTTGAGGATATAAGAGGAGAGATGGGAATAGGAGGGAAACATAGAATTTCACTTTAGCTTTAGGTTTTAGTTTACAAATCTGAAACAAGCATGAGAAACGTAATATTTGGCAGATACACATGGATTTTGGCTACATTATCATTTGTATTTTTCTTTGTCTTTGGTTGATTTTACAAAACGTCTATTGTGATATAGATTTAATTATTTCTTAGTTTTTGTTTTACTTAGCATTATTGTTTTAAGATCTATGTATGCTATTCTTTTTATATCTATTCAATATTTTTCTTATTGCTGGACAGTTTATAATGTGCATATACACATTTTGTTAATATCTGTCTTTTTTCCCGGTGGTAGACTCACAAATCTCCAATTTCTCACTCTCACAAACAATCCTCATACAACTTCTATTGTTGATGGAGTCATAAATTATTCAGCATGAAACAGGCCTGTAAATGCTATATTTCAGATATCTCACATTTATATATGAAACTTTAAAGACTCACATCCTTTGTTTCTCCCTGGGAATTTAAATTAAAGGCCATAGGAAGAAACCTTTTAATCTCAAATTAAGGTGCCACTGATTCCCACAGACTTACTAATGAAGTGAATCAAGCCATTATGGCGTGGTTTAAATTCTGTGTGAATATCGAGGGTTGTTTAAATAGTCATTAAAAAGTACTTACAGAAAGGAAAATTCCCCCGTGGAAGTGTATGAAAATTGTTGCTATCATTATAAAGTCATTTGAAAGTAGCATACTATTTGCTATGCAGCCTGTCATAACTTCTTACTTTAAAAAGAATAATTTTAAGTACTATGAAAGAATTACCATTTTCTGCCCTGTAATTATGAATCTTGGCATCTTTGACAATTCATCTGGGCTGAGCTGAAGTAATGATTCACAAATAATACCATCTATCAAATTTTTAGTCTAGTGGCTAACATAAATAACAAGTTTACTTGGACACTGTTCAACATTATGTACTAGTTGTAGGCTAATTAAAATTTAAATTTCTTATGGAATATGAGCTACTTTCTTCTTATGAACAATGATTAAGCATATTGAATTACACTACTTTTTTACTTTTCTTCTTTTAGAAATTTGGAAAATAAAAAATTGCTTTTTAAAATAAAATTGGAGGTGAAGTGTTTATTTCCAGCCAAGAGCTTCATACAGTAGCTCAAAGGTGGCCATAAATTATGACGTTCTTCCCTTTGAGATGTGGGTTCTATGCCCCACTAACTTGAATCTGAGTGAATTTGGGATTTCTTTAAGAAACAGAACATGATAATGTGACTTTGTGTCTGTTTGCAAGCCTGCCTTTTTAAAAGTGGCAGTTTTCAATTCTAATCTCTTGGAACGCTCATTTTGAGCACAGCCAGTTTGCATGTAAGAAGTCTACCTATGCTGGTAAGGCCATGTTACATAGAAATCCAGGCCAATCACATGGCGAGTCACTTGGAGACAGAGATATCTAGTCAATCCCTTGCTGTTCCAACCATTTTAGCACAGACATGTGGGTGAAGAAGCCTTTAGATGACCATAGCCCCAGCCATTATCTGGCTGTAATCAAATGAGAGATCCCAAACAAGAACCAGTCCGTTGAGCTCAGTCAACCCACAGAACAATGTGAAATAATAAATTGTTTTATGCCATTAAGTTTTGGGGAGATCAGTATGCAGCTTTTGATAACAAGAACTCTTGATCTTCAAATTGTTGCTCAGGTTTATAAGATGTTATGGTAATTATGCTAAAATAAAATGTGTCAATGTAGTCATATGCTTTTTTTTCACTAACATAGTTTGTTTTTATCTGTGATAACTGGGAATAAAAGCAGGAGGGAACCGGAGACTGAGTGTGGTTTCTGAACGTTTAAGGATAGAACTAAGTTTGAAACTTCTCTGTAGTAATCTATGGGACAAAGAAGACCAGAGAGAAATGGAGAAAAATGTGTTTGCAGCTAGGGATAAATTTGATGAGTGTGAAAATGAGTCAGTTCTTGTAATGTTAATGAGTGTATTTTCCAGGAATTCTTTAATCATCCCTCAGAGAACATGCCACGTTTCTTTGATGGACCACACAGACTTTAGATTTTTTTATTTTGTAGCTGAATCTATACTCATATCTCTATTTGGAACTGTGTGTAGGTTATCAGAGTATGTGAAATTGACCATGCATATTTGTATACTTTCAAAGGTACTATGTTTGAGTCCTGGATCTGTACTTACCAGATCTGGGATCTTAAGCAAACTGTCACTGACCCTCAGTATTTTAATCTGTAAAATGAAGATAATGACTGCAACTAATTTATAAATGTAAAACAAATGAGAGACTGCATGAATAACTTAGGAGAGTGCCTAGAAGATATTAGATGCTCAAAGTTATTATTATGATTAATATTACTAATATCATGCCTCTATAAATGATAACAACAGAGAATAAAAGGTAGCAGCAGGGGAGATTGTTTAGAAAGGGATTAAGTCCACAGTTTCTCTATTTTCAAGCATACTTCAGCAGGGCAAAGGTCCAGTGTAATCCCAGTCCTTCCCCATTGCTATGTGCAGTTGTCCTAAAGAGCTCACAAAATATTTTCTTTAGTAAGTAGTAAGTATTGGGAGAACAATGTGAAAATTTCACTGTAAATTTCTTTTTTAAAAAATAGATTAAGTCTACATTTTGAGGTGAAGTCTTTATTTCCAGCCAAGAGCTTCATATGGTAGCTCTTTGGAAGAACATTTGCCTTAGAGGAGGGACTAGGGAATGCAGGACTCTACAGGTCCCCAGGGGTCCTCAGATGATTCTTAGAAAATTCCTTGTCTAAGATGGAACTGAGTAATGAATAATGCAGGTTAAGCTGTGATAAGATTCCCTTCTTGGTGCAGTGAAAATGCGAAAAGATTAAAAAAAAAATTCTTCATGATCTGGGGATTTTTGTTTTTACCTCTCATAATTAATTCTCCCCATTTCTTATCTAAGACTCCTCATTTTCTGCATGTAGATAAAACATACTTGCAGTACTTTCTCATCTCTGGGAAGTCGAACATTTCTTCCTTCTGCCAGGATCACTCACTTCTTTCCCCTTCCCTGACTAATGCTGAATGTTGGTTTTTCTAGTATCAGAGTAGAAATCACTGTGTTGTGAAGTCTGTTCAGATCTACCAAGACAGATGTTCTCTGTCTCAGTGTTTCTGTGGTCACCTGAACTTTGCTCAGTCTAATGCCTGTTCCATTATACTGAAAAAATTTAATGTATTTGTTTGTAGCTTCCAATAGATTGTAAGCTCCTGGAGGGAAAGGACTATCACGTTTTCATTGGTATGTACATTGCTTGGCATACAAAAGACAGTAAATATTTGCTGAATTAATGAATAAAGAGGTGCTAAAGTCAGAGGGTCAACTCCATTGGGGTCTGGAGGGGAAAGAGCATGCTCCCCTAGAAACTCTGCTCTGTGTCCAATGAACCCTTGTCCAGTGAAGTTTTGGGGCTAGTTGAGTTTTATAAATTCTTCCCCTTATAAAATTTTGTTTAAGTTTTGCGTTCCCTTATCTATCTACTTTTTATCACGTATCATGTAAGGGCTTAACTCTTTGTTAAGTAAAGTGTTGACTTGTTTTTATTTTTTAACCTAAAAGATTGAATTTATCTTTGTAATAATAATGGTGGTGATTTTCCTTGCAAACATGGATGTTCCCTTAACACACATTAAGACCATCTCACACTCTATAGTTTTCCAAAAAGGAAGGTGACCTGTTTTCAAAGGTAATAAATAGCTTTAACAACAAAGGATGTAAACACCTCATGAAACAAAAAGTCTCTAGTCATATGAATGACTTGTGGCTAAATATTTCAACAGGATCAACCTTTGTTTCTTTGATCTTTAGGTTTTTACTTTTGAATGTCCACACCTGGCATTTGCAGTAAAACGCACAGCATCTGGATTACAGAATGCAAATAACATCCATTCAGGCAAATCTTTAAGAATAACTGCTTGGAAACAAATTGATTTGGACTGCAATGGGAACTTTCTATGATTTTGGGGGTCAACCTTAACTATTTTTTTTGATGTATCTATTAAAAAATAGGCACTGCATACGATCTTTTACTATTCTCAATTTCATTTTAATATTAAACATTATTATTAACCTAGTATATTAATAACATAAATAACCTATTTAATTAGTAAAAATTACTAGTTTTACATCTTAAAGTTTGTGTAACTTTCTGCTTCAAACAGATGTATAAAACTTAGGAGAGAATTATTCATTAACAAGATACCTAAATATTTTCTTCATGTTATTTATTGTCTGCAAGTTTTATGTACCTTGGGAAAATGTAAAAATTTGAAACAAGGCAAAAGATTTTTTTTCCAATTGTACATTATCATGACTTTCTTTCTCCCAAAACTGTCAAGGAAGTGGGATTAGGAAAAGTGTAGAAACTGGCAAAAAAAAAAAGAGAAGGGAAAATATTAATTTATTAGGTCCAATTGAGTAATGTGGGTATTTAAATCCAAAGTATCTGAGTCCTTAGAGGCAAAATGCTTCTGGAACAGGTTTTCTGTTAAATATACAACCGTGTGACTTCGTGTTCCAAGAAAGTTTGTAGATCATACTCTCTTTAAGTGGATTGTTAAACTTGCTTCTAGATATAATATATAAAAGCAACTCTAGGTTAATCCAGCAATATATAATATATTAATACTTTATGATTTTTTTCATTGAAAGCTATTTGGTTATTAGGCATTTATATATGTGTTACTGATGCCATCAGATAATGAATTTTTATTTCTATTATATCCTGACTATTGTTTAAAGAAGCTATGTTAAGAAAATATATTCAAAGTGAATAAAATTATGTATAATTAAAATGCATTCATATTCATTCAGACAATGCTTTAGTTACTATTAATTCTTCCCCTACCCCATTCATCTAAATATCCAGATGTTTGATGTTATATGTGATTGTATGAAAACTCTGATCTGAAATCCTATGGCTTACTGGATTACCCTTTACCCACATGGTTTAAATTAATAATAAAAAAATGAACCCGGGCAATCTTGCAACAAAAGAACAAGACTTTATTGTATAACAGAATTGCAGATGTGGAAAGGTGCTCATAATAAAGGCAGAATATTTCTGTTTCATAGAGCATCTGGAATGCCACAGGATCTCTGAGTTATCAGGAGCTAATGTTAGACAGCTTTGGTTTGTGATTAATTTAATATTCAGGGAAATTTTTTTAAACCATTGTGCCATTCATCATCATAATGTCATTTCTGCAATCCTAAAATGATTTACAAAGTCAACTTCCTCCCCCAATTTCTAAAACAATATTAAGACATCAAAAAGTTTCAGATACAAACTTCAAAGGGCAGCCAAATCGGAGATTTCTGGCTAAGACAGTTTAGCTCATTTAATATCCTCTGGTTTTCCTAGGATTACATTACAGCCTATAGAATTCTTGGAATCTGGCTAAGGAAGTATTATATAATATAGCATGGCAATTGGGGGAGACTGGCAAAGACTGCACAAGGAAGGAGATGCCATCTTTTCAGTTTATCAACATTTTAGTGAGTGCTTGTGAAATATTACAGGTATGAGATGGTATCTCTGTGTGAAGACCAAGCTATGATATCCAGGAAAATGTTTGTTGGTAAGCTCAGGATGGCATTTATTTGTGGATGCTTCCTTTCTTCTTTGTGGTCATCACATTACAGTGAAGCCTGAGTGATGGCTGAAGAATAAATATCTGAGGTGGGAAC
Source organism: Lemur catta (assembly GCF_020740605.2). Taxonomy (NCBI): domain Eukaryota; kingdom Metazoa; phylum Chordata; class Mammalia; order Primates; family Lemuridae; genus Lemur; species Lemur catta. Next base: position 66,939,932 of record NC_059138.1, read on the forward strand.
AGACGACAAGAACTCATTCTGGTGCAGGCACAAAGGGAATGCTTCCAGTCATTGTGGATTTCTAGAGACAACTGTGACTTCTGGTTGCTTTTGCAGCACCCTGGTGTGGCGTGCAAGAATCACAGCACACATCATTCTGGCTGCAGGAACAATCCTGTATGTAACCACCAGGTCTCTCTGAGGAAATTTCGCATTTTCTAAAAGAACCACATTCAGCTTGAAGTTGAGCTGGTAAAAGAAAAGGTCTGTGAAACAAATGTTAGTGTTCTCACTAAGCCAAGATATAAGTGATTGCTACAGGAAATGATCTGCTACAGAGAGAGGACTTTCCACCCCAAACAGACACATGCCGCCAGAAAGGTGAACATGTTATAGGTTGTGATGTGCTTAAAGCAACCTAGGTCACTCTGGATAATATATATATTTTTAGACAAGATTTTGGTGACCCAGGGCTACACTATTGGTCTGATAGGTTTGTTTCTCGGCCCTAAGTTGTCAGCAAATCATACAAATGAAATGCATCAAAAATTCTCGTAATTTAGAAAGACAAACAATAAAAAAGAAATTATTAAAAACTTGATAGAAAATTCGTTTTCATAATTTTCAGTTTGATTTAAAGATGTCAATGTGTATCTATTTTCCTAACTTCAATGTCTTGTATATGTGCACAAAAATATCAGTTACCTTAAACTAAAAGAGTATGATTTAAAGTGATTAAAGTGTGAGATCTACTTAAATATTTGATGCATCTAAACCATAGTTTTAGGAAACCAGAGTTCACTTTGTAGGCACATTTCAATTTAGCATAACTAAATAGATCCAAACTCTTATTAGTTCAAGCTGGATTTTATACTGTTCCTAACATGTGTTGATCCTCCCAGTTTATTTTCACTTCACATTTTAAATTCAGATATCAGAATGTGGCTACTCCTTTTTGCTTTTTAAGGGGTTGCAAACATAACTCTCCATTTGCTTTAGCATAAAGTCTTGAATAAATTGCTCTATGTCATATTTTGGGCTTAATTTTCTCCCTTGGATCCTTCCATGTAGTTACTTAAAGTATCTTTTTCTGTGAAATGTCTACAATAAAGGAAACCATGAGAGCACGTTCAAAGTTGTAATGGGTATGATTATTATATCAGCATAACTTCTCACATTCTTTCCATAATATTTCTTTGTTTATTCTTATTTTTAAGATAGATCAAAGGTGGTAAAGGGGTTGTAGGTAAAGGATGGAAGCATAGATAACATTAGAAAGTAGGATAGAAAGACTACACATATCAAAACAGTATTAAAAACCCAATAAAAGGGAGGTGGTGACTTAGCTATATCTGGAATTATGTCATATGCTTTGCCTAGAAATATTAAAACTATGGTGATAAAGTAATGGTAGATAGAACAGAAGAGTGCAGAAACAAATCGAGTGTGGGTTCAGGGAGTTTATCAGTGATAAAATGTTACTGCTTTGTCTTTAGACTGACAATCTTTCTACAAGCTTATTCTGTATCTGCCAGCATCTAGATTTTTTTTATTTCATGTAAAAATTATTTTACCTTTCTCTTTAGGTCACACACTAATGCTTAATAGGGATTAAGCAGGTGGTGAAAAGGTAAAGGTATCCTATTGGGGATTATGGCCAAAGGGAAGCACTTATTCCTTAAAAACGATGCAGTCTGTCCTTCAACTCTATCTGTTTATTGCTACAAGAGAAGGTGAGATCTGGGTAGCTTTAGCTCACCACATTAGTAAGAAAAAAAATTATTTTCCTACTATTTAAAAAGATAACGTAGAAAAACTCAAAAGTAAATATAAAATCTTAATGTCATGTAATTTATTCCAGATATCTTCAAATTAAGGGAAAACCTAATTAAATCACATAGAAATCAAAATTAATATTATATGGATATAATAGAGACTATATAGTAAGATGCACATTCCTTTCTTGCAAATCAAAAACTGTGGAGGATATAGAATCATAAGACCCTGGAATACAGAGGGAAAGAATTAAGCCCTTATATTTTCTTGATTCTATCAGTTTCTTTCTTCAGGTTTGGCTTTCATGTACAATTGAGAGACATTAGGATATAGATAGTATAAGAACCATTATGCCTTCCATTGTCTGATTTTTTTAAAAATCTTATATATGTTATAAGAACAAAAAAGATGGCAATTCAAGTGATTACATTAAGGTGATTTCTCAGGCACTGTCTTTTAAATTTACACAAGTTCCTCTCTCCCCCAGAAATATATCATTAGTTGTCTGAATTCCATTTAGATTATGTGTGTTAGAACTGAATAGTCACTGATAAGACTATGTACCTAAAATGTAAATATTTTATTTTTAGGTAGGATTTAGCAATATTTTGTGTCTACTTGCAGGAGGTTGTTGTAGCCTTACTACTTGCAAGGTGGTTTGGAGACATAACTTTTAAAAATCAGTTAAGAGCCCCTTAATAAATGATCTAGGTAACATTATCTATTTCTTAGACATTGAGCTGGTATATCACTGTGGGAAATCACTAAGACTCTGAATCACATGGCCTCTGATGTAGGGGATTTCTGCATTGTTTTAGGTTAGACTATTTTTTTTTAATGAGAATTATGTCCTTTTTGTCAAATAAGTAAAAGTATTTTATGCACAAGCAAAATGATTGTGACATATAAAATGTGGAAAAACAACAGCGATGAAATACCTTTCAGAATAGATATGTCTCTTTATAATTCTTCATCAACCACAAATTTTATACATAACCACATGTAAAATAAATTTATGGCTCTAATCAAGTGATTTTTAGGTTTTTTCAAGTCACAGGAGTGAAATTTCTTTGTACCTATATGTCTTCTTGGTCAAACATAAATATAGACAGATACATACGAATAAACACAAATGACCTAGAAGCTAATGACTCTCTCTTTAATTAAAATAAGTAAATATAAAGGGGCTAGGAAAGACTTCACTTAGACTTTCCATTCATCCTTAAGAGAAAACACACATGTTAGTATACTAATTCCCTCTAAGGACGTGTATTTCAAGAAGATCCAACATCGAAGACTTTTCCTTTGTAGTTAGTTGCTGATGTCTAGATCCAATCCTTGTGCTGGGCAACTACAGAGGGTAGTCTGGACTGTGCTTGATCAGGGTGGGGTGCCAAGTGATAATGCACTGTACTTTGCTTTTTTGAACATCATTAAAATTCAATTTAAAATTTTTGTTTTAATAATACATTGGACCAGGCCACTGCCACTGAAGCAACACCACCCCCTACAGCCCAGGCCTTCCATGTACCTGCATATGACTTCTTAGAGCCTGGGGATCAGCCCACCTGGGTACCATCCCAAGGACCTGAGGAGAAGCCTGCCACACCCACCATTGCCCACCACTGGCAAAGCCCAAATGTACCATCTGGAAACCTGAGGATTGATCTACCCTACCCACGACAGTCAGGACCTGTGTGAATGATCAGGCCTGCCTCACCTACTGCCCCTGGTGACTGAGTGCACAATCAAGAGTCCTGAGGCCCATGCTGCCCACCCCTGCCACCATCAGTGCCCGTGTGTGTTGTCAGGAGGCCTGGAATTGACCTGCCTATTTGCTGCCATCAGCACCTGTATGCATTCTCCAGGGGCCTAAGGACAGGCCTGGAGTCAAAGCAAAACCTCCCTACCCAACAAACACTATAGACACATCTGTAGGAAAAAGTTTTTCTCTATAAAAACAAATCTACAAAATTGGAAGAAGTGACTGTAGTATTTTCAAGGCAATGTTTTGGCCAGCCTATCTTGGGGTTTATTAGACTGTACTTCTAATAGGTTCTTTAGGCTTTTGATACAGATGACAAATATTAGTCAGAATGTAACTGACTAAAGATAATAGTGCTAAGCTGTGTTTCGTGAGAATTTCTGATACAGAGAAGAAATGAAAGTAGAATATTCTAGAGCAGAGTAGCATGGTAGGTAGGTGTTCAGTGGATGGGAAACGTGGCTAAGGAAGAATTGTGAATCAGGACAGAAAGATAAAAGTAGGTAGACAAGAATCCATATTTTATTCTTATTACCAGCTACACTGTAACATTTTCTTAATTTATTTAAAAATGTTTATTTAGTGCCTCCTATATTATAGGTACAGTACTCTCTTGTCAGTAATAACCACTTTCCCTTACAACCTTAATTTAATTTGTGGCTAAGTCACCCCTCACCCTTTGATGTGGTTTGGATATTTGGCCCCTCCAAAGTTCACGTTGAAATTTGATCCCCATTGTTGGAGTTGGGGCCTGGTGGGAGGTGTTTGGGTCATGGGGCAGATTTCTCATGAATTACTTGGTATCCTCCCCAAATAATGACTGAATTCTTGCTCTCAGTTCACAGGAGAACTGGTTGTTTAAAGAAGCCTGGCACCACTTCCTCCCTCTCTTTGCTCCTTCTCTCGTCATGTGACATGCCTGTTCCTTCTTTGCCTTCTGCCTTGATTGGAAACTCCCTGAAACCCTCACTAGAAGCACATGCTGATGCTATGCTTCTTGTACAGCCTACAGAACCATGAGCTAAATAAACTACTTTTCTTTATAAATTACCCAGTCTCAGATATTTCCTTTATAGCAGTGCAAATGGACTAAAACACCCTTCCATTCAATTTTTCTTGTTCTTATTTTGTTAACATTGACTTAGTACTGCTCTTATTGTTTCACTCTGCAAGCTCCATGGTGGTAATTACGAAATTATGCAAAACACCTTTGTGCAGTAATGGAGGAACAGGTATTTAAATCTTTTTCCAGGCATTCTGGAGGTTCGCAAGGCTGCCTAGAAAGTAGACCTGAAGAGTGGTAGTATGTCTCTATAGATTTGTAGAGTTTCAGATCGAGTGTCAAATGAAGTGTAGTGGCAAAACATTGACTTGGAAATCAGGATTTCTGAGCTATAGAACTGGATGTGTTTCCAGTATGTGGGCCCAAACAATCTGTAGTATTTTTCAGCCTCCTCTATAAAAATAAAATGGTTTATTTATATGGTCACATGGTCCCTTTGATTGTAAAATTAATTCTATTATTTCAAGAGTAATTTCTTAGTCAGGGGTAGAACATCTGTTACCTATTCATTTGGTGCATCAGGAACTTATTTAAATCATTTGTAAAATGTGAATTAATAGGATCAGAGAGGACTCCTTTAGGTCATTTGCTGAATTCATTTTTAAGAATTCTGGAATCACCAGGAAGTATAACTACCGAAAATTTCAAGATTCACTAGTAGACTATGTGTATATTTTCAAACACCATAAAGAAAATTACGTAATCATCTTCATTATTATACCTCTGTATTATTATTATATGTCAGTATCCATAAGAAAAAGATTCTGGAGTCATTTTGATTCACTTCATTATTCTAAATTTCTCAAACGATATGGAGAACTGTTTGTCAATTTCTTTTATAAAACACCAATTTATTATTATTGCTAGCCTCCTTCACATTCTATGAAGTCAGACCTCAGGCTTTCTCCTCTAGAATAATCTTTTCTTTTATTGTATTTGCAAATTTAAAGGATTTTCAGTGAAGCTAATAATCTAAAATAAATGTTCTGAGTAATTGTTACTCAGTGAACTTCACTGTATCACAGAGCATAAAACAGAAATATGATCTCCTTAATCTTGATTCTATTTTCTACATGTTACATAACTTCCTCCATCAATACAACCAAGCAGCTGAAAGTTAGAAAACTGTGGTACTTGTCTTCAAATCCCTTTGCACTTAGGTAGTGGGTGTGAAACAGAAATGCAAGAAACAGAACATGTGTGATATATGAATCAAAGTGTAGAGGCTATTCGGTGTGAAACAATGTGATCCTTGTGGCTCCTGCTAATGTATCATTCACCAAATGTCTGAAGAGGACAGAGTTTTCAATGGCAAAAACAGTCTCCTGGAAATAGACCCTTCATTCAGTCCCTTGCATAAAACTTTACTGGATGAAAATAAAGGAATATCTTTATCTTACCAACTTAAAGTAGGTATCCGTAATTGGATACATAACAAATACATGGAAATGAATGTGTTCACATTATTGCCTGTTTTTCTGAAAAAGTAGCTTCTTTTCACTTCCGTTAAAATTAGTAAAAAGTCAAGTTGTTACGTGTAGCACATGGGAACAGAAATAAATGTGGTAAAAGTATATTTTCTAAAGGTTGTAACTTAACTCATTTTGCTGACCTTAAACTCCAAAATAGGATCAGAGTAATTAGGTAGAATTTGCACAGCTTGGACATCTGAATGTAAATAGCTGGAAGTATTCTTTAATTTAGGACTTTATGAAAGTGATATTCATAACTGATGAATGTATAATCAGAAATAATACAGATTTCTATTCAGTTAACCTAAATATTATTATATAACAACTTTCAGAGGAAATATTGCAGATCATAAATCATTTTATTCAGGAACTGGTGAAAATAGTTATGGACAAGGCAGAGTATGGGTAAGAAAACTGTGCTGTTCTGATTGTACACAGGTATCTATGATATTTTTCTGTGTGTTCTCAACTTTTCTTATCTCATGCATGTGTACCTAGTTGTTTCTTTGTTTCACGGGGCCTTGTTTCTATTTGCAGATAATTTTTTGTGTCTAACACTGTAACAGCTCTAATATCTCTAGATATTGATTAATACCGTTACTATGGAAGGTTTATTGTTTGTTTGTTTTCTCAGTAACCACTGCAGAATATCATGAGTCATTTGAGTCATTTTTTACTCCATCATTGACTTTGTTCAGTGTGGTTAGCACTGTGGCTCAACTTTCTAAACAGAGCAAAATGTCCTCTGGTGATCTAGCTCTGTGGTGATTAGAAAAGGTCAGGGATCCGAATGTTCTACTGTTTGTGATTGGCTCCAGCGTTGAAAATGCATCCTCCCTTGGATGGCCCTCCTTACACAAACTGTGAAATTCAGTTAAGCCAGCCCTAACTCTCCATCCTCCCACATCCTGCCTAAAGACGTTCAGAAATGTTACTGCGAAACAGTTTCACCGCTTCTGGCCCCCCACACTTCCAACCTTCTTCCCCATAACCAGGCCTGTGAACTACCAAGTCCAGACCTATTTACATCATTTTTGCATTGATTGTTTCACTTTCTTTTTCTGTACACGTTTTGCCTGTGTTCCTTTAAGTATAAGCTCTGCTCTCTCACAGAGCCTTTCAGTTTCATCTCCATTGCACTCTGCATCTACAGGCTGGTTGCAGTGATGTGCAGGTGGCAGAAGCTCTGTTGGAATGTTGTTTTTTTTTTCCTTCTACTTACGGATAATTTGAACTTGAAGTGTTGCTTATCTAATGCTGAAGTCATGAGTCTTGTATAAATTAATTCTTATCCTTCTTGATTTGATTGTTTTGGGAAGGTGAGGAGAAGATTTGAAAATGGTCATTGTTATTCTCCAAAACTCTGATGTGTTTCTATTTTTAGTAAAGATATTGTACCAACCTGTAAATATCATTGAGGGCCTACATGATATATCATGGAAGTAAAGGTTCCAAGCACCCCATCTAAAATATATTTATTCGTTAGGTAAGCAAATTAGTAGTTTTCTTCCATCTGATGGGAAACATCTTGAGAACCAACTGGTATGATACACGGGACATGTTTTGTAAACGGAATTGATTTCATAATTGACACTTACCATTATTACTCATAATAATAAATAAGAGGTATTCTACTTCCCACTCCTGGCTAAGTCCAAGCCCTGATTCTTCTTTATAGAGTGAGACACTGTTCTTTTAAAGTTTTCAACAGATATATTGAAACCGCAAAGATGCAGTAACATATTTAGAAACCTAATATGACTGGGACATGCTGTGCCTTTTTGTGACTATCAGAAGAGTCCTTGGCTGTTAGAGTGCTTAGACTTTTAATACCAGCTTTCCCTCTGAGAAGCTATGCATGTCAGAGGATATGTGTTTTTGTAAGCTTTCTTGAATTATCTTATGGAACAATATTATGTACAATCTGAGCAAAGAAGCAAAAAAATAATTATCCAGGTATTTTTGCCATCTTGAAAAAAGGGATTTATACTAACTGATAGCTAACAAACTTAAAAATAAGATGCTGTTGGCCGGGCGTGGTGGCTCATGCCTGTAATCAATCCTAGCACTCTGGGAGGCCGAGGCGGGCAGATTGTTTGAGCTCAGGAGTTCAAGACCAGCCTGAGCAAGAGTGAGATCCCATGTCTACTAAAAATAGAAAGAAATGATCTGGAGAACTGCAAATATATAGACAAAAAATTAGCCGGGCATGGTGGCGCATGCCTGTAGTCCCAGGTACCCGGGAGGCTGAGGCAGTAGGATCGCTTAAGTCCAGGAGTCTGAGGTTGCTGTGAGCTAGGCTGACGCCACGGCACTCACTCTAGCCCGGGCAACAGAGCAAGACTCTGTCTCCAAAAAAAAAAAAAAGATGCTATGACTCTAACATTACAAAATACTCATTTCGATAATCTGACTTCATGGTGGTTTTGGGTATAATGGGAAAGTGAGAAAAGATTTAAAGGAGAAATGAGAATTTTATGTCATTTTCATGTATTTAATTATTAAAATCTTATGCTAAAATAAAAGTAGATTTTTAAAAATTGCTCCAGTTACCTTGACTGTCTTGATGTAAGTTTGGTTTTATTAAAAAAGGCCCTAGTCCTTTAAAAAAATTTCTATTTTTTATTGTAATATATAATTTATTATGTTATCAAAAATTAATTAACCTTTATGGTAGATTATAACATTAAAGTACAAGAGTTATTATTAAATACATTATACTATTACAGCATTTTGGTTGTATAGTATCAAAATATCAAGGTATACTTTAATGTATTTAAATATAACAATTTTTATTATGGTCTGCCTTTCATTGTAATGAGCTATAAACATACCAATATTCCCCATGTGACTTGACTTCTTTGAGGATAAAAATTGTCTCTGTATGTTCTTGTTCAGTATTCTGCACATAATGGGTATTCCCTAAATTTCTAGTTCTTAAATTATATTCTTTTACATATAGATTCCTTTAAATATTAATAATTTTTCTCCCAAAGAAGAAGTGCTCTATGTCAAATGTTTTTTAAAAATCCTAGGTTAAATAGATTTTACAGTGGGACTTCTCAGTGCCCTTGATTAGCTCATGTGCATTTTGAATTCCTACAGCAGTTATAGTATCAGTGATTGCATTTATTCACTCATAAATTCTTTCATTCATTCAGTAATTCTTTTCAGTGTCTTCAATCAGTGTTCCCATTTGTTCAGGCTTAAGTAGTAAACAAGAAAACAGAGTCTTCTCCATGGAGTTCTCCTTTGACACAGTATTCTTTTTTCCAAGGAATGTCTCCTAGGAATAGCTACTACTCCACCCTAAACAGCTTTTGAATTAATATTATATGTATAACACTATATAGCTCTCCCTTCTTCTGCTTCTGTTTTCACAGCTATTTATAGAGATAAGGATGCCTAATCACTACTGTAAAGGGTAACATCAAGTACCTATTGAACACCTATATGTTAGTTGCTGTAAATAAATGACTACTGAGTCATTAAATAAAGTGGCAAGTCAGAATTGTCCTACATTATCTCTGACATTATTTTCTTACTAATTTTATTTTCTATTATTTATCATTTTATTTCTCAACTTCCACTAGGCTTAGCATTTATACATGGGTTCATTTCCTTGGGTGTATATTTTCTTTTAAGTTTCCAGTCACTGCAGAATTACAGGAATGCTAGAAAATTATGGGTTTGATTATTTTGGTACCTGATCATCTTAAGAAATGATTTTGTGTTCCAAAACCAAGTTTGGCCAAGAGTAGAGACAAATTGTATGGCTTATTTGGAATCCTGAAAATTCCCACAAAGACTGCTGCTGGAAAATGATGTAGAACTGAGCGTAAAGGCACTGGACCAAGAAGATGCTTCATCACCAGAGAGAGAAACAGGATCCAAACAGTGGCGGTCCATTGGGAGTTGTTGATGGCCACTGTGTCAAAGTTCTCACTCTTACTCTTCATTGACAGGGAGCTGGCAGACATCTTAGCTGTGTCAGGAAATGTGTTTTTAACATTGGAGAAGTGAGAAGAGAGTCAGGAAGGAGACTTTGGGACCTTTTAAATGATTACACAACTTAAGCCAGATATTTATTCTATAGAAATAGTCATATTGAGTTATAAGTATGAAAATCTGGCTCCATTGCTTTATATTCTCTGAAGAGCTTAACATCTCATCTTGTTTTATCCAGCAGCAATAATGTGCTTCACCTGCATGGAGCATTACAAAGTAGATATTTCATCACAGAATTAAATAACTAGGGTTTTATGCTCTGATGGAGCAGCAGTCCCCAAGCTTTTTGGCACCAGGGACCAGTTTCATGGAAGAGAATTTTTCTGTAGATGGGGGAAGGGGGATGGTTTCAGATGATTCAAACAAATTACATTAATTGTGTAGTCAAACCTCTCTGCTAATGATAATCTGTATTTGCAGCCACCCTCCAGTGCTAGCATCACCACCTCAGCTCCAGCTCAGATCATCAGGCATTAGGTTCTCATAAGGAGTGTGCAACGTAGGTCCCTCGCATGCGCAGTTTACAGTAGGGTTCTTGCTCCTATGAAAATCTAACACTGCTGCTAATCTTATAGGAGATGGCGCTTATGTGATGATGCAAGCGATGGGGAGTGGCTATAAATACAGATGAAACTTTGCTTGTTCACTGCTCACCTCCTGATGTGTGGCCCAGTTCCTAACAGGGCGGGGATCACACCAGTTCACGGCCTGGGGGTTCGGGACTGCAGTGATAGAGCCTTTAAGAATTATAAAACACTGTATAATCACTTTTTGGGAATAATTTTCATTATTTTTAGCAATATTTGACTAGTCCAAAGACAAACTGTATCTTTAAACCTTTCTTTTTAAGAATTGACATGGTGTTATGGAATAAAAAGGTATTGAGTTATACTACTATTGAGGTTAGGTGTTATTTCAAATTTAGTTTATAAGTACTTTAAAAGTTAAAACTGCTTCAGAATTAGGATAAGCTATATATTATACATTTGCTCTTGTACAGTCATTTCTGCTTCTTTCTTAGTGAAGGGTTATGGGGATAGTACAAGTAATCCCTCACCGTCTTCAGGCTCTGCTCAGGATATAAACAAGAAGGGTGTGCTGATTCAGAGAAAAAGTTTTGTCAACAGGGCTGCTGCCTGCTCTGCCCTGCATGGTCCTCTGAAGACAGGGCTCACAATTTTGGTTGGTCACAACAGGCTGGGGATCTCTTTTCCCTAACTACACGTGAAGGCAACACCTGCTAGAAGATTTTATAAATTTGATAAGAGACTGGTTAAGATGAATTGAATTCATACCATGTAGTTTTCTAAACAACCAAATCCAGGCTTTAAGTTAAGAACAAAACAAAACAAAATAGCAAGCAGTCCGGTGTTTGCTACCTGCTCATAGACTGGAATACTGTTGGAGCACATGGTCCCACAAGGCCCCCTCAGGTCACCATCCTGGTTTGGGGTCTTAACTTCTGTGATCTGTATGGGCTCCCACATCCTGCAGATTCATATCCTCCTGATCACTTCCTTGAACCCAAGCCCATATTCTTTTTGCAGAGAGCTTTGTTTATGTCTGCAATTCCTCAAATGCCATCTGTGAAGCATCGGGCTGTTGTGCCTGTATTTCTACTGGCTTCAGTTATTTCTCTTCCTATTTTATATGGCACAAATAACGTGCAATTTTTGGAAAACAGATGTTTTTTCAATGTGAATGATTCTGCTAACACTTAGTAAAAATCTTTCTACTACAAAAGGCCTTCTGCACCAGGGGTAAGTGGGATTTTGTTGACCTCTCTCAATTTAGGCAGAGAAAAGTTATACAAAAACATTAATTTGTGTATTACCTGGAAGACAATTTCTCTGTTGAACAAATCACAAACTATTGTTTCTCAGAATGTCTTCTGCCTCTTGCTACCAACTCTACTAAATCTATAATTTTAGTTCACTTTTGCTTTCTAGATTGTGGTTCTGCTAAGAAGGTGGGATGTGTGTGTATCTCTGTCAGGAAGCTGGTCATTATAAATTGCTTCAGAGTTTCCTAAATTATTGTTGTATACCTGAAGGCTAACAGTGGGATAAAATAGCAGCTTTTTGGTACCCTAGAGATATTGTTGGTGATAGGTAGGGACAATGAGTTAATATATAAAGTGCACAGGACAGTGTATGACACAGACTAAAGGCCGTATAATTGTCCGGTATTATTGTTGTTATTTTTGCTGTTTTTAGTCTTTTGAGACTACAATGGAGCTGCTGATGTATTAATAGTAATCAGAGAAAATGTATTTTCTCTTAAAATAGTCTTGTCATAGAAATTAATGTTACCCCTACCAAAACTCTAACTTGCTAATTATAAGACTCTACACAGTCATAAGAAACTTCTACTTAATATTTTTCTTGTCTATAGTGCTTACAAGTACTTTGTCATTTTTCTTCACAGAAACTTTCTCATTGAGGCTTTTCAGATGTAGCTCTTGTCTCTCAAGCTCAGAAGTGGTAATGGAAGGAGTATGTGCCTGTTTTAGGTCATGAGCTCCATCCATTAGAAGGAAGGTAATATTTCAAGTGGATACAGCAGATAAAGGAACAATGGCACAAATGGGCTGACGTGAAGGTTTTATTTAGGTCAGTGGCAACTTGAAAGGTTTATTGGTGACTTAGCTAATACAGGCTTGGATTTGGAGTCCGGAGATCTAAGGATTGCTGCTAGCTTGAGCTTTGTATCAATCACTTAAACTTTGTTTCCTTTCCCTTAAAAAGAGGCTGAAATTACTAACCCAAACTAATAAGGAAAAGAGGAAAAGTTAATTATGTAGAGATTTTGAGTATCAAGATTCCCAGAAAACGTATTCTTTCCATATTACATTTTCTCTATAGTATTTGAAAAATGTTAATCTTTTCCTTTTTCTCCAAAGTTCTGGACTATGTTCTGTTGGAGCCTATCAATTATGACCCTACATCTTCAAAAAAAAAAATGTTTCAAAATGAATATTATGAGGTGACAAGGTAATGAAAGCAGATAAAGTCTGCTTCTGGTCAAGGATTTTTTTTTAACTTAGCTCTGTTTTGGTTTTCATTAGAGTTTAATAATTTCCTTTAAAATTATACAGAGAGTAATAAATAACTGATATTTATGTGGCATTTTACTGTTTTGCAAATGCTGGCACATGTTATCTCACTTAAACATCACAACAACTTTATGTGAAGTTGCCTGAGGAATTTGGATTTCAGAGCTATTTGAAATTTATAATTATTAAGTGGCTCGCCCAAGGACACACAGCTGGCAAGAGGTGGAACCAAAACATAGGCTTTCCGACTTCAAATCCAGTGCTCTTTCCAATATCCACCACAACCCACTTAAAGACAAAAAGACATTATCCCTCAGACTTGCATCTGATGAACATTATGATCAATATGTACTATACTATGACAAATCCTATATGGTAAAAATTAATGAGAAAAAGAATGGTTTGATCCCCCTAAGCAATCCTCTTAATCACCCATACCCCCAATCCCCCAAATCCCAAACTTTTCTATTGATAGATAAAAACTCTTTTTAATTTGCTTGAGCCAATTTGGGATAATATGTCCTCATATATTATGAAAACTGAATTTGTGTTTTTCTAACTCTATCTAGAACTGGTACTTTTTGCATGGTGTTCTCATATATCACAAAACAAATTCTCAAACATGTTTTGGCAAAGAGGTAGAGGAGTGATTTAAATTATAATGCTGCTGGCAAAACTGTAGGCATCATTGGTAATTAAGCCCAATTTGACATGTTTACCATTTAGTGCAAACAATGTTATCTGATCCAGGTTCTTTAATTCTTGATATTTTACTATGCTTTGCTTCTTCAGTCTATTTGCTGGCATTGATTATCGAACGTTTAGCTGTTTAAATTGAGGAAATTCTACATAACTATCTCATACGTTTCAAACATCTGTTTATGAATGTACTACATACATTGTTTCCATGAGTTCTGCTAATAGGAAGACATTAATTGGCTGCCATGAAGTCATGTTTGCTCTGTGTTGGATGCTTCCTCTCTTTTCTTTGTCTGCCTTTAGCCTTTTGAATTTTAAAATTAGCATGATAGCAGCATTAAATGGCTTATGAGAAAGCACATGAATTTTTAGTCCTGTCACCCTTCATACAATGGGTTTTCCTTCCTGGACTGTTCTTATCATGCCTTCATTGTACTTCACACAACTCTAAATGAACAGGCTCGTCTGACTCAGCCCCCGTTAGACTGCTCATTGCCCTGGGTTGTAACTGGCTATTCACTTATTGGTTTCCTTCTCTACATTGCAAACTCTTGTAGGAAAAGCTCTTTATTTTGTTAGAATGTTTACCTCAGGTCATAGAACGTGTCTGGCACACACAAGTTATTCATTAAATATGTGGTGAATATACGAATTAATATTGAATCAGATGAATTGAGATAGCATGTCTGTCCTGTCATTTCCTGGCTGTTCTCCTGAGGCACGATGCTCACTCAGTCTCCATCCATAAAATGGAGGTGATGATAATGTCACCCTCAGAGACTAAGGTAAGGGTTAATTAGACCATGCATTTGAAAGCCTTAATACTGTGGGATCCTCTTCAAAAAGTGATTATACTAATTATCACAACTTTGATTCTGTAGATTTACCTGCCATGAATAAACCCATAAATACTCTTCTGCTTTAGTTCAGGTCTGGATTATTGCAAAATCGACATAACTTGCCCCTATGCCTCAATTCTCACTTTCCATTACACACTGCATCCAGACTAACCACTGAATACATAAAATAGAATATTAGTTCTACACATCATACCCTTCAACACAGGCTTGTCTGTCTTATGCACATTGCCTACTCCCAGCCCATGCCTAATATCAATGCTTATAAGCCTTTGGTAGGTTTATATTTAACATTTGGAGCCCTCCTGAGAATTGCATAGAAGAACCTCTATCACATGCCTTCTCCTATCTCCCCAGCCTCCAATTTCACCCCAGCAAGTCTTGGAACATATCCAGGACCAATCAGGAATTCCTCAAACAGGCTGTGCTCTTTCACACCCCAGTGCCTTTGCATGCGCTTCCCTACTCCTCCCAGAAGGCAGCCTCCCTACCCCACTGGGGCACTTGACAAGTGTTTATTCCTTACAACTCAGCCTCATGTTAGTCTCTTCGTCAAAGCACTTTTCTGTCACCTGGCAGAGGTTTCCTGCCATTTGAGGTCCCACAGCACATTCCACGTAAGCACGTCTACATGGCACACAACTAACCCATGAAAATTGTTTGCATATGCTTTTCTTAACTGGATATTGAGCTCTTGTGTGGAGCCTGAAATGTAATGTCTATATTCCCTGCACCTATAGTGTTTGGTATTCCATAAGCACTCAATAAATGTTTCTGAAATGAATGATTATGTGATCTTTATGACTATAATTTTGTTGGCTACAGTATATTCTCCCATATTCCTCCACTAGAATTTACTTCACCATTCTCCTGTTGTGAAAGTTTTGAAGATTTCCAATAACTCTGCATGTAGATTCTTTTTTTTTTTTTTTTTTTTTAAGACAGAGTTGCCCTGAGTAGAGGGCCATGATGTCAGCCTAGCTCACAGCAACCTCAAACTCCTGGGCAAGTGATTCTCCTGCCTCAGCCTCCAGAGTAGCTGGGACTACAGACACATACCACCATGCCTGGCTAATTTTTTCTATTTTTAGTAGTGACGGGAGTCTTGCTCTTGGTCAGGCTGGTCTTGAACTCCTCAGCTCAAGCAATCCTCCTGCCTCGGCCTCCCAGAGTGCTAGGATTACAGGCATGAGCCACCACGCCCAGCCTAGATTCTTATTTCAATTGAAATTTTCACTTAGTATAAACTGTCAGTAAATGCAAATATTCTAAACTAAAATATCTGATAAATAATGCCTTAAAATTGTTAGCTTAAATTAAAATGAAAAAATAGTAGCTTCGTAGGCTTATTTGTAGGCAAGTGCTTTGTATACACAGTCAAATACTCAGTTATCTGTGTAAAACATGTAAATTGTGTGCATATGTAACTTTAATTTCTTATGTAATGTATACATAAATCAGGAAGCTAAATAGAAAATGGGAAAATAGAATGACTAGGTAATTCACAGAAGGGAAATTATGAATTTTTTCAAGTACATGAAGAGATACTCAAACTCATTATTAATGCAAGAGATACAAATTAAAATATCTATAATGTATATTTTACTTCAATCAGAATGGCAAATATTAAGGAAAATGGTTAATACCAGGTATTAGCAAAGGTGTGGGAAGATATAATTTTTTTTTTGCACTGCTAGAGGAATTGTATCCTATGCAGTCATTCTCATAAGCAATCTTAAAGTACTTAGCAAAATTAAGCCTATTTCTGACAGTGTTGTTTGTAGTAGCAGGGAGATGAAGGCAGCCTCGGTGTCCAATGCAAGCAAACTAGATCAGCAATGTAGATGTAACCTATGGAGTGTACTGCTGCAGTTAGAAGCAATGGAGCTGGTTGACATACAATAATGTATATAAATCATAAAAAATATAATATATATTGAGTGAAAAACATAAGAAATAAAATGCAATATAAACTTCCACTTTCTAATACACCTTTTTCTTTCTTGTACATTATTGGCAATGACATAATATGGTTATAGTTTTGTCTTGGTTTATCCTGCTAGCAGTGTGGAAATTTCTAAAGTAATGTTATACAGTTATGTAACATGTTTCAAAGCTTTAATTATGTCTTAGGGAGCTAGATATTAAAATGAATGTACCTAAAAAATGAAGGTAGATTTGTTCCCTGACAATGTATGAAGGTGAGAAAAAAAATTTATTTTAAAAGAATATCGCTATTTTTTCCTTAATATTTAAAATTATATTTGTTGAATTGCTCCATATTTTAAGCTTTTTTCTTCTCTCTGAGAAGAGGATGGAGGCCAAAGGATTGAGGGGAAATAATTATAAAGCATTTAAAATTCTTGGTTTATTTAAGAAACCAAGAAGTCAATTTTTTTTCCTTTTCATAGTATTTTTACATGGACTACTTTTGTTGAATGTTTTCCACTTTCTTTAAAAATTTGGAGGGGAGCAGAAATATTAAACTAACTCTACTTTTTACAAGCATAATGATAATCTGGGTGGCAAAGATGGAACAAAGAGAGTGGAAGATGCTTTAAAATAGAGAAGCTGACATCTATCAATTGTGTGAACAAATCTACAAGTTTGTATATGACTCACTGTTTCTGCCCTACCCTCAAGTATCTTCAATTAGAAACTATCACGGTGATCTTCAATTTCTCTATTTTGCTCACTCTTTGATGTCTTTAACCTTATAAAGTCCTGTGAAATATCACTTCTAAATATCTAACAAATCTTCTCTATTTTACTGTAACTTTTCTATTTAATTTCTTTCTTAGTTTATGCAACAGTCTTCCTATTTTATAGCGTCTGTGATTCATTTCCCCAGTTCTTCTTTTAAAATTGTTACTGATTTGCTTAAAAACAGTTCTGTTACCCATAGGAGTCCAGATTCCTTGGGGTGGCATTCAGGGCCCTTTGCAAAATGGCCTCATACTCACTTTCTGATTCTGTCTACATTGCTCCCCGTATTACTCAACAAAATGTGCTTAATATCAAACAAAAATGATCCTCCCCCTGTGAAGCTGCTCCAGGAAAAATAGGGCTCATTCTATGTGTTTTCATTGTGCTTTATTAATGCATCTTTTGCATTAATAAACAAATTGGGGGTCAAACCATTAACTTTTTATATTTTGGTCATTTTCTAGCCCCTTTTGGGTATAAATAAGACATTATTTTTATGCAATTTGAAAATATGTCTATAAGCTTAATGGGGGACTTTTTTTTTTCTATCGTTTGTTTAGACAAAAAGACAAAACTGGTAAATTTAGGATTTCTTTGTAGAAAGTCTCTGTAAATGAAACTAATGAATCTTGATTCAATAAATTTGAATGAATATGTGTTTTGTCATAGTTGAATGATCTAAGCACTCTGAAGTCAGATGTGCTTTCAAAATACTCCCATAAATGTAAATTCTTAATTATAATCATTTTTAGGGTATTTATCTGTCTCCTGGTGGTTGTTGCTACTTTGGCCCCTTTTATATGTTTTGGACAGAGAAGGAAATACAATGCTTGCATTCCTGTGGTTGCTATAGTAATGGAAAAAAACTGCAGCTGTGATTGTAGCCTTGAAGTAAAAGACTGAGGTCATTTCAGCCCTGGAGACTTAGTAAATATTAATTGTGAAGAAGAAAGCTCTTGTTCTCATTCTTTAATAGTTTTTTTTTATAAGAGCCAGAAGTCATTATATTGAGATAAATTGTGACTCAACATTACTACCCCTTAATTGCATTCCAAAGGTAGGTTGAAATGTTAGCTAAAATTCTAAGCAGTAAGATTTTACATTGAATTTAATGAATTATATGGCCAGAGATGATATTCTAACATGCAGGGGGGAAAAACATGCTTTTATAAAAATAAAAAAAGTTGCAGATTAATATTTTACTGGATAAATATTCCATTTTAGACTGCTGCTTTGGACAATTGCATGGCATGTACAGACTCACCTCAGAGCAGAATCCTCTCTGTATTGTATAGAGCCCAGGCACTGTGATAGCCCAGGTTAACAAAGACTGAAATCTTAGTGATATTCAATAAATATTAGCTCCTTTAGTTATTGTTATACTTATTTTTGTTGTTTTTGTAGTAGTAGATGTTGTATTGTTATCACTTTTAGCCCAGATGTAGCAATCTGAAAGGAGTTTGAGGACAGAGGTTCAGAAGTTGAAGGTGAAAGTCAACTGTGGTAAAGACAGAACAAATGCCAGTTGAGTAGGCAGGTGTACTCAGGTGTACTCAGTAGTAGCGAGCACCCAGAGAGTACAGGTGGGTTTTCACCAGCACGCATTTATTGACTGTTTATCATGTATTGAGTAAAGAAATACTGAATAATCTTCCTTCCTGCTCAGGATGGGCTCACAGATAATTTTGAGTTATATTTCTACATACACATGCATGTACACACACACATAGACAGAGTAGTATATACACATATATACATTTTACTATGCTGTGAGAAGCACAGCAGAGGCATGTAGAGGGTGCTACACAAGCTCAGAGAAGCATAAAACGGAAACAGCACTGAAGTTTCGTGGTTAAGAGTGGATTCTGCAACCAGGATGCCCAGGTTTAAACCTCAACTCTGCCATTTCCTTTCTGTGTAATATTGGCTATACTATAATACTTAGTGCTGTTATGTCTCTGTTTTCTCTTATGTGAAATGTAAATGATAAATATCTACTTTACAGGATGTTATGAAAATCGTGTTTTAGTGGAGATTAAATAAATATATGTCTGTCTGTCTATCTATTAATCTATCTATCTGTCTATATTAGAATAGTGCCTGGTATATAGCAAGTGCTGTATATATGTGAGCTGTTATTGCAGTAAATGTTGGGCAGTAATACTTCTGTTGCCAAATGGTTTATACCACAGTCCTGGGCCTTCTACTCCCTTGGCTTCAATGGGCAATGGTTCTGAAACATGAGAATTCAGAGACTATAATGAACACCCCTTGTAGAACCAGTGTCTTAAGTACATACACATTCTAATGTCACAGAAGTTGCTTTGGAGACTCATTAAATACTGTAAAAAAAAATCAACTTTGCACTCACAGTCTTGGATCAGACTGTATAGAATTGTATGAATAACAAACAGTTCAATTAAATATCACATTTGCAATTAAGAGTGCTTACTGTTGAGGCTTTCAGTTTGAAATACGAACTCATCTTTATTTATATCCAGAATATCTCCAAAAATATGGCATGTCCCTTTCAGTTGACAGACATAAAAACATCTTGATATGCCTTGGTACATCTCTGAAGCCTCACTAAGGAAAACTTACTGGTATAAACTTATATTTTAATTAAGATTACCCAATATACCCTCCAAATCCGAGAAACCATACTCATCCTTTTTTTGTATGTAATTAAGAAAGGACAAGTAAATGTGTGTGCACATGTGTCATCACACTAGCATTATTATTGCCACTATTTTATTACCCTTATTAGTAGGAACAATGGACTGGAGATTTGTATGTAACTCTATAGATGGGTAGTGAACACCCTTCTTACCCTACTGCATCACTCCTGCCAGGAATTTCACATACATTTGCTATTCATAAGTACCCTTAGGCACTGTGGATTAAAAAAATAAAGAAGTGATGTACAGTGAACTAAAGAATATTTGGCCAATGATTCCAAGGTTCAATAAAGCTTAGTAGGGTTATTGACATTCAACATTTAGTATTTTGTCTTTCAAGTCTTAAAAAATGATTTGGTTTTAGTAGATTCTAGAGGCATTATGTCACACTTAATTGATTCCATAAATTCAATGTACATGAATCTAATTTAAAAGTTAGAATGCAAATTTACTTCCCTTTGCAAAGAACTTCAATGGCTCCTAATTGCTTATTGGGTAAATTCCAAATCTGTCGGAATTCTTTGCTCCACAGTCTGACCCAAGCTACTTTTCAACCTCATTATTACTTTCTTTCTAAATTCATGACCTTGAACAGGAAGGAAAGAAAATGCTGCTTATGCCCTAAAGTCCTCCAGTTTTTCCAGCAAGGACCTTACCGCCATTAGAAATGCAACCGCTATTTCTTTTGCGTTAAATCCTCCCATGTGAATTGGAGTCAGCTACAATTGATAGCAGTTGGTGGGTTTGATAAGTAATGATTGACTTTTATTCACACCTCATATACATGGTAGATCAACATATCTCACTTCCTAATTAGCCACAGCAGTTCTTTGTTCCGCTTTGTGTTTCTCAGCAGGAGGCTGTCAGTTACTAATGTACATACATCTCTTCATTTTAGGATCCATAATGATCTTCAGAGTTTTCAGGGGCTCAGCTCCTTTTTATGATTTTTTTTAAAGAATGGGAAATCCTTTGTTCTATTGTATAGATTCTAGGTGTACTGCCTTTGTGGAAATATTCTCAAATGTGTTGTGTTGCTCCAGTAGTTCAATAAAGATTCTTTTTTACTTTTTCTGGTCTATGCCAAATTACTTTTCCTATTGGCCAACCCTCAAGATTGGCTGTGATTTATCTTCTTCCTAGAATCTGTTTGTTTTCTTGTTTTTTTGCTAAATAATTCTTCCATTCTGTCTAGCAAGTCTCCAGTTTCCTTAATGAGATGGAAAATATAGAAAAATTATTCAAGTACATCTACTTTCTTCTGCAATCCTGAGATCAGCCTACATAATTAGTGACCCATGTTCAAGTAGGAAGGTGTGCCTCTCTCGGTAGCTATAGTGCTGGAACTCATGCTGAATAACCATTAATACTTTACATATTCACTCGTGCATTCAAACATTCATGGAACTTTTCTATATGGAAGTCACTGTGCTAGACGGTAGCAATAAGAGCTTTTCCAGCATTTTCTTCTAGAATTCTTATGGTTTCATGTCTTAGATTTAAGTCTATTATCCATTATGAGTTGATTTTTGTGAGAGGTGAGAGGTACAGATCCTGTTTCAGTCTTCTATGTATGGCTATCCAATTTTCCCAGAACCATTTATTGAATAGGGATTATTTTCCCCAGTGTATGTTTTTGTTTGCTTTGTCAAAGATCAGATGACAATATGAAGATGGGTTTTATATTTGGGTTCTCAGTCCTGTTCCATTGGTCTATGAATCTGTTCTTGTGCCAGAACCATGCTGTTTTGGTTACTATAGCCTGTAGTCTAGCTTGAAGTCTGGTAGATTGATGCCTTCCAGTTTGTTCTTTTTGCTTAAGATTGCTTTGGCTATATGGGGTCTTCTCTGCTTCCATACAAAGCATAGAATTATTTTTTTCTAGATCTGTGAAAAATGATGTTGGTATTTTAATAGTGATTACATTGAATCACTTTAGGTAGTATAGACATTTTAACAATATTGATTCTGGCATCCATAAGCATGGTAGGGGGTTCCTTCTGTTTAAATACTCTGCATCTTCTTTTCTCAGTGTTTTGTAGTTCTCCCTCTATGGTCTCTCACCTCCTTAATTAAATATATTCCTAAATATTTGATTTTCTTTGATGCTATGGTGAAAGGTATTGCATCTTTGATTTGACTCTTGGCTTGACTGTTATTGGTGTATATGAAAACTACTGATTTGTGTGCATTGATTTTTGTATTCTGACACTTTGCTGAATTCATTTCTCAATTCCAGGAGTCTTTTGGTTGCATCTTTGGGGGTTTTCTAGATACTAAATATCATACCATCAGCAAAGAGCGATAGTGTGACCTCTTCTTCCTCCATTTGGATACCCCTGATTCTCTTCTCTTGTCTGATTGCTCTGGTTAGGACTTCCAATACTATGTCGCATAGAAGTGGAGATAGTGGGCAACCTTGTCTGGTTCCAGTTCTAAGTAAGAATGTTTTCAATTTTTCCCTGTTCAGTATGATGTTAGCTGTGGGTTTGTCATATATGGCTTTAACAATTTTGAAGTATGACCAACCTATGCCTATTTTGTTAAGATATGATAGTAATAGAGACAGAAAAATTAATTTTTCCCACTTTTAAGGGACCTGAAACTCCTAGGACAAATACAAATGAATAATTATAACAACATTCTATAAATGTTATTAAATCCTTTTGAGGCAGTCCTTTTCAGTCCTGGACATCAAGAATGGCTTCACAGACTAGATGCTTGTGAAATAATTATTCAAGGATGAATGGAAATATTTTTCAGTGGAGAAGGTAAGGGAGGAATTGCAGATAGAGAATAAGGAAGTTTAATAACAACTTGGCCTATTTGTGATCTCTTAAGTTTTGGCTATGTCTGGAGCTTATGGAATAGAGATAATTGCATGGGATGAGATAGAAGACATAAATAAAACAAGTGCTTTACATGATGGTGTATGTCATGTGAAGGACTTTAAGTTTCATTCAAAGGAGTGGTTTTGAAGGATTTCAGACTGGGGATCTGACGAGATGCTTTTATAATGAAGAGTCTTGTTGGATATAGGAAGAGAAGTCAGAGAATGATCACAAAGTTCCGTATTATGACAGCCTTGATAAAGCACTGGCAGTGGTGATAAGGAAGGAAGAGACAGAAATAAGGGATATTTTATTGGTTGAATCAATAAGAATCAGTGACTGACTGGACGTTAGACATGAAAGAGAGGGAATAATGTTTGACATTGAGACAATGTCCAGATTATGGCTTGGGTGTCTGAATGGAGTGTATATCCTACAGGAGTGGCTCCCTGTCCAATCACATTTCTTCAAACTTTTTTGAATCAATTTTAATATTAAAATCATTTTAATATGGCATCTGTAGAAACACAGAACTTCTGAGTGAAGTTGATAAGTTGCTTAACCTCTTTGTGTCTAAGTTTACTTATTTTGTTTTAAAATTACATATAATGTAAAAATACACATAACATAGAATTTACCACTTTAACCATTTTCAAGTGTACAGTTCAGTAGTGTTAAGTACATTCATATTGTCATGCAACCAATCTCCTGAACTCTACATGTTGCAAAACTGAAACTCCATATCCATTAAACAATAATTCTCCCTTCCCCATTGTCCCCAGCCCCTGGAAACCATACCTCTACTTTCCGTTTCTATGAATTCAATTATTCTAGATCCCTCATGTATGTGGGTTCATACAACAGGGTTTGTGTGGGGGGTGGGGCTGGGTGTGACTGGTTTATTTCACTTATAATGTCCTTAAGGGTTATCCATGTTGCAACATGTGTCAGAATTTCTTTTCTTTTTAGGGCTGAAAAATATTCCATTGTATGTGTACATCACATTTTGTTTATCCATTCATCCCCTGATGGGTGCTTGGGTTGCTTCCACCTTTTGGCTATTATGAATGATGCTGCTACCAGTTTACTTATGGATGGACTCACTTTACTTATTTTTAAAGCAGGGATGATAGGAGCACCTATCTCATGAAGATTTTGTGAGAATTAAATTAGTTAATAAGTATTTAACATAATTCCTTGCATGAAGCAATCACTTAACAAATTTTAGTTATTTTATTTTATCTAGGTGAGAAAGATAGAAATAAAGATTAGGAGCAGGGATTAGCAGGGGGCCATACGTGGCCCTGGTGCCCAGAACTGTAAGACCAATGAAGCACTACCCAGGAAATAGGATTGAAGCAGTATAGTTAGGGAACAACCTTTTCCTCTTCCCGCTCTTCAGTTCTGATCTGTCATATTGCTTCTGATGTAAACCAATGTTTGATTTTTAAATTCAGAAGAGGATTACATTGCAAAGCATTTTCAGTGCTGAGGAAAGGTTATCTTACATGAAATTTTAGGCTTTTTCATTTTATGATTCAAGCACATTAGTGGTTGCAAGACCTGAAATGCACACATTTCAATGAAAAAACAGCTTAAATGGTAGTTGCTTTCTGGCAGATGGAAGAATTTAGTTCATATCTAAATTTGAACTATGTTTATTTTTATCAGATTACCAACTCCACGTATTGGATTAATGTGTAATTTTAAGCACAGCAGGCATTAAACTTCATAGAAGTGTTTTCGATTTCTAACATTTCCATCTTATTGAGTTATTTTTAATTTTTATGATTGATATAGGGTAATGGCAAATTTTTACTCTTTTCGGTAGCATTGATGTATAAAATAATGCTATTTCTCTTATAGATTCCTTGAAAGACACTCTGTAGTGATCATACCTACATATTAATATTTTGTAGATCACAGGAAGAGAAAGTCAAACTGTGCTGCTGAGTTTGTGAAAAGACAAGCCATGCTGAGGAGATTCTGTGTTTTCCAATTCTCAGACTCATATGATTTTAGACTTGTTGTCAAGGTCACGGTTGGACCCCTTGGCTAAGCTCAGCTCTGGGCTCAAGGCCAATGATCCTGGGCCTCTGCCATCAATCTGTCTTTTGGAGTAGGGAGTAGAAATCTGAATTCAACATCTATGTAATCCCTCCCTCTAGCTTCATGTGTTCCTATAGGACTTTCTAGCTTTTCCTGTCATTCAGATATCAAAGTGACAGCTTTTAGCGTTTCTAGGTAGAGATCCTTCTACTAGTGAGATGTAGAGGTATAAGAACCACCATACACCTGTCCCCTGCTCTCCAGCCTCAGTTCAGCTCACAGAAAAAGGGAAGACTTCGGGGTGCTGGTGGTGGTGCTGAGAGGCAGAAGACAGCATGAAAAAATGGCTATGATAGAGTATAGAAAATATATTTGGGTATGGTAATAATACATCTTCCTAGGAGATAGAGTTCATAATTTTACTTTAGTTTCTAATTTGAAGAAAAATTAGTGACATAGCACAAGCATAACAAAAAGAACCACGATTTATATCTCAAAATATACATAGATAATTTTTTCCAGCTCCAGGCTCTATGGCACTTCTTTGGGAGGTGATATTGGAACAGTAGAGTGGGTACACAATGTGAAGGGGATTGACAGGTGGAGTGAGGAATTCCCTATAATCTTGACATCTGCTACATCTTTTGGGAGGTTGTATTTTCAGATCCTGCCTTCCTCCCTTCTACCCCTAACTCAAAATGTGCTAGGGAGGGGTTATTAGGTTTACTTTAGTTGAAACAACTAAAGCACTTTTCTGAGGCAATCACAGTCTTTAGATGATTTCAAAACTACTTGAACATCTGTATGATCCCTGATACCTGCAAGACCTAATTGTTTTGTTCTTTACTCATGGATACAAAGATACCTGGCAAAATGTAATGTAACCCTTTGTAGTGGATCCCTGTCAAGCCTGCTTGGCACAGGCTTTCTAAGTGCAATCATGAACTTTAGGAGCAACTTAGAAGTATAACTACATGGGTGACCAAGAGGCAGAATCTTCATTTTATAAAGAAGAAAGCTACAAAATCTCTGAGTTATTAACAAGGTAATTTCACAGAGTGCAATTTAATTATGATTCTATTAATCAAGAAATCAGTTTACACTCATCTTTCTTATTGTAATATACTGCTATGGGTATATGAAATAATAATGTGTTATCTTTTTCAAATCAATGAATAAACATTATCAAAATATTTTTAAACAACTGAAATCATTTGGAGCTAGAGATTCTGACTAATTTCCCATTCTAGGAGTCAGTCTGCTTATATTAGCTGACTTTTGGCCTCTAGTTTGTATACTAGTATTCAGTTACAGAACATTTATTTCAAACTTTAATGAAGATTCACTAAAAATGCACAAAAGAAGCTAAAATGCAGTGCATAGATTTTCCAGACAATTATTTATATTTACTGTTTATTAAATATTGCATAAATGCTTTGTATGTATTGTCTAAAAGGTTTTTAAAAGCCTATCTATGACTTTGAAAGGAATATTATGCTTTCTTTCTAGAATGTAAATGAAAATAAGCCACCAAACAATTATCACATTAATTTTCCTAGATATAACTAGTACTTATAATCCTAGGAAAATATTTAGCACTTACATCTCTAAAATGCTTTACTAAGTTTGTTTTTCAGGATGATTTAGTAATTATTTTCAGTTAATATAACTCTGTCTTATTCCTGCATAACAAATTATAACACTCTAGTTCTACAAAATATATTAATCCTTTATTTTTGCCAAACTTAGTATTTTATTGAGTTAGCATTTACTTTGCAAAAATTTTCTTACATTTTGAATTGGTTTAATTTAAAATTTGCATGCATATCTTAAGAACATCTGTTAATGAAGCAATATATGAAGGTAACATTGTGAATCTCATATGTTTTCTATAATTATTTAATTTTATTTGACTTTTTAAATACATTTGCTTTTATAATAAAAATCCATATTTATTGGTAAAATTTAAAAATATATAGAATATGAAATTAAAACTACTTAATACTTTAATAATCAGATAATATTTGCTTAGCAGTTATATGTTTTATATATATATTCATATATAGCATAATCTTTATAAATATCCATAGATTTATATTTCTATTGATCTATACTTGTTATATGTTATGGAAGTTCTGAGCAGCTAATTGAAAAGATGTCCCCTATAAATATATACATATATTTTTCCTATTCACAAAAATCTTGAGGCAAGACTTCCAATATCTATATTCATATGATGTGACTTTTCTTCATTCTCCTACCTCCCTCCACTCTCATACTCATACAAATGTTTAGATTCGGGTGGGCAACTGACCCAAGCAGTGTGGATAAGATCTTTCTCTAGGGGATTTGGAATTGAAATAAACAGATTCCAGCCTCGCACTCCTTGGTCTATTGAATAGAGGAGAATCAAACGTTTTCTGTCATGTACACCAGAAGGCAGAGGAAGGCAGGATGCAGCGGGGGAAGAAAGTAAAATAGGTCAGCGGAAACGAGCAGAATTCAGACACAGGGAGAGGATCCTAATTACCGTGGAACTATGCAACTAGTGTATTTCCAAGGCTTGGATAAATTCCTGCATTTGGTTTTCAAGGTACATTTTCATTTTTGCTTAACTGAGCTGGTGTGGGCTTCATTTACTTTAATGTTGAAAGAAAATATATTATCTCAGTCACTTCTGATTCATTTAGCAATATATTATGGACATTTCCCCATCTTATTAAAATTTGTTCTAAAAATTTATTTTGCATTGTGACTATTTGCTTATCAAAATATCTAGAAGTGGAAGTACTGGGTTAAAATATAAACATTTGCACAGCTATTTCTCAATATTTACTAATTATTTTCTAGAAGTATCTACCAAACAATGAATTTCCTTGTGCTTTTACCAGTGCTGGGTACTGTCAGTAAAACATATTTTAAATTGACGTTTCAAATCAATAAAAAATATATTTGAAAACATAACAATAGTGAAATAGTGTACCATACAATAATTTCTTAGTTTTAGTATACTTATAATTTAAAATTAAATTTTACTAAAAATATTAAACCTATAAGTTTTCATAAGGAAAAATGAAGCCCAAACTATAGAAAAATTCTTTTAATGCAGTCTCGCAAAGAAAAAAAAGCAAGCATACGCTTTTTAAATGTAATATAAAGTTAAAATATTGAAATTCAGTTCTTTTTTTTTGGGTGGACACAAATTACAATTATAGTTGGTCATCCTATATTTCCTTAGATAGTTATAAAGACTTGAAGCCCAAGAGGTTTAGCTTCTTAAGTAGTATTCATGTTAAATAACTAGTTTTTAAAAATATGGTAAGTATCCATTAAAATAAAATGTGTATATAGACTAAATAACCTACTTGGGAAGCTCTGTTTTATAAAAATAAAAATACTAGGATATAAGGACAAATATTAATATAAAAGGATATTTGTTACAGTAGATTTTCATTACCAAGTATCCACACAAAAATGGTAAAAATATAAATTTATATTATTAATTGACATCATTATGGTACATTTCTACTAAGAAATATTATGTAGGTAAATCTGTACATAACATGCTATAT
Source organism: Lemur catta (assembly GCF_020740605.2). Taxonomy (NCBI): domain Eukaryota; kingdom Metazoa; phylum Chordata; class Mammalia; order Primates; family Lemuridae; genus Lemur; species Lemur catta. Next base: position 66,968,442 of record NC_059138.1, read on the forward strand.
GTAAGCACATATGTATATACATACCTGTATGAGCATAGGTAAGTGCAATGAAAGATCTATCTAAAAGTATTAAAACCTGTTATTTGGTGGATAGTGAGATGGGAGCCAGGGAGAAAGTGATTATATACATTGTTTTCACATACTTCTTTATTGTCTTATTTATTATAATGTGTATGATTGGTTTGGTAATTAAAAAACATTTTAAAAAAATTTTTAAAAAGAGCAAAAAGAAAGAAGGGAAATAAAGAAGTTACCAACAACTACTTAATTTAGGGAAAAAAAATAAAGACTTCTTATCTAGTAGTTGATGTTAACTTTTCCCTTCTAAGAATTAGGCTTTTTAAACTAAATTTTTATTTTGAGATAATCACGTATGCAAATGAAATTGTAAGAAACGATAAAGAGATCCTCTGAAGTCTTTAGCTAATTTCCCCCAAATGGTAATATATTATAAAAACTACAGTACAATATCACAGTAGGATATTTAGAGCACAGATATTCTGATTTCCCCTGGTTTACATGTAATTGTGTGCGTGTGTGTGTGTGTGTGTGTGTGTGTATTTATTTCCATGCAATTTTTTATCACTATGTAGAGATTCCCGTATCTACCACTGCAGTCAACAACACAAGGATCCCTGGTGTGGTTCTTTTATAACAACATCTACTTTCCTCCCCTGCCTTCTCTCTAAACCTCTCTAAACTCTTCATGTCTCTAATTTTGTCATTTCAAGAATGGTATAAAAATGGAATCATCCAGTGTACACACAATCCTTTTGTGATTGGTCTTTTTTGCTTAGCATCTCTTGAGATTCTTCCAAGTTATTCATTATGTCAGTAGTTCATTTGTCTTTATTTTTGAGTAGTATTTCATAGTATAGATGTACCACAGTTTGACCACTTATCCATTGAAGGTCATCTGGGTTGTTTCCAGCTTTTTGCCAGTTACGAGCAAAGCAGCCATGAATATTTATCTTTGGGTTTTTGTGTGAAATTTGAACACAAGTTTTCACTTCTCCACAATAAGTGCCCAGAAGAGCAACTTCTGGGTTGTATGTTAGTTTCTGGCTTAGGTTTTTTTTTTTAATTAAAATTAAATTTTATTAAAAATATTAAATCTGTAAGTTTTCACAAGAATAATTGAAGCCCAATTTTTCTGTTTTCCAGAGTGGCTGTATCATTTTACAGTCCCACCAGCAAGATCTGAGTAATATAGTTTCTTTGCATCCTCATTAGCATTTTGTGTGGCATTATGTTTAAATTTTAGCCATCATGATAGGCCTTAATTGTGTTTTAAGGTTATGCAATGAAACAAAACTCATTAAGAATCTTCATTTTGAGGATTCTTATTCTCTCTAAGATTGAATCATTTAAATTTTCCTAGAATTTTAGAGATGGAAGGAACTTTAAAAAGCTTTTAGTTACAGAGATTATACAAATATCTAAAGTAGAACTTCATTTCCTTTTGTTTTCTGAGACTTTTCCTGAAAAAACTGAAGGCATGTATAATAACTGTTACCACCTTAAGTAAAGTATAAAATTGATAAAATTCCAATTCTTCAAAAAAGTCCAACAAATATTTATGAAGGGCCTAATATGTGACAAATGCTATTTTAGGTGCTGACACTACAGCAATAAAAAAAAAAAAAACTAACCCCTGCTCCAGTAGAGCTTATGGTCTAGTGATTTGGAGCATTTTGGTTTGGAGAACCTAGTAAATAACAAACCCTCATCCCTTAGTTGATCTGAAAGCAACTGATAGGCATAGGAGTTGAGAAAACTGGGGATAAAAATATGTCCATAATTGCTGACAAAACTGCTTGCAGAATATGGCTCGGGTTGGTGGCAATAATGGACTTCACAATATTGCACCCAGTATTAAGCAGAATTATCCGCACGTGCACAGGGAATGTGGAAAAGGCACGGGCCACCACCAGAAGATGCTGTTTATCAGGAAACCACCGGTATACGTGTTCTCTGGAGCAGGCACATGCCAAAGATGACATTCAGCAGGGCTGGGCCTCTGGGGGATAACTCCATCCTCCAGGGGAAAAAGTGAATGACAGGGTGGACCAGGAGAGAGACCAGGAGTTTACTCTAAAGGCAGCTCCTTCACAGAGAAATAGAAGAGGTGGAGAATGGAAATTCTCCCCTAATTACCAATTACCCTATACTAAGGTTAAAAAAAAATCTGTCATGATGCTACTATATTCAACCTTTCAATCTATTATTTGCCTTTTATTCTGGAATATTTTGACTACTATTTGCAGACTCCCATAGCTTTTCTTAAATATAAATACAACGTCTACTTTGAAGGTTGAAAAAGAGAAATATGAAGAAAACCCAATACGAGTGGCCATACGTGACAAATTATACATATATTTACATAAATTATGTAATAGTTTGGGGGATTGGAGGAGTACAATAAATATTACTCTTATTCTACTTCTGAGTTTAAAACCAATTTAGAGAGAGACAAAACATATTCAAGCAGATGGATATCAAAATACGAACTTACTACAGATAAATGATGAACTGCAAGATATGGCAACAATGAGATTCCTATTACTAAACCTCAGAATTAGGCTCATCCACCAAGTTACAGCCAACATTTAACAGCCATTTGCTACCTTATATGGGAGTGCTTGTTTTGTAACATTTATGGCTTGGAGGAATAAACCAGAATGCAGACTCTCTGTAGGCAAGAAAGTTCGCAAAAGGAGGAAAGGTGCAGGAGCTGAGCTGGGCAGATTCAGTTTCTTGTTCCACATCTCATCAATCAGATACATCTCTCTGCCCCTTTCTCCTCTCCCAGGGAATAGAGAGAGCCTGAAAGTGCTGAGAGTAAATTCTTCCCCAGGGAAATTTGAATAGTTAGGAATAAATCTTTCTTCCTAACAGTATATAACTTAAAAATAAATTCAGGGGAAACTTGCTGATTGTGTGTATTCTGATGAGTGAAATAAAGAATTAAACTACTAGAGCATAGGATATTAAGAAATGATGTTTAAGAAAACATGAAGAATAAGGACAAGAAATATATAAGATCAACTGCGTGCATGTATGCATGGGCAAGTTTGTAAAACATTAAGGCAAAGTTGCCAAAGTCTTCTGTTGTCTGTATACATGAATGCCAGTGCTTTTATTTGTGCCAATCAGTACATGAATTTGATAAATTTTGCATTTATAAAGTCTGAAATTATCAATCACTTTGAGAAGGGTCTTCATAAATTAACAAAATGTAAATTTCACAGGTGATGACTCATGAAGTATTATTGAGATTTGCAACGTCAAGCAACATTGAAACAAGGATTGTTACACATAATATATTTTGCTTTCTCATGTTTTCTTCTATCACTTTTTATAATCCAGTATAGATATCCCTTTTTTCTAATCTCTGACAAACAAGCTACCATAAATTAGATCAGAATAGACTGGTGGAGTTCAGGCTTCAGGAAATTATCCCAAAGAGGAGAAATGTCCATAGCCCTTTGTGAGTTTTAGAGTGCCTCAGTCACAAATGTGCATGAGAATCATCCCTGAAGCTTATTAAAAATGGATAATACTAGCTTCTGTCCTAAAATATTCTCATTCAGTAGATCTAGTCTGGGGCCATGAAATCTGCCTCACATTATGTTGCTGATGTAAGTGATTCTTGGACTGCACTTTTAAAAACTGCCTTAGGATGTACACACACCCTAGTCTTGAAAATATTGGAGTCCACAGACACTGTGCACACTGTCTTTCAAGCTCTGTGTGAGCACTAACTATTGTCATCATTAACTATATAGTGTTTCCTTTTGAACAGCTTCAAAAGATGTGCTATAACACTCTGAAGCCAATCACTACATTTCTACCCTCAGCAGTGATACAAAAATTGCCTCTGGAAGAGCATTTTGGAGGTCTTTCTTCTCTTTAATTTGGGAAATTCATCAATATTGACAAAGTAGATAGCATAATGTATCTATTCACTGGGGTGCAATTAGAAATATTTTCAAATGCATTTTCATGTCATGAAATCTTGTTTTCTTTTGGCTCTCTTCTCATTGAATCATTTTCTTCTCTTCAAAAGGAAAGCAGATGTTACCTTGACTGAAGGAATCATGAGAGACAAAGCTGATTTTTTTTTTAAATCCACAGCAGGAAATAGTATTAATAGAGTTAAAGAGTGTTTAACTTAAACCTTAAACTTAGTTCAATGCACCTAGGATGCTAAACTTTATACATAGAACAGATAGGGAGTTGGGAGAGGAAGTCAGATGCAAAAGCTCTGTATTGGGAATATTAATAGGCTGCCCATTTAGGCATAATCCAGAGAAGCTTCAGACTCCAGCAGAAATGACTTTCTGCTCAGAGACTTGCCCATAATTGGAGGAAGAGGGTGGCTAGATGAATGAAACAAAAAGCTACACTCCTGGCTCTCCACTGCTTTTTCATCTCATGCAGAAGATCCACAAATTTCTGGGTGCTTATGGGGAATAAAGGGGGGCTGTTGACAAGGATAATGGCAGAGAGTCACATAAGCCTCCAAGACACCCAGGTAACATTATGAAGAAAGGTAGTAGAGGAGAGAAATTAGAAAGACAAAGGCATTTACACTAGAGAGACTGCTTTAACTAATAGCTAACTGACTAACTAAACCAAAAGAAACTGAGACTAAGATTCCATTGATTGAAGGTTTAAAAAAATTTCCCTGCTAAATTTTTATTAGGCATGAGTGGGAATACAGAAAGATAACCTACCTCTAAATCTGAATACTCTCTCGGAAGTTCTATCATTTTATTCAGTCTAACCTGAAATTGTGTAGTTTACTAGGCATGAGGTGGAAAATTCACACAGACTAGACTTCAGAGTTCTCAGTTATTTCTGAAAAGTGCCAATGTTCAGTACCAGTGGAATGTTGGCATTTTAGGAATGCTACCACCACCACACCACGAGAGCGGTTGCCAAGAGTAAAGTGGCTTAATAAAAATACATATTTTATCCACGGAGAGTTTCCATCAGCTTTCTTCTATTTTTAATTTCAGCAGGTTTTTTTAAAATAACACATGAGATTGAGAGTAAAACCAAATTAAATTTATAGAAGTAATAAGATATAAAATAGAGCACTTGAACTAAAAGACAAAGCCCCAAATTCTCTGGCTCTATGCTGGTGGCTTTAGCGCAGATGACAAGATTGAATAGTGGTAGTATCTCTTTTTTAAAATATTAATTTTCTCCTATTCATTAAAAAAATGGTATCTAAGTTTTGGCCAGATTATCTATATCACCAATGTAATTTTTATTTCATTTTGACTGAAGATGTATGATTTTATTTAAGCTAAAATCTCTCACTCTTTTGCAGTTAATTACAGAGAAATGGGATCTACACATCAAGATTAACCATGAATTTACCAAACCTTATGGTGTAGTTTTAAAGATGGTTGATCTTGATCCCTGTTATTACCAAATCGAGGTGTGTTTCAACTAGACCCTGTCACAGACTGTAAGTTGATTTTCCTTTTCTCATAATGACAGCAGCTGCCTTCAAACTCATCCTGCAGTGATCTTGCTTACCCAGCCATAACGGGCTGTGGCCCATTCATTTAGCAGATATGGGAAAAACCAAGGTGTTTGGAGAAATTTTGTTCTCTTTTCAAAGGTTCATATATTCTAGATCTCTGAATTATGTATGTTAGAATTTTTGAAGCTTTATAAAAGAACGTAGGATTTTTCTAAATATGTCTCATAGACTCAATCTTTGTGGTAAAAGTGCTAAGTGACATGACATAGTGGTAAGCATTTGGGTGTCTACTTTTTTAATAGCCATGTCATGAAATACCAGGTTTTAACTCTCTTTTCACCTAAACAACCTACTGAGTGAGGTCTGAGCATCATCAGACTGTGTTACACCTTATGGTAATGGACTGCATTACTATTTGTTGGATGAAGTACTTTGTCTTATGTATCTTATAATTGTATTGATCAAGCTACAAAGATCTCCTGTTTTCATCACATCATCATTAAAATAGGTGACTTCATACGTAGTTCATGATGTATATGAAAAAATATACTTACATGATATTTGCTCTTAGCCTTTTTTTTCTTGTCACAGAAATGAGATTTTCTTCTATTTTTCTTTGCATTGATTACTGTGATTCCTGGGATGACTTTTTCTTGTCTTTGAGTTATCTCAAATTTCACCCTGAATTGCACAAAATGATAAAGGTGAAGATATTCCATGGTATCTACCCCATGGTATCAACTCCCTGCGTTGATAAACGATTAAGAATGAGAAGTTTTGTTTTTCACAGATCATGTTGATTAGCCTTTAAGTAGGCATTTTCTGTTGTAATAGTATGTTAACTTTCTTAAGGAAGATATTACAATGTCTTCTAGCTCTTATTCCAAATCACAACCAATATTTTAGAATCACTTTATTGTGATAGTTTGGATTACTTATATTTAAGGCACTAATATACTTGTTCATGTTGAAATGGGTTTGTCACTAGTCTTTCTACTCACATAGCATCAAAAAATCTTCCTTCAGTTTACTCTTCTTCTTGTTCTGCTTAATTTTATTGTTTTCACTATACTGTTTGATCTGCAAACTTGGAGATTTTACTCTTCACTCTTATATTATATCAACATAATTATAAACATGTATGAATACCTTAATTTCTTAGTTATATCTTCAATAAAAGAGATGGATGAACTAGCTAATGCCTAAGTTCTCATCTCACTCTTTGCATGGTTTTCTTCACATTGGAATTGGCAGTTCTCTGAAAAGTTATTATTTCTGTTTCCATCAAGAAGAATTTCTATTTATTCTGAATTTTGTTTTCCCTTTTTAAAACAATTCCATGTATGTGACAAAGGAGTTTCTTATGAACAGTCTTTGGGTTGCCATCTTTTCTAAGAGGTTTCATAAGCACATTAATAGATTAATCAGGTATAATTTCCACTAATCAGAATTATGTTGCTTTCACATTTTAGACTATATTTAAGTTGCTTGAGTGGTAAGTCATAACAGATATTGTATAGAGAATGGAAAATGCTTTCTATCCTACAGAATAACTTTTTTTTAGTGTATTAAGATTACAAATGTCATCCATATGGAATTGTAGGATTATGCTACATCCACTTATTGAGTTCCTTAAAGTCAATGTTCATGTCTTTTCCTTTGCTATTATCCTCAGTGTCTAGGATATTGCCAGTACATAGTGGATGCCCAATATAGGTTGAATTGAATGATATAATATTTATGTAATTACTTTTTTACTACTTATTTTATGTGTGTATATGTGAGTTTAAAATAGGTAATTTAATATATAAAGAGGAAAAACTTTGCATTGAGAATAAAAATACTGAGTTGTGCGTTAGTAGCTATGCAATCTTGGATAAGTTATTTCTCCTCTTTGTAATGAGATTCTCCATCTATCAAAAGCTGAAATTCAAAAAAAAAAAAGGAAAAAAAATGGAGTTAACCTAAACATTTGTACTCCCATAATATGCTGAAATAAAAAAAAAACAAAAACGGAGTTAAACTAAACCTAAAATCCCTTTCTTATCTAAATTTCTGTGGTTTAGAAATTTGTTTGTTTAATTCAGCATTTCCCAAATATATTTGACTATGAAACTTTTCTTTTTCTTGCAATTTCCAATAACCTGATATTAACCCTGAGAAACAAGTGCTTGAGAGACACACTTTGGAGAATGTTGGTCTAGCAGGATGAAAATATCATCATGTTAGATATTAACGTGTTAACTGGCACAAGTTTGATTCCTGGTAATTCTTTTTGTTCCATGGCCTTTCCTGCATTCATTGCCACAGGAGAGACATGACAATATCAAAAAGACAAAGATTTTTCAATTTCAGAAGTTAAAGCTTTTAAGTTGGAGGTACTTATCATCAGTGATTTCAATTTATACTATGAATAGGAGAATGGAAAGGTTGAGCATTGTTGTTAGGAGTGAGTTTTTCCTGCTCTGAGGGAATGAAGACTCCTGACCTGGGAAGTAAAAAGATCTGCTGCAGTGCCGTCTCTGAGTAGGCTCCTGCTCCCTGACTGAGTGCTAGCAGGAGATACTGTATAAACCTCAGAAGCATTTGGGAATTTGAAAGCAGAAGGAAACTGTGTCACTTCTGGGGTAAAACTGGGAAATTACCAAGCTCTGTAGTGAGTGCCATGCCCAGTAAGGATAGGGAATGGAAGAGTAGATAGGGTTGTGTGTGGATTTCTAGGCATATGGTCTTGAAGTGACCTCCCTGTTTCCCTGTGTCGAATATGGTAAAGTGTAGGGTTGAATTGTGCCCCTCCCACCCCAACTCATATGCTGAAGTCCTCACCTCCAGTACCTCACAATGTGACCTTATTTGGAGATAGAGTCTTTATAGTGGTAATCAGGTTAAAATGAAGTCATTAGGGTAGGCCTTAATCTAATATGACCATGACTTAATCTAATATGATAAAAAGAAAATTGGTGACAGATATGTACACAGAAAGAATGCCATGTGAACATCAAGTAGAGAGGAGGGTGATGGGTCTACAAGCCAAGGAACACCAAATATTGCCAGAAAGCCACTAAAGAGGAGGACCCATGGAACAGTTTTGTTCTCACAGCCCTCAGAAGAAATTAACCCTGCAGACAACTCAGTTTGGGCTTCTAGCCTCCAGGATTGTGAGAAAACAGGTTTCTGTTGTTTCAGCCATTCAATTTGTGGTACTTTGTTACGGTAGCCCTAGCAAACTGATACACAAGGGGAATAGTAAATATTTTTACATTTTAATTTGCCTAAAAGACATTCAGAAGAAGTATTTCATGGAAACTGGGACCAGGAGAAAAACCCTGTGATAGATGCATTAGAGTAAGAACAATTGTAAGATAAGGTAAATAACTCAGGAGGATGGACAGAGAGCAACTTTTTCATTGATTTAAACAGCCCGATGATACATCATCTTCCATGTGCTACCTCAAGGCTTCTCCAGGTCCAGGTATTTACAGATCTCTTGTATTTAGATACAACCAGGTAGAAAGTAGAAACAGAGATGGAAGAACCTCAAATAACTGAGATTACCTGGAATTGAACAAAATTATATCGGAAAGTGGCTTTTCCTCTTTCCACCACAAGATACACAGAGGTAAGTTCTGTCTTCTGCCCCCGTTTAGTTGATGTTTGTCCTCTTCTGTTGGGCTTATATGCAAATGGATCCAAAATATATATCTTAAGCCCCTCAAAAACCCCTGGCTTATTTTCATTTCAGTCTTCTTCCCTCCCTCACTCCTTTTTCCCCTCCCTTCCTCTCCATGTCTTTTCTTTTTTTCCTCCCTTCCTCTTTTGCTTCCTTTCCCCCTTCTTCCCTCTCGTCTTTCTCCTTTTGCGTTAAACATTTATTGAGCATTCCCTATGTGGCAGGTACTAGGACAGGTACTTCATACGCATGGTTTTACTTTCATAGCATACTTATTAGTGGCTCAGTTTTATATACAAGGAAATGGAGACTTAGAGCAGTTATTTATCTTGCCAAAAGTCAAAAACAGTTAGCAAGTGCAGAACCAGGCTCAAGCCTGTTTCCTTTTGGAATCTTTGCTCACCTTATGCTGCTGAGGCATTACTTGCTGTTTTCTTTTTTTTTTTTTTGAGACAGAGTCTCACTTTGTTGGCCGGGCTAGAGTGAGTGCCGTGGCGTCAGCCTAGCTCACAGCAACCTCAAACTCCTGGGCTTAAGCGATCCTACTGCCTCAGCCTCCCGAGTAGCTGGGACTACAGGCATGAGCCACCATGCCCGGCTAATTTTTTCTATATATATTTTTAGTTGGCCAGATAATTTATTTCTATTTTTAGTAGAGACGGGGTCTCGCTCAGGCTGGTCTCGAACTCCTGACCTGGAGCGATCCACCCGCCTCGGCCTCCCAGAGGGCTAGGATTACAGGCGTGAGCCACCGCGCCCGGCCTACTTGCTGTTTTCTGACATTCATAATGCTTTCCTACTTTTTGCCCTTGCTTATGATATTCCTCTTGTTTTCCTGTTGAAATTCTACCATTCCTCAAGGTAATGTCCAGTAGAATATTCCTGAAACTCCTTTATTGGATGTGATGCCTCATAGCATTTTGCATCTCATGTATTCAGTTTTCTGCATGCACATATATATTTTCCTCCTACAACACTACAAGCTTCTTGAGGTAGGAATTGTCTTTAATATACAGTAGGTGCTCTAAATAAATCCTGGTTGAACTGAGATGAATCCCAACCCTGGCAATGCATTGCTTTTTTTAAGAAAAACAAATATAGCAGTCATATGATTCCAATGAAGCACTATTAAAATAGCAATAAAAGGTTAGATAAATTTTCATCATAAGTTAGAGATTAATAAAATGTAGACTGCATTAATATTCATTTATTTCATAGCTTTGCAGTCTGCTAAATTTCTTTTCCCAATTACCCAAATGATGACTGTCTCATCCACAGAACAGAAACTGCTAGAAAACCTCCTATTGCTAACATTTACAGTGCATTGATTGGAAACAATATCCAAATGGCAGTGAGCTCATTAGATGTGATGGTATTTTAATGTCTCTTTAATTTTTCTGGTAATTACTTCCAAATCCAGTGAAAGAATTACAAGCCTGTTGTCAAACTCCCCTAATATAATTAAGCAAGTGTCTGATCAAACATGGCCGTTTTGTATTTCCTGTTTGTTTTATCTCTGGATTCTCCAGTTTCCAGTTTTGGGGGTCAGCTTTAAACATTTACATGGATGCAATTCCCACAAAGAGCTATGGGAGATTGATGGGAGAGGGCTTACAGCCTGGGTATAAAGGAATCGTGTTTCACCTTTCTTTTCTTTATTCTCCAGCTGCTGTTCCTTAAATAAAACTTTAAAAATAACTTTTATAGGGTGCTTAATACATTCCTACCCTGTGGGGACAGGCTACGTTCTCGGTTGCTTAAGATTTTAGGCAGGCCCCAGCAATTTTGGTAAAGAAATAGGCTCTTGTCTTGAGTGTTGAAGAATTGCCACAGGGTCAAGGCAAGAGCAAGGGAATGTGGCCCCTGGTGAACTTGCATTCTGCACACACTTCCCTAGTGGCTGCAGGAGAAGGGAGAGGCAGAGTTTCAGTGGTGACGAGTCCACAGGGCTACAGGGGTAGTTTGAATTTTATAGGAGAACAGGGAAAGCCATAGTTCTTAAATTTAGAAAGTCCTATGTGTTTTTCAAGTAGTTTCTTTTATTATTCTTGACCACTCTTTATTGAGTTATAGTTGGATATTTGGCAACCTGTGGGAATGCGGCAGGTAGCCTATAGCCTCACTATGACTCCATATGAATCCCACGTGTGTTCAAAGTTCCCAATTTGCTTAGGGGCATAAGCTGGGCAGAGATATGTTGGGAGGCCCTGAATCCCAGTGGTCCCTTATGCAAGAATTACTACTCCCTGGGCACGCAAGAACAGCAGTACTGTGTGCTGTCTTCCTTACCCGCATGCCTTAGGCAGAGTGTTGAATCCTTGGCACCACTGATTTGGCCATTTGTTCTGCATAATCCACTATCCTGCTATCTGAAAGGGATTTGGCTTTCATGGAAAAATCAAAACTGAAAGGTGGAAAGCATTCTTGGATATCATCTACCTACTTCTCAACAACTCTGCACATTTATACTATGCACATTTTATAGATGAAAGAATAGGCAGGATATAAGAAGGAAGCAGCCAGGTAATTTATATTTGTTAAGTGCCTCCTGTGTGCCAGGCACTAGTAGTTGTTCAATGTTATCTCATATCAATGAGGTTGCATCTCATAAAACTGAACAAGCAGGTCATATTATCCCCACTTTACAGACTTATAAATAAAGTCCAAAGGAAGACAAGTAACTGGGAGATCCATGAGAAATTATTATGCTAGTTATGTTTGAGTTTTTAATGTGTTAGTGGGGAAGAGTGCACAGGATTGCTTTGGAATCTTTATTTCAAGATGTTGATGCTATCATCTTTTATAGCACTTCATAATTTTAGAAGTGCTTTTACTTATACTATTTGACTTTCATAATAATCATGTGAGGTGTGCAAAGTACACATTATTATTCCCATTTTATTGAGGTAGATATGAAAAGTTCAAAGATTTCAAGTGATGCTCAGATTTATATAGTTAATAGGTCATCTAGCCTTCAGATGTTTAATGACTTTAGGCTGTCTAAGCAAAGTAGGTGTTGAATAGCTTAATAATTATCTACCAAATTCTTTCATTCTGAAACCCTTTGACAGAGTTTTTACTTGATAAAAACTAGTATATGCTCCTACAGAAAATACTCTAAATTTCACCACATTAGATTATCATTATGGTCTATTTCCTTTTAGCTGTTTTTTAATTTTTTTTGGCAAATACAAATGTGAACAAAATTGAGACCGTACAATATATATAGAATTTTATCCTATCTTTTCACATACTGTTGTGTTTTACCCCATGGTTGCAATATGTGTGTGTGTGTGTGTGTGTATACACATAGATAAAATACATATTATATATGTATATATTATGTATATATCAAGTCAATAATATAATAGTATTAATATTGATATTCATATGATAAATTATATAAACAGATGGCTGTATGCAGGAGAATGAAACTGGACCCTTATCTCTCCCTCTGTTTAAAAATCAACTCAAAATGGATTAAAGACTTGAATATAAGACCTGAAACTATAAAAATCCTAGAAATAAACTTAGGGAAAACTCTTCTAGACATTGGTTTAGGTAAAGAATGTATGACTAAGACCTCAAAAGCACAGGTAGCAAAAACAAAAGTAGACAAATATGATTCAATTAACCTAAAAAGCTTCTGCATGGCAAAAGAATCAACAGAGTGAACACACAATCTGAATAATGGGAGAATATATTTGCAAATGAACATCTAACAGGGGAAGAGGGAATTTATAAGGAATTCAGGATCAAACCAAAAGACCCAGAAATCTCAAATATCTTTCTTAGGGCCAGATTGGAAATAGATCTCACAACAGAATTCAGGCCATCATTCTCTCCCAGTAGATGCACTCCCAGATTCTATACCCTGAGTAGCACTGCCATGCTTTCAACAAAACCTTCTGTAGTTCTGTCAATCTTCCCTGGGAGACAGGTTAATAGTGCTATGTGATGGACATGCTTGAAGCTCTGACTCAGGTGGGGCAAAGGCAATATATGTAAGCTAAACATTAGTACCCCTGTAATATGCTGAAATAAAAAAATTGTAAAATAGTCCATTGTTATTTGTTTCACAGATTTTTAAATATAGGTAGTGACTAAAAGAAATCTACTTGTCATAACAATAAAATTATACAATAAGGCACTTGGATAAGTGTTACTTTTTGGTGCTATATATTAAGAAAACTTAGGGATAATATAGGATAAATAATTAAACATATGTGGTAGGTTGTATTTTCCAAAGATAGCCACAGAAATATCTCCCACCCCCTGTTTTGGTAACATTACTATTCTGAGAAGTGAGTCTGTCTTCTTCCATCTTGAACCGGGGTGTACTTGTGACTACACAGAAGTGATACACTGTGGCTTCTGCAACTAGTCATAAAAGGTGGTGCTATTTCTGCCTTGCTGCCTAGAATATTTACAATGAAATCTTGAGCTACTGTGTAAGAAGTTTAACTTCCCAAAGGCTGCCATGCTGTGAGGAAGCACAAGCTTGTCTGTGTGGAGAGACAAATGGAAAAATCTCTGAGACTACCGGAAGAGAGAGAAATGTATGGTCAGTCCCCACCTGTTGTAGTTCCAGTTACTGTCTGAAACCATTGCTGAACTCAGAACCACCTGGCTGAACTCTTCTACATTTCTGTCCCATGGAAAACTTGAGAGACAGTAAAATGATTAAGTCAATGTTTGGAGGCCATTGATTGTTATACAATCATGAGCACTACTGGAATACTGTCAGACAACTACTCTTCCTTCAAACTAAACTGAAGATTTTGTTACTATTATTTGCTGATTTTCCCAATGCCTAAAGAAATATTTTATTAACTGCTGATGTTTAAATTATTTTTTAGTGAAGTGACTATCTTTGTTTAGGTAAATCCCTTGGAAAGCTATTTGTAGGCTAATACCCTGAATGTATGGATTAACAGGAGACAAGCAAGGAAGAGGATCTAAACTTTCTACATTAGAAGTGAAGATGAGATTGGGAAAAGAGAAACATTTATGGAAACTTGTACGGACTAATTGTTTCTAATTTTCTGTTTGAAGTGATTTGCATTGTTGTAATGTAAACTTTTCCCTCCCCTGGGGCAAATTGCTTCCCTGTCTTCAGAAAAGTCCACAGTGCACTCCCATGTTTTGAATAAGTGTTTCTGGTTTTGATTTGATAGAAATTAAAGAATGGTTCTGAATTATCCACATGGATCAATGCAGTGTAGACAGACAGAACACACTCAGAACATTTAGATAATCTAACACTGAGTTGATTCATTGGAAGCAGCTGCTCAGATAGACCAGAGGTTTGGGAAGGGTATTACTCATCTATAGGACATGAAATGAGAGAGTGTTCAAATAATTTAGGTGAAATCTTAAGACATAAGTGGATGCCAGTTGACATCTGGGCTACATATGTTATACAACTGATGTTCATCATAAGCCATTATTTAACAATACTCTTAATGGTTGTCTAAGGTGTTAATGCATCCTGGATAGTGGGACTGAGATAATATTTTTTTCCCAATGACTTTCTTTAAAACTGCTTTCATTCAAATGGAATTCTTTATTTTGATTATGTTATAATCAATCAAAACTGTTTAAGAATTTAATCATAAAAATGAAATCTTGAAATATCTTATTTTTTCTTACTTTACATATAAGGTCCAGCATTTAAAATACGTAACATATATCATAGCTGCCAATATTCAAAATTTACTGACCAATTTTAGATGAAAATTATTTTTAAACTTTAAGAAATGTTTGTCATAAAACTTATCTATTTCCACAAAACTTATCCCATCATCCTCAGTAAATAAAAAATCTAAAAATAACACCCTGGCTTTAACTGCCTACAGTAAAAGCAGCAACATAAAACTGAACATATGAGGAATCTTTTCAGATGCCTAATGATTCTATAAATAAAAGGACTAAAGTCATTTATAAAAAGCTATTATAATAAATGTGAATAAAATACACCTCACACTACATCACATCATTTCTAAGGAAACATTAACCATGAACTTACCCAAATATATACAATTAAAATAGGAACTCTGAATGGTGTTGATGGTTCATGGGGTAAACACTGGAGGGGTTCTTGTTTGCGAAGACAGTTTATTTCCATATGGGTTATTCTTGACTTTATGGAACAGCCTCTAATTCTTTGCATTTTTGAAACATAGAAGTGTCTGTGCCACCTGTTACTTCATAGGATACTTATATGGGCTTCTTTCTAGCTTTTTCCTGAATTGCATTTTCTTTCAGAATTATCTATGGCCTATGTATCATCTCACACCACAAGTTTTCTTTTAGAGTTTTATCTCCTTTAATGATCACTCTTTGTACTAGAGTAATTGCTAAAGTAGTTTCCTTAATTGGGTTTCATTTTTGCTTTTGTTCATAATGTATGTTAAACTCACTCATATAACCATTACATTTGATTTGTTTGCTGTAATTTCTCTACAAGTTTTATTTTCTGGCTCAGGAATCATTGCTTTCTTAGACTGTTCCTTTTTCTTTTCACGTCTATCAACAAGACTTGCTCTTGACATTCTTTGGTATTTTCCACAGAGACAATGCTTTATTTATTCACAAAACCTATTAAAAACCTCAGGAAAAGGAGGTTTTTGAGACTCACTCTGCCATCTCAGCTTCTAAGCCCAGATGATTTAAATTTGTAGCTCAGAAAAATATTAATATATTTTAATTTCGGAGACTTTTAGGAAGTTTTTCAAGGTTTCTTAATCGTTTAAATTGGAAATGTCAATTATTCAAATGTCATGGACCTACTATAATTTTAGTCAAGACTCATACATCAAAGGATTTGACAATCACTATGAGAAGCAAATAACAGTTCTGGAGCCATTGCCAATAGTCAATACTAAATTCTGTCCTAATTGAGAAGCTGTTTCCCTTTGCTGTCATTTTAAGAGGAAGAAAATGTTTGTTCCCTCTAATTTAATCCCAAACTTTGGAAGACACCCTCTGACCACTTTCAAAATTCTGGTTCTGAGAGTAAAAATGAAAGAATTTTAAATTTCACGCCACACTAATTATAGGTGCAACTTTGCAATTTCTTCTTCTCTTAGATTTGACAAATGTTACCTAGTGTTTTCATAATGACATAATAGTTTTGTGTAGTACACAATCAAAATGTTATTATTGTATATTACCCAACCACCGAACATGCCATTCTTTGCCAGAGAATCTTTTCTTAGTACATGTGTTTCAGAAACACTTACTCTGTAAATGAAAGATTAAGGCTTAGCTGACCTAAATTGAGCTGTGGGGATTTAAAATACAAGGATCAATCATCTTGGGTCTATTTCATTTCAATTCTTTTTTTCATTTGTTTGGATGACTCAGTGGATTCATTTCCATTTTCTGAACAAAGGAGATCTTTCATACTTTCTTAAAAAAATGAAAACAAAATATGGTAATATAAGCAACAGTGATAGATAATTCTTTTTCTGAATTAGATATCAAGAGTAATTTTCATTGTATGTTCTGTTGAGAGAAACTGAAATTCTGTTGTCATCTCTCTAAGTTCATTGGAGATTGACAAAGAGTTCCAGATAGATGTACAGTTTTACTTGGAAATCAACCTGTCATCCCGGAAACATCTTTAAGCTATGAGTTGTTTTTGATGGCATTTAACTTCTCTTAATCCTAAGCCATGAGATGACTGATTGTACAATTCTTTTATTTATGAAGCATCCACAACAGAGAGACCTAGCATAGGCAGAGACATTGCATTTGCTCTTTAAGTTGGGTAATTCATGAAACCATAAACATGAAACCTTTGAATAGTGTTCAGTAGGTATGGAATTTTGAAAAGATATTCCTACACAAGGGAGATCTTTTAAAAAAGTCTTAAATTCTGTTTACTTGTTAGAAAGAGAACATTATTGAAAATATCTTTAGAATTTTGAAGAGTCAATTTCTATTAGAAATGGAAAATACTGTTGAATTTAAGAACACTTTTGGATCCCCTTCAAAAAACCCAGCCAGTCTTCTGTAGCAATTTGATTACATATTAAAACATATGATTAAAATATACAATTAGAACAAACTTCCAAATACACTTATTTTCCTAGCATGGGGTGGGGAATCTCTGGCCCTCTAGGTCATGAAGTGCAGTCTTTTGACTGAATCCAAATTCTATGGAACAAATCCTTTTATTTTTATTAGTACATTTTTGTTCAGCTTTCACATTTTTATTTTATTTTTAAGGTACCAAAGAATAAAATAAGTTTCACTTAAATAGTCCTCTCAGATTGACTGGCACAATTAGAACATTAGTAAGCCATAAGGGCTAAATTGGGGACTGTGATGCTCATGATTTAGTTCTAACTTCCCCCACCACCCTGCCCCACTGGCCACACTACCACACGAGTCTGGTTGGCAAAAGTTTATGGGGGGTGAGTATGCCAGTCTGTTATGAGCTTTTGACAATGGTGCATTGTGTTTCTGTTTGAGGTGAGATTTGTGAATAGTTGCACAGCTCAACAGTATGTTTTAATTCTGTCTGCTTAACAGCCTATCATGTCAAAGAAGACTAAGAGAACACTGAAGGAAGAAAACAGATTTTTAATGAAGATTGGGAATTGAAATATTATCTTTTTTCTGCTAAAGATAAGATGATTTTCTTGCTTTGTGACACTGCAATATCAACATTAAACTAATTCAATGCTCATCAGCATTATGACACTCATAAGGTCCACAAATATTTTAAATTAGAGGGAGAGGCACAAAAGATATTGTAGAAATTAAAAGATGAAAAGCAAAAGCAAAGACAATTCTTTCTAGCAGCAATAAGAACTGGAAATAATGCCACTGAAGTAACTTATAAAGTAGCTTATATACTCGAGAGAAAAGGGGATGCCCTTCAGTGATGTAGAAATTGTGAAAGAATGCATTGCTGAAGTTGTAGGATGCTTAGACCCCAATAACGTTTCAAAGTACAAACAACTGCCTCTTTTAAAGAGAACCATAACTGATCAGCAGCATGAATTAGCCTTCAACTTATCATAACAACTTCATGCAATACTTCAAATTCATCCAAATTGCTTTGGATGAATCAACTGATACTACTGACTTTGCACAGGTTTTATACTTCATTCAGGTCATAACAGAAGATTTTCTTTGCTGTGAAGAGTTACTCGCTCTGGACACTCTTGTGAACAGACAATGGGGAATAGATAGCTTCAAAAACTTTCAAGATAAATGCAAAGTTGGACTGAATATGGTAAATTTAGTGAGTGTATGTACAGATGGTGCACCTTCCATAACAGGAAAACATGAAGGATTTATTGCACAGATAAAAAAAGTATTAATAGATCCAGATGCTTTTACTTCTTTTCATTGTATCTTGCATCAGCAAAATCTCTGTGTTAAAGTTACTATTTTAAGTGACACTTTGCAACAAGTTATAAATATTAACTATATTGGTGCAAATGTAACATAGTACCATCAGTTTCATAACATGATAAAGTTGAACAATAAAGTATTCAGTGTGGGTTTGTGGTATCATTCTAAAGTGCATTGGCTATCACAGGGACAGGTGTTGGCCAAAATTTTATCTCTGTGAGAACAGATAATCAAATTTAAGAAGAACAGAATCAGCAATGTGAATAATTGAAAGAAGATTTCTATGGGAATGCAGTATTTCTGTGTGATATCATGTCAAATCAAAATGACTTGAATATTTTTTTGCAAGGTGAAACTAAGTCTATATATGATATACGGCAAAAAATCCAAGCATTTTGAAAAAAAGCTATCGTTTTTCAAAATACTTCTTCAAAGGAAATTTCTGATGAACATTTTCCCCAGTTACCAAAGGTCATTGATGAGCAGGATAATATATGAAAATCATTTGAAAAATATACAGCTGTTATGGACCTATTAATTGAAGAATACAATGAAAGTTCACTGACTTTCAGAACCATGACATCACACTCAAATTAGCATTTCAGCCTCACCTGGTTGTTATCACTGGGGCACCTAAAGAACTACAGATGGATTGATTGAGCTCTCTGTAGGTGACATTTTAAAGCCATTGTTTGATGCTAAGAAAGATCCAATTGAAATACAGAAAAATGCAGAATACCCAAACCTTCGGCAACATGCTAAAAAGTGTTTTCTTGCTTTGCAACCACTTATTGCTGCAAATCCACATTCTCCTACCTAACCCCCAAATCAAGACACCCTTAAAGTCACAAGTAACTGATACCCATCTAGAGAATCAACTGAAACTGCGGACTTTCATGCTGCAACCAAATATTCAAATGCTTTCTGACAAAAAGCAGACACAACAAAATCATTAAAAGATTAGTTGACTTTAAAATTAACAGTTTTCATTTTTTTAAATTATTAAGTACATAGTAGTTAGATTTTTACAAAACAATGTACATTTTTATATATATCCAATTGAAATTTCTTGAATGTGGCCTTATTTGATTGCAGCTAAATTAATGCAGCCTTACAATGTGAAAAGGCTCCTCACTTTCTTAACAGATTTTACTTGAAAATTTATTGTATATTGACAAGACATTTAAATAGAAATAAAATAATTAGATTTTAAAGGTATACTTTTTTATCATTCAAACTCACACAAAAAAGAATAGTATAGACTTCTTTTTTTCATGATAGAATAATCGGACCAGATTTACTCTCCAATCTTAAACATCCAGAAAACTACGCTAAATATAAAACATCAATTTTTAGACGTTGGCCAAAGGGTAGTACTGATCCCTGAGAGAAGAAAACAGAGATGAGTCCTACAACTGTCTCAACTCATGGCCTGGCATTTGTAGAAAGTTCTATAAGAAAGATAAATCTGACTGATGCTCAAAATTCTTGTGAAGACGAAGAAGAGTTTGAAGAGGCCAACACACCACAAATTTTCAATACAAAATACTAGATATGAGGGAGCAGCACAAATAAAGAGTTCTAAATATTTTCATGGGATCCCTGGAGGTTCTAGCTGAGTACTTCTCTGTACACAAATATGAGAGTAAGTACACGACACCGAGAAATGAACCAAATGAAAGAAATAGGGAAGGCAATATCTGGAGTGCACACAGAGTTGGGAAGAATCCATGTTGTCCTCAGGCAAAATAGAAGCATCTAATATACAAGATACTGGGTAGAATCCTCTGAAGATTATTGTCTTAGTGGTGGAACAAAATTATCTACAATTAAAGGCTTTTCTGGACGCAATCTAAAAAAAAGATTAAAAGCATGCCTCAAAGGATAAATTGATTCTATTAAAGTGGTCAGCATCTAAAAAAATAAATTTGAAATGTGAAATATACTGTGTTTTATTAACAACAGATTAAACATTGCAGAAAAGTTTAGTGACATTGAAGGCATAGCAGTGAAAACTATCCAAAATAAATTACAGGGAGAAAAAAGCCTAGAAAAATAGTTTGAAATTTGCCTGTGGGACTACATAATTGTTTTAACACATGTGTGAATGAAAGCCCAGAAGGAAGAATAGGGGAAAAGAAAAGATAATGAAAGATATAATAGCCATAAATTTTCCAAAGTTGTTGAAACTGTAAAATCATAGATCCACAAAGCTCAATGAACTCCAAGAAGAAATATGAAGAAAACCACACAAAGCCATATCACAATAAAATATATTGAAAAAACTGATAAAGAGAAAAACTTAAGTGTATATAGAGAAAAAAGAGTATCACATACATGGAACAAATAAGAAATTGCAGTAGATTTATTATCATGAACTATGCAAGTAAGAACACAGTAGAACAGCGTCTTTAAAGTATGGAAGGAAAACAAAATTGTCATCCTAGAGTTGTATATGCAGCAAAAATATGGTCCAAAAATAAAGAAAAAAATGAAGATTTTTTTAGACAAATAAAAACAGACCTCATCAGCAGACCTACACTGTAAGAAGTTTTAATGTGTTAAATATTAAATTCAGACAAAATATAATAATAGATGGAAATTTGTATCTTCTTAAAGGACTGAAGATCACTGGAAATGAAATTCATTAAATAAAAAGTGTTAAGTATAAAATATTTCTCCTATATGTTTTAAAATATCTTTAAAATGTAACTTAAAGCAAAACTAATAACAATGTGTTTTGAAAATTATAATATACAAGTGAAATTTATGATAACAGTAGCACAAATGATGGGAGGAAGTAAATGGAAGCATGTTGTTTTAGGATTCTTTTGATATATGTTAACTGTGTAATATAATTTAAAGGTAGATTGTGATAAGTTAAATATGATGATCTAATACTTAGAGCAACCAACAAATGAACAAACTAAGAGTTTAAATAATAAGCAAATAGTTATAATAAAATGAAATTTCGTGTAAAAATATCAATTAATTTCAAAGAAGACAGAAAAAGAGGAAAAAAAGCAACAAAGAACAACAAAGAAAATAGAAAACAAATTTCAAAATCCTAATCATATCAATAAACACATTAAATGTTAATATCCTAAGTTCATTTAAAAGACAAATATTACAAATTGGATTAAAAATAATAAATAACTGTATACTTTTCCCTAGAGAAATTCTTTAAATATAAAACTATTAAAAGATATACTGTATAGTTAGTATAATATACATATAATGTTTAATTTTTTATTCATGATTTTGATGTATTATTGCCTTCTCTGTTTCATTTTAATGCTTTCTTTCATATTTACCATATTTAGATTGATATGCTCTTCTTATAATGAGGTTTAGAAATGTTCTTTAAATTTTTTTTTAACAAAAGTGACTCCTTCTGTTTCTTTTTAAAGAATTTATTTATTTATTTATATTTCATTTCAATAGATTTATGGGGCATAAGTGTTTTTTTGTTGCATGTATGAATTTTATCTTAAGGAAGTCAGGGCTTTCAGTGTACTCATCATCAGAATACTGTACATTGTACATGATAGATAGATTTTTATTCATCACCCCCCCGTACCCACTCCAAATCTTAGTTTTCAATGTCTATTATACCATTTTATGACCATATATACCACTCTTTTTGCTCACACTTATAAGTGAGAATATGTGGTATTAATTTTTCCATTCCTGCGATACTTCATTAAGACAATTTTCTCCAGTTACATCCATGTTGCTGTAAAATACATGATTTCATTCCTTTTTATGGCTGAATAGTACTCCATAGTGTGTGTGTTTGTGTGTGTGAGTGAGTGTGTACACATATATACACACTACATTGTCTTTATCCACTCTTCAGTTGATGGGCACTTAGGTTGATTCCATATCTTTGCAATTGTGAATTGTGCTGCGATAAACACTAGAGCGCAGGTGTCCTTTTTATAAAACAACTTCTTTTCCTTTGGGTAGATACCTAGTAATGGGATTGCTGGATCGAATGGTAGGTTTACTTTTAGTTCTTTCAGTAATCTCCAAACTGTTTTCCATAGAGATTGTACTAGTTTACATTCCCATCATCAGAGTATAGGCATTCCCTTTTCACTGCATCTTCACCAACATATATTGTTTTTTGACTTTTAAGAAAGGCCGTTATCACAGGGGTAAGGTGGTATCTCATTGTGGTTTTAATTTGCACTTCCCTGTTGATTAGTGATGTTGAGCATTTTTTTATATGTTTCTTGGTCATTTGTTTATCTTCTTTTGAAAAAAACTGTTCCTGTCTTTTGTCCACATTTTGATGAGGTTATTTGTTTTATTCTTGATGATATGTTTGAATTCTTTGTAGATTTTGGATAACAACCCTTTGTCAGATGTACAATTTGTGGATATTTTCTCCCATTCTGTAGATTTTCTATTTTTTCTGTTGATTATTCCCTGTGCTGTACAGAAACTTTTTAGGTTTATTAAATACCATTTACTTATTTTTGCTGTTGCTGTATTTGCTATTGGGGTCTTAGTCATAAATTCTTTGCCAAGGCCAATGTCCAGAAGAGTTTTTCCTATGTTTTCTTCCAGAATTTTCATAATTTCAGGTCTTACATTTAAGTTTTGAATCCATCTTGAGTTAATTTTTGTATATGGTGAGAGATAGGGATCCATTTTCATTCTTTTGCATGTGGCTATTCCAATTTTCCCAACCCCATTTATTGAATAAGCAGTCCTTTCCCCAGTGTATGTTTTTGTTTGCTTTGTTGAAAATCAGTTATTCATAACTATATGGCTTTATTTCCGGGTTTGCTATTCTGTTCCATTGTTCTATGTGTCTACCTTTATACCAGTACCATCCTGTTTTGGTTATTTCAGCCTTGTGTTACAATTTGAAGTCAGGTAATGTTATACCTCCGCATTTATTCTATTCACTTAGAAATGCTTTGACTCTTTGGGGTCTTTTTTGTTTCTGTATGAAGTTTAGGATTATTTTTTCTAGGTCTGTGAAAAATGACTTTGGTATTTTGATGGGAACTGCACTGAACCTGTAAATCACTTTGGGCAGTATGGGCATTTGAAGAAGCAGCCACCTCTTGAAGTTTTTACAGACTTGTTTTGGCAGTGAAAGACCTTTACCAGTCAGCCTGAGTAGAGATTCTGGAAGTTTCTCAAATGCCTTCTGTGAATGGGTATGCCCAGCTCCTTTCCCTCCTAGAGGAGAATTTTCAGGATGTGTGCCCTCTCCTCATCTCACAGAGCTGTAGTGGCCTCTGTGAGTCATTCTTCTCTTTTTTCCTAGAGAAATGCAGTAAAAGGCTTGGACCTAAGATGCACAATCTGCTCCTCTTCCCTTTTCCTGTAGGATTAATCTCAGGGTTGTGCTCCTTGTCCCACACATGCATAGCTGTGTGCCATGATAAACCTCCTGCCCCTTTCATTAGGGTATTGCACTGAAATGCCTAGACATTTGTGGCAAGCTCCACTACTCTCCCTTCCTTCTAGAAAAGAAAGTTCTGGGTTTTGTGCCTTGTCCTTATCCTGCAGGGCTGTTCTGTCTGCTGAGAGCCACCCATCCCTTTTCCTTAAAGCAGTGCACCAAAGTGCCCGAATACTGGGTGCAAGCTCTACTTTTATCCCTCTCTCCTGAAGGAGAAGTCTTAGGATTGTACACTTTCAATTATGCTGAGTTGTACAGGCTTCTGAGAGCCCCTGACCCTTTTCTTGCTTCTTAGCTGCTTCCCAGTATTCTAACTATCCCAGTTGCCTCAGCACTCTGAGTGAGTCAAGACAGAAGTAAGTCTTCTGGGCAGTGTCCCCAAAAGGCTGAGGGTGTTGAATGCACATGTTACTCACTCTTTTTCCCAAGGGAGAAATCATGGGCTAAATGAGTCTCTCTGAGCACTGAGCTGAGCTGGCTTGAGGAGCGGTTGACAAAGGTAAAGTGAAACTGCTCTTCTTACTCATTTCAAAATACCCTTCTTAGTTTTGTGTTTGTCTGAGGTGTCTCAACTTTTTAACTGAATTTTTGAGTTATCATAAATGTATTTTCACCGAAATATTATTTTATTAGTGTTTCTACGCAAAGGCTAAGGGTGGGGACTTTTCGTTTCATCATCTTGTGAACATTACTCCTCTTGTGTTGCTGGATTTTCAACTTTTAAAAGTTTTTGATATTAATAGTTATCTAATAAAAATCCTCTTACATATATGCTTGTGTAAGAAATTTCCCAAGTTCCTTAAGACTGTAAATAGTTGAAGTTTCAATGTTACTTGATGACAAATTACTCTTCAAGAGAGTTGCTTCAATTTTATTTCCGCCAGCAGCCTATGAAAGTGTTTGTTTCTCTATATCTTCGCAAATGTTTGATATTATGATATTTAAAGATTTCTGTCAATTCAGTGGTTATACAAAGGTGTATCATTGTAGCCTTAATTTGCATATCTCTTATTACTTACGTATCTAAGCTCCTTTACAGAAATAGTTTTCTTTTTTTTATTGATTTGCAGGATTTCTTTACACATTTTCAATAATCATTTGTATGTTAGGGCTTGATAATCTCTCAGTCTCTTGCTTGTGTTCAAATTAAGTTTGTGGTATATTGAAGATTTTCATTTTATTGAGTTAAATAGGCAAAATAAAATGATTATAAATAATAGAGTTTGGATTTAGTCCTAGCTGCATGTAAGTCCTAAGTCCTTAGGCAACTGAATTAACCTCTCTGGGCCTTATTTGGAAAATAGGGATAACAATAATATGCATATTGATGTCATAAATATTAATATATCCTCTTTTTTCTTAAATTAATGCTCTCTTTTTCATTTTTAGAATTGTATTTAGATCATCTGGAGTTTATTGTGTGGATAATTTGCAGAAGGAATTTAAATTTTTCACTATGGCTAGCCAATTTTCTTGCCATTATTTATTGAATATCCCATCCTTTACTTGCTGATTTATAATGCTACCTCTGTGAAATAATAAGTTCTCATGTACGGATAAGTATCTTTTTGTACTCTCTGTTCTAATCATTTTGCTTAAAATAAGAATTATTGCCATGCTTTTAAAATTTACAGTAGTCCCCCCTTATCCACAGGGGATATATTTCAAGACCCCCAGTTAATGCCTGAAACAGTGGATTATACTGAACTCTATATATGCTATACTGTTTCCTAAACATACATACCTATGATAAAGTTTAATTTATAAATTAGGAACAGTAAGAGATTAACAATAACTAATGACAAAATAGAGCAATTTTAACAATATAATGTAGTAAAATTATGTGAATGTGGTCTTTCTCTCTTTCAAAATATCTTATTGTATTATACTCAGCCTTCTCATGATGATAGATGATAAAATGCCTCTGTGATGAGGTGAGGTGAGGTGAATAAGGTAGGAATTGTGACATTATGTTGAGCTACTATTGACTTTCTGATGACATGTCAGAAGGAGGTTCATTTGCTTTTAGTGTTCCTGAATCATTGAACCACAATGATGTCGATGGTTGGGTGTCAGGAGCAGACAATGTTGACGACTAATGCGCGAGTAGAGTATACAGCATAAATACACTAGACAAAGGGACAATTCACATCCTGGGTGGGGCAGAGTGTGACAGGGTGAGATTTCATCACACTACTCAGAATGCTGTGCAATTTAAAATTTATGAATTATTTATTTTTAGAATTTTCCATTTAATATTTTTGGGCCATGGTTGACCATCCATCATCGGTAAGTGAAACTGCAGCTGAAGGGGGGACTACTGTACTTTAGCTTTATAACAAAGTTTGATGTCTGATAGGGCAAGTCCCTCCTTTTACTTCTTTATGATTTACTTGGTTATTTTTGCCCTTCACCATTCCATGCACATTGAAAGATAAGCTTGTTATGTTGCACAACTACACACATACACCTTTTTGTGAATATTGAAATTCATTGGATTTGTAGATTAATTTAAGGCTAATTGATATATTTAATATGCTCAATCGTTCCACTAATGGACATGGTATAACTCTCCAGTTATTGAAAGAATATTTTTTCTCTTTTCATTTATTATTTTCCTTATATAGAAATCTCACACTAAACTTTTTAGGGATCCTAAATGTTTTCAAATTATCTTTTTCAGATTACTTGTTGCCTCTGTATAGGAGTGTGGTTGATTTTTATATGTTAACCATTAATTCAGAAACCTTGCTGAACTTTCTTATTGATGATGATAGTTTTCTATAAATGCCTATGCATCTTTTATGCATAAAATCATATTATATGCAATAACTAACAATTTATTTACTTTCTTCCCATTTCCTATAGTATGTGTTTAACTTTCTTGTTATATTAATAGATTATGTATTTTTTTACTTTTGCTTTTATGTACTTTTGAAAAATTCTTGTCAACATCGTGTACACAAATTTTCCTTTTTATCTCAGCTGAAATTGTATCTTTTAATGGGTAAGATTGATTTATTATACTTACTATAATTACTTATATATTTGAAATAAGTTCAACCATGTTATTTTGTAGTCTCTATTTGCCTGCCCCTCATAATGCCTTTCTACTTTTGTTTTTCTCCACTGGTATGAGAGTTAAGCATTTGTATTTGAATTAACAAGCCTAAACTTAATCACTCTTTATCCTGCTCTAGAACAATAAAAAATTCAAGAATCCCTTCACTCTGCTTTCCTCTATCTTATTCTTCCTATTATTTCTGTCAAGCATATTAGTTCCCCTTTATGTTTAAATCATCCAAATTAGTTACTATTATTATTTTTATCATTATTGGTGAATACTTATTTAGACTTACTAAAATTTTTACAATTTTTTTGTTTACCATTGTGTACCACTCCTTCCTTGTGGGTTTAATTTCATTCTTACAAATTATTTTGTTGAGGAATATCATGAGCAGCAAAATTTAAAATAAAATACATGATTGTTAACAGTATTCTAGGAATGCTACAATTAACAATTTAAGCTAAAAGACGTTTTTACCAAAACCAATACAAAAAATGACAATTATACAAGAAAAATAAAAATAAAAATAAATCAAACCAATATAAATTCAAACTTTATACTCATGCTGACTTCTTAGAATTTTGATTTCTCTGTTTTTTGTCTTGTTTTGTTTTGTTTTTTATGATCTTCCCTAGACCTGAGTCAATAGTTGTGTCCCCTTGTGAAGGAGAAAGTACCCTTTCAGGTTCCGTTAAAGATATTCTACTTGAAATAGTGTGGCCATGTTTCTCACCCACTGTATCCACATAGACAACAGGATTCCAGCTATCAGACCCTTGAACGTACAGGTAGGTCAAAACTTCTATGTGGTCCCACTTCTCTGCTGACCACTCTAGCTTTGATTTATCTCCATAGTTCTGGAACCTTGGATTTCCTTTTCTCTTAAGATCTATCATGTGTTTTTTGTTTATTCTAATATAATTATTTTATACAAAATTCTTATGAATTGTAGTAGTAGGAAAGTTCATCTGTATCATTTCTGACTTTCACATTGCCAGACAACTCTATGTCTAGTTTCTAAGATAAATTTAGTGGATGAAGTTTTGCTTTGAAGTTTTTTAAAAAGGTACTTTTTCTTTTAGTGTGGTAACAAAAGCAATGTTTTCCTCTTGGTTCAAACCACTGTGAGCTTTCCAAAGTACATAATTTTAGTAGTAATTTTTTCACAAAAATAAAACTGATATATGTGACTTTCAGACTGCTTTACAAAAAAAATCCCCTGAACTTGAGTGTTTAGTCATGATAAAATTGTTCTGTGTCAGCTAGCATAAAGGCAACTCTAGAGAAGAACCTCTCAAAAAAAAAAAAAAAAAAAAAAAGAGAAGCAGTTTGTCAAGAATGACAGCTGGAATTTTTCAGCCTTCAATGGTAGAGTTGACTGAAATGAAGTAAGCAGCCACGTCTGTAGTGGTAGAATCTGTAGTCTAAGTATACCAGCACAAATCACAGAGATTTAAATGTTAAAACTGCCACCCTTCTCAATAGTTTTGAAAAATTATTTTCAAATTTTTCCACCAAAGTATCCTATCATACTTTTCTTAAAAATGTAGTGACTTCTGCTTTCTACTTCATAGAGCTATGTGTTTCAATTGTTTAATCATTTGGTTTTTAAAAATTTCTCCCAAGTATTTTCATATAATTTAACTGGTACATAGATGTGTTATAGTTATTCTGTGGCTTCATATATTCCCTTGGAATTTCCTTAAAGGTACATATATTGCTGTTTGAAAAATACAAGTTTGAATAAGAACACTTTATGAGTACTTTGGCAATGCAACATTGAGTCAGATATAAGGTTTGGAGCTCATTACATTGTTATTCATATATTTTTAGAAGTTTAAAGGGATGCACACATTCTTAGAAGGTTAAGGACCCTGGAAGTCAACCAATCTACTTAAGTGATTATGTAGGGAGAAGGGGAAATGTACTTAGTCCAGGACTTGTTATAAAAGCTCTTGTCTTAAAATCTTTGTGGAATAAAGTACATTATAGAGCCAA
Source organism: Lemur catta (assembly GCF_020740605.2). NCBI lineage: Eukaryota > Metazoa > Chordata > Mammalia > Primates > Lemuridae > Lemur > Lemur catta. The sequence continues at coordinate 66,997,474 of NC_059138.1, forward strand.
AGAAACACTAATAATATTTACTTAACATTTCTTTTTGCCAGGCATTGTTTTAAATCTCTTTGAATGAATTAACACATTTAATACTCAAAACAAATCTATTATAAATTGTGCATTTATTACAGATGAGCAATCTGAGGCAGAGGGAGGGTGAGTAACGTACACAGATCACATGACTAGTAAGTGTTTGAACTAAGATATAAACATTGTTCAATACTGGACTCTCACTAGCTAAGACTAGAATAAGAATAATTAAACAGAGGTAAGACTCCAAGGATACTCCTAACTCTTGATTCATGGCTTTTTCTAGGGCACTTAAACCAAGTATAGTTTATGGATGTCTGTTAGTTTAATTTTGCTAATTGAAAGGTAAAATAATTTACATTTAAAGATTTGGGATTTGGAAAGCAATACTAGCATGTAATCCTTAACACATTTGACATGGCAGTTATAATGAGAATGGTGAGAATGAAATTGTCATTCATTTCTTAGACTCTTGAACTCTGTATTAATTGCTAGGAACACGAAGAAACTTAGATTTCTTGATTATATTTTTCAATTCTTCGTTATCCATATCCCTTTCTTTCTAGGATTGGGTATGAATGCTGAGTTGCCTAGATGGATTTGTTTTGTGACATTTCATGGTCATATTTTTTCAATTATAAACATATGTCACTATCCTGTTAAAAATCTGAAAGCAGTACTTTATAAATTTCCAGTGGAAATTAGCATAGAGTCATTTAGTGATAAGTATGCCCTGAGTTGCAATGAGAAATTGATGGCTCTTTGCATCTCATTCAGTTACAGCATTGTAACTGAGTGTGCTATGGGCTTTCCTCTGGGAATTATCAGTATTCTCAGAAAATATTATCTTTTTGATAAAGTTCCAAGATTGATCAATGTAATATTTTGATTTATTATTTTTGTCTTGGTAAATTTGTCTGGGTTATTTCTTAGTTTAAGTTGATTTGCCACGTTTATTGTAAGAATAGTTGAAAATCACTGAGACTAAAAGGGCATTGTCAAAGATAGTAAATTCACAGTGATTTGTTTCCACAATTGTAGGTTAATCACACATTGGGCTGCTCACTAGTAAGAAATGTCTTAGTTAACTGAGATCCTTGTACAACTGGTCAGGTTTTGGATGTTTCTTCCCCTTGAATAAGAGGGTATTTAGCTTTATTTATGATCCTGAAAATGCATCTTTTCATTTTCAATTGTAAACTGGTTACCACAAATGTTATGTTCATAAGATCCTTAACCATTATGGTAACAATGATGTACCAAGAAAACTCATCATTGCCAAAACTGTACCACAGATCTATTATCTATTTAAAGGAGAACTCTAAACCTTTTACTTTACTTTTATAAAACGATAACTTAGAACTGAATGATAACTTTAAATTGTATTGCTACAAATTCATTTTGGTGTAGATGATACAGTTGAATTTTTGGCAGTTAGCATTAAAATTCCATCAACTTAACTATTAATTGTATGTGAAAATGTGATAGGGACCAAAAATTAAGATTTAAGGCTAAAATATGATTGTAATGGTTGATTTAACACTACCATAGTAGATTTTATAATTAAGTTTTTTGGGGGTTAAGTATTTATATTAAGGCATCTTAAAATTTAGTATTGATTACTTCCACATCAGCAACCCTTTTAGAACTGGAGCAGCTTACATTTGTCTTATTTTTAAAATTACAAAACATTTTGTAGAGAAGTTAAGACAGAGAGTAATGGGTTGCAGATTAGGGGTTTCAAAGTGTATTTGATTTCTTCTATATTTCTCAATTCACCAATAGCACTTTCATTATTTATAATAATTCTTTTTAAGATTGGATGACATATCCAGGATGGCAGAATAAGCTGGTAACCTTGAGACATCATAGATGCTAGTGATTCCCAAAAGTAAAAAATTTCTCATTTCTTATCCCTATCAAAATTCTCAATGTGGGAGTCTCTTATTAACAAGCAAGCACAAAAGTAAAAAATTCATTTGACCTGTTCATAGACTGAGCATATAATTTATCATTTAAACACATAAAAGTTTGAGAGTGAAATAGGGCATTGCTAGTAATTGCACTGGGACAATAGGCATAAAGTAATACTGTCTTAGGTATACAATCCACTTATATATTAATACAAGTTCAGTGAATCAAAACTCTTGCCTTGTTATGTGCTCAGATCAGTACTTTGAATAAAAGGTTTATTTCAACCAAATTCAAAATTCCAGAGTAGCATTATGTTATTTTTTTGGTGAACAGAGTCCAAAGGTATAATTAGATGGATAGACCCCTTAGAGTTAAGCCTAAGGCATTATTCCAGGCTATAAGTCACAGGTTTGCTAGAGTTCAATTTAATTTGCTCAAACAAGGGTAGGAATGCTTTTAAACTAGTGTATATGAATCACCTGAGGATCTTGTCAATAGGGATTCTGATACAGTAAATCTAGAGAGGAGCCCGAGATTTGACATGTTTGACCAACTCCCAGGTAATGTTAACGTTGCTGGATCTTGGGCCCACTTTGAGTATCAAAGTTCTAAATTAATTTAAGCAATTCATAAGTCTTGGTTACCTCTAATTTCACCACTGAAAGCCCATTTATTTCATCATACACATTAACGAGGTATGTCACTAGATTCACCAACACAAGCCCATTTTAGATGTCCAGTAACCTATTAGCAAAATAGTGACTATCAATAAAAGAGAGAAATTTCAGGAGGGCTGTGTTAGCCACCTCTCAAGTGTAATCCTTTCTGATAGTACGCTGCAGCTAGATTGCATGAAGACTACTCATTATTGATTAACATGTCAGTTGAACACTGCTCAAATATGCTTTCTTGATAGACACTTGGGTGTTGCCTTAACTTAATTGATATCACATTGCTTATGCTGAGGTGTCTCAAAGAAAACTTCAGGCATTGTGACTTTTGATCTATTTTGCCTTTCATCTTTCTATGGCCAATATACACTATCCATGTAATTTTATAGTTGTGTGATCATTTGATACTAGCATGAGGGAGAACACAAATCCTAAAAGGTTGACCTGAAATGGTAGATAACACTGAGACCCACAAGAGAATATAGAGGTGGCCTCCTCGGACAAGGCCCCCAAATTGGTAATGAAAGTCTTAGTGGTGGTCTGAATTCTCCCTGTTAGTAATGCGAGAAGCTATTTTGTCTTTTCAAAATGTATTCTTTGAAGGCAAGTGGAGGTTCACCGAACCTGGCTTCCATAATAATGATAGGCTTTTGTGCCTAATGATCCAAAGATTGTATAAAACAGCACGTTTAATTTCTAGAAAATAATTTAAAATAAGAGTCAGAAAACCCGATTGAAGAGGCTCCGTCTATGTCACGTTTGGATTGCTAAGTCAGTCATTTAATGATTTTGTCTATATGATTTTATTTGTAAGGTAACAAAGCATTGTAACTGCCTTGTTGAGATGATCAAATGAGTTGCTGTAGTTTTCTTTTTTCCAAGATGGCTGACTAGAGGCTTTTTCAGTGCACTTTGTCCACTTAGAAGAATCAAAATAATGCGTAGAGAATCACACTTTGAGCATTTATCCAAGGAGGAACATGGGAGTGCAACAGAAAAGTGAAAGGAATCTCAACAATCTTAGAAGGAGGGCAGGTAGCATGCATGGCTGGGAGTGGCTGGAAACCAGGTGAGTGAGTGTCCTCCTGCTTTTCCACTGGGGAATCATGCATCCATGCCATGCGAGAGCACCTTGACACTCTCAAGACCTAGATTTAACTTGCGGAGTGGTTGAGGGGACTGTGAGAAGGAACTGCTCCAGGTAGCATCCCATGCATTTTCCCAGACTTGGGTGCTTACACTAGAATGCCATTCTTACCCTAGCTATTGGCAAGGTATTCAGGTTCCAGCGGGAAGAGTTGCTGCTATTAGAGAGACTTGGGCTGGGAGTTGGATAACTGGGGCTGGAGTGAGGGAGGGGCTCCTAGAGCTAGAATTGAGAAATGAATGTAGTGTGGCTTCAGCCACTGGTGCTGAAACTGGGCTCTCCCCACCCCTGGGGCTGGAGCAGGGAGAAGGGTTGCTGGGGAAGTGTGGTATTCATCCAACAGTAGTGATTACTAAGGGTCAGGAAAGAATTGCAGACTATAGTGACTAACTAAATGTTCTGACTGTCTGACACATTTGGGACAGGGGATTGAGCCCCGCTGGCTTTGAGGCATGAGAGAGAAGCAAGTCCTGTTCCTACTCACTAGGTTGTGGCACCTCCTCACACTGAGACCTCAGTGCAGCAGCAGTTTCCCCTCACCGAGGCATTTTGCCAGAGGCCTGAGGACTACTCCATCACCCCTGTCAGGGCAGGTGCATGTACACACCACTGGGGGCCTGAACACAGGCTCCCCTGGTCCAGTTCTGCCTTGCTTCACTCCCTTACTGAGATGAAGCATTCCACAGCCCAATCACCACCTGTACTTTTTCCTGGTTAACAACATTTAAACGTAAACCCTATTTCTACCACTGCAGCTGGCTATAACCTGCAAGCACCACCTACTGGAATGGAGGCTGACCTGCACAACTCATTATAACAACTGCTGACACAAGAGCACAGTGTTCAGGAAGGAGAAAAGATTCTCATGGCAAATGCTACCCCAGAACCATGTCATCCCAGTTTCTCAGGAGGTCATAAGCCCACTTACCCACACAGTACATTGATAATAAATTGGAATTTAAGAAAGCCACCATACTAAAGCTATTCATAGCCAATGAAATCATGCAAAGTCTTCACCACTGCACACACCCAGGAGTATAGCCAAATAGCTCTACCTAAGATACATCATGGTCACATTTTCAAAAAAGAAGGCCCCCCCCAGTGAAAGTAAATTTAAAAACAAGAAGAAATGACTGCTGTTCCAGATATACAAAAATTAGCATAAAGATACAGTAATTATGAAAAAGCAAGGTATTAAGACACTCTCAAGGGGCCATAATAAATCTCTAATGCTGGATCCTAAAGAACAACAAAATCTTTGAAATGCCAGACAAAAAATTCAAAATATTGATTTAAAGAAGCTCGGTGAGAGAAAAAGAAACTGAAAACCAATTCAGAGAAATCGGAAAATCCAGAAAATCAGTTCAGTATATAAATGAGAAATTTAGCAAGGAGCATGTTGTAAACAAAACAGAAATTATAGTACTCAAAAATTTTTGGAAAGAATTAGAAAATACATTCAAAAGCTTCAACAATATACTAGACCAAGCAGAAGAAAGAATCATAGAACCTGAAGACAGGTCTTTTGAAATAAAACAGTCTGATGAAAATGAAAATAAATAAATAAATAAAAAGGAATGAAAAAAGCCTTTGAGATGCACCAGACTACATAAAGTGATTTGAACTTACATATTTTTTTATTTTCCTGAGAGGGAAAAAAAAATCAAAAAGTTTTGAAAACCTATTCAAGGAAATAATTGATGAAAACTTACTAAGTCTAGTAAGAGATTTAGACCTCAGATACAGGAGTCCCAGCAATCCCCAGGAGAATACATTGCAAAAAGAACTTGACCACACCATATTGTACTTAGACTGTCTAATGTCAACATGAATGAAATCATTTTAAAATCAGCAAGAGAAAAGCATCTGGTCACCTACAAAGAAAACCCCAACAGACTAACAGCAGATTTCTCAGCAGAAACTTTCAAGCCAAGAGTATGGGATGGCATTTTCAAAGTGCTCAAAGAAATAATTTTCCACAAAAGAATTTTATATCCAGCTTCATAAATGCAGGGGAAATAAAGTTTTTCCCAGGTAAGCAAACACTGAGGGATTTTGTCACCAACATTGACTGGCCCTACAGTAAGTGGTTAAAGAAGTCCTAAACTTGGAAATGAAAGGTTGATATCCACCATCATGAAAACACACAAAAATATAAACTTCACAGGTCTTACAAAACACTCTCACAAAGGAGGAAGAGAAAGGAATCAAATGGCAACATGACAGAATTCTGCCAAACCACACAGAAAAATAGAATGAGAAAAAGAAACAAAGAATTTATAAACAATTAAAAAATAATTAACAACATGATATGAACAAAACCTCATACATAAATATTAACCTTCAATGTAAATGGATTAAGTGCTCCATTTAAAAGATATAGATTGGTGAAATGGATTAAAAAATTATCCAAATTATGTGATGTCAACAAGAAACTCTCCTTACCTATAATGATACATACAGACTGAAATTAATGGTTGGAAAAAGATATTACATGCAAACAGAAACAAACACTAAGCAGGAGTAGCTATACTTATATCAGATAAAATAGACTTCAAATAAAAAAAATAAGAAAGATAAAGAAGGTCATATACACACACATACACACACAATAAAATATTATTCAATCACAAAAAATGAAATCGTGTCTTTTGCAGTAACATGGATGAATCTGGAGGCCATTATCTTATTTAAAACAATTTAAACACAGACAACTACCACATGTTCTCATCTATATGTGGGAGCTACATAATGTCTACACATGGACAGAGAATGTGAAATGATAGACAATGAAGATTTGGGTGGGGGAATTGTAGGGAGATGGATGATGAGAAATTAATGGGTACAATGTATGTTACTTGGGTAAGGTGTACACTAAAATCCAGGTAAAAAAATTACACTTGTATCCCATAAATTTATATAAATGAAAGAAACAAAATAAACCAAATGCATCCCTATGTAAAACATACTTGGAAAAAATAAGGTGCAAGACAAATGCATAAATTAACAGTTCACATTTAAAACAATATTCAACTCCTTATAAATCATCATAGGTCATTTTTGGTGGCTATAAACTCATCAAGATATTAAGGAAAAACGAAATTATCATCTCTTACCTCCCAACGGTTTAAGAATTAGTGATGTACTATGTTTGGGAATAGAAAAAGATATACAAATAATAAATCATGAGGACAAATATAGATATGGCTTGTTCTGTGCTCAAAACTGAAAGTGCAGGGAATTTAAAATAATGAAGCTCATATATTCTATAACTAACATTACAAAATGTAACCATGAAATCTAATTTTCCTCGTGTCCTAAAGAAGGAATTGCTGTCTTCTTTCTTTCCTAAGGTTTGACTCTTCTGCCTGGACAGAGGGTATTTGTGCCATATAAATGACCATTTGTTTTAGATTTAAGTGGAAGGATATTTTCTTCTCTTTTCTCTTTATAACCAGGATCACAGACATTATGGAAAATATCTTTGAAGTTTTATGCTAAGTACTTTCTGCTAATGCTCTCATTTTCCTCTGCTTTGCTCACTGCTTTGCCATTATGATAAATCACTGAAATCTCATAGGCTTATCCTTAAAACAAACCTATCATTTCTTTCTTTCCTTTTTAAAACATTTTTTCTATTCCTTTTTTGAAATTTTGATGAGTTAGATGACACTGACACCTGCCATTTCTAACAGTAATGTGTTAAGCATGGATTTCCCCCTCCAAAGCATGTCACCTATGAATCACATAATAATCATGAAATATATGTTAAATACTAGTAAAATAAAAGCAAAAGTAAAAAGAATCAGATCACTTTAAAGTCATCCCCTTTCTACTTTGTCACAGTATCCATCAATTCTTTACTTACCATAAAAAAAAGCTGAGCTAAATCTTTAAATTCATTTATGCTACTCATTATACTAGGCACCACTTGTAAGATTTCTTGTGTGCATGTTACCCATTGGTGATATTGCTGTGTACAAAATCTGTAATGAGTTTTATTTACATTTTTCCATACATCTTTAAAAGTGCATATATTTTGTTCTACTGTTGATTGACATTATGCATAAATTTTGTTTCTTACAGATGATATAATCAATAATTAGTGGATGTAGAGTGTATATGTCTCAAAAAGAAAGTCTATAAATTTTCACTCTAAAATTCTAAAAACAGAGCTGGGCACAGTGGTGCATGCCTATAGTCCCAGCTACTCTCCCAATACCTCAGGAGGCTGAAGTGGGAGGATTGCTTGAGCTCAGGAGTTCAAGACCAGTCTGGGCAACGTAATGAGACCCTGTCAAAAAAAATCCTGAAAACAAATAAGAAATCAAAACTTACAATTTGATTCATATTATATTAGACAATATTTGCAAAATCATTAGCAACTAAAACAAAGTTATCACTCCATTTTAAATAAAATTATATAATGTCCCCATGTAAACTGTTGAATAATAAGTTTTTAAAAATATAATTTAAAGATCTAATTGATGTTACTGCAATTAGAGTTCATTTTTCAAGAAATCAGCCTATAATTATAGCTAAGAAAATATCAAACTCCATGCTAAACATAAAAACCAAATTTCATCTTCTGGGCATAAATGATACATTCTATTAAATTGATAGAAAGAAACATTTTACAAATTTTTCAGAGTTCCTTGAACTTGACTGAGGAGACAATTATTTCTGAATTGCAATCTCTCAATTTGCTGATAAGTCAACTTTTCAAAGTGTAAATGTGATACAAGGAGGAAGCTCTGGCCCCTGCATGCTCTTTGTTGGCAGGAAGTGTATTTTATTTATCTTTGTATCCCCAGCATCTAGTGTATACTGAAACATGTCAGTGGCTCAGTAAATTCTTAATGACTGAGTGCCTATATCTTTTTAATGTGTCCAGGAGAATACTCAGTTGTGGTTAGTTTATGTCATGTTGCTTTTCCCTTAGGGAAGTGATTTATTTTGTGATGAAAGTTCCACATAGAAATATGAATATTAGAGTAGATCTATTTGCCTACATGTTCATATCTGTAGTGTTCTATCTGCTCTATCATGTTTTTATATTTTTTTCAGATCTAAAAGAGTATAATGGGAAGGTATGTCTGCCTATAAAACATTACTTTTTATAACAGTATAAATATTATTGATCTAAATAATAAAATAATTATTTCACTTGTTTTGTTAATTAGAATCCAAGTAAATCTGATGCTCAATGGGTTTTCAAACTCCCCATAAAATTATCAAGAATCACAATTCTTTATTCATAATATCAAATATTGGTCTATGAATGGCTGTATTTTAAAAAACATAATTAACCAATCATAGAATGAACATTAGTGAATTTAATACTCAAAGAACTAGGTTAAAATAACTATTTATAACATTTAGCTTTGTGTTGCCCATCTATCATACATTTCTTGTTCTTCTTACCAGAATCTTGAAATCTGTGTTTGTAATTTACTTGTTTGTTTTCTTTGTACTCAAACATATATGCTTGAAGAATATATTATTTAGACATTAATTATTGAACTTACATTTAATAAAATGGGTATTATAAATAAATGCAGTTTGATATAAATCAACACTGAATAATTATATGTTTATAATTAATTAATTCATATTTTAAAATTCTTACAAATATTACAGTATATTCCAGACATTTCATTAGGCTCTATGAAATGAACCAAAATTTGATATTATTCCAGTTTTGCAAGTGTCCTCAGTCTTTTGGTGAACATAGATAAGTAAACTTATAGTTATTATATTGTTTGACAGAGGAAGGACACCTAATGCTTTATGATATATGCCAGCAAGTGTTTTGCATTGAGCCTTGAAGAATGAGCAGGATTTACCTGGGCAAGGGCAAATGGCATTCTGGGCTTTCTGTATGTTTGCATGATGTATGTAAACTGGCAATATAAAGTGGGGCTGAAAAGGAGGGCAGAAGCCAGAAGATGTAGGGCTTTGCAAATCATACAAAGGCACACTTCTGTAGGTTATACGAAGTCTGGGAAGATTTAAAGAAGATGGATTAAATAATCAGTTTGGCTATTTGGGGAAATTGCCCTAGTAGCACTGTGGAAGACATATTACTAAGGAGAAGTCAAGAGTGGTCACCAGATTATGGCAGCAATCCAGGTAAGAAATGTTGAGATTAATCTAAGACAGAGACATTGTTGATGGGAAGAAGTGAGGGATTTATAAGGATTTAGAAGAGAATATCAAAATTTATTTACCAATATGAATGATTGATGGGAAGTATGCTGATAGGTGAGAAATTTAAGGTTATTAGATTTCTGGATTGGGCTATTGAGTCACTGGTGGAACCATTAGTTCAGTCTAGGGAATTTTATGAAAAGAGAAGGTTTAATGAGAGATCAGGTGGGGGATGTGAGGAGGGAGCTCAGTCTAGGACCTGTTGTGTTTTCTAAAACCTGTAGGACAACACCTAAAACTATAATTGAATACCCAAACACAAAGCACTATACTAGGAGTTCTGAAAAATTTAAACAGCACTGTTTAAATTTTAAGCAGTCCTGAGCCTCAGAAATTTTGCTGTCAGGGAAGAAATAATACAAGCACCCAAGTATCTCTTAGCCTCCTTGGTTAGATCAAACAGGAACACACATGTTTGTGTGATCAGGGTGCTGTATGAGTAAGATGTTCCTTGAGGTTCACCTTGCTGGATCATGGGTACTTTAATTAGGAGAGATGTTGGAGAAGGCAGGAAGGAAGAAAGGAAGGAAGGAAGGAAGGAAGGTAGGAAGGAAGGAAGGAAGGAAGGGAGGGAGGGAGGAAGGGAGGGAGGGAAAGAGACCAGAGGAAGACATAACAGAAAGCAGCCTGGTATAGAGGCAGCACACATGAAATATATTTATAGAGCTTCCAGTTCTCAATTTTGACTAAAAATTTAAGGTTCAAAAAGAGGACTAATGAATGATGAATCTGAAATAAAAATTGGGACCAGATTCTGAAGAGCTTTGAATGCTAGGCATTGTTGTTTGTTTACTTGGTAACTGCATTGGAGGTTCAAGCAATAATCTTAAATATAGTTTTAAATAAAATTACCATATCAGCATTTCACTTGAAAAAAATTTATGCGGTACAATATATGGGATGGACTGAGGAGTACAGAAACTCCCTGTGAGGATCCTGTGTATGAGCCTATTATAAAAATCCATGAAGAGAAAATGAAAGCTATGAAAGGCAATAGGAAAAAAGGAAGAGGCTGGATAGAATTTCTTATTATTTTCAAATTAAGATGAAAGGAAGGAGGGAGACAAGGATGATCCTATGAATTTGGGTCAAGCACTCCTTGGGAGGGTTGGTGACACCTGTGTGGACCTGGGATAATCCTAGATGACTACGTATTAGAATAAATATATGAGTCTGTGTGATTGGGAGGAAATAATTTATCTGGGAAGAAATAACTACCAAAAATAGCAAAGCTGGGAAAAATAAAGACTAAGAAAAGGTTATGAGTTATTTGTTACCTTTGAACGAATGGATTTATTAAAATTGTGAGCATAGGGGAAAGACTAAAAAGGGGCATGGAATTTTCCCTTTATTTATGCAGTAATTTAGTTAGAATAAAGAATAAGTTTCTTTCCAGCTTTAGTGTTCTGGAAGTCTAAGATTCTATGAATCTTAGAATCTTCTTGAGAGATTGGGAAGTGGGTAAATAGAGTGCAAAAGGATGGTTTGATTTTATTTTTAAATCAAGGGCAATAGTTAGCAGAAAAAGAGACACCACAAAAGCAAAAAATAAGTCATACTATAGACATTTTAATAATTTTGATTCTGATAATCCATGAGCATGATATGTTTTTCCATTTATTTCTATCCTCTGCAATTTCCTTCCTCAGTGTTTCATAGTTCCCCCTGTAGAGGACTTTCACTTCTTAGCTTAAATATATTCCTAGGTATTTTATTTTCATTATAGCTATTGTGAAAAGTATTGAGTCTTGCATTTGATTCTCAGCTTGACTGTTGTTGGTGTATAGGAATGCTACTGATTTGTGTACATTGATTTTGTAACCTGAGACTTGCTGAATTTATTTATCAATTCCAGGAGACTCTTGGCAGAATCTTTGGGGTTTTCTAGATATAAGATCATGTAACCAGCAAAGAGCAATAGTTTGACCTCTTCCTTCCCCATTTGTATAACTTTGATTTCCTTCTCTTGCCTGATTGCTCTGGCTAGGACTTCCAACACTATGTTGAATGAAAGTGGAGATAGTGGGCAACCTTGTTTGGTTCCAGTACTAAGCGGGAATGCTCTCAATGTTTTCCCATTCAGTATGATGTTGCCTACAGATTTGTCATATAAGGCTTTTATAATTTTGAGATATATTCCAACTATGCCTATATTTTAAGAGTTCTTATCACGAAAGGGTGCTGAATATTGTCAAATGCTTTTGGCATCTATTGAGGGGATCATATGGTCTTTGTTTTTGCTTCTATTCATGTGAAGAATCACATTTTAGATTTGTTTATATTGAACCATCCTTCTATCTCTGGAGCGAAGCCCATTTGGCTATGGTGGATAATTTTTTTTTTTTTTTTTTTTTTGATGTGCAGCTGAATTTGGCTTGCTAGGATTTGATTGAAAATTTTTACATCTACATTAATGAAGGATATTGGTCTATAGTTTTCTTTTTTTGTTGTGTCCTTCCCTGGCTTCGGTATCAAGGTAATATTGGTTTTGTAGAACGAGTTGGGGAGGATTCCTTCCTTCTCAATATTAAGAAATAATTTCTGCAGTGTATGCACCAGTTCTTCTTTGTAGGTCTTGTAAAATTCAGCTGTGAAACCATCTAGTCTGGGACTTTTTCTTTTTAGGAAGATTTTTTGTTGCTGCTTCAAATTTGTTACTTGATCTTTGTCTGTTAAGGAGTTCTATTTCTTCCTGATTGAGCATAGATAGGAAGGTTTTGTGTTTCCAAGCATTTGTCTATTTCCTCAATGTTTTGAAGTTGATGTGCATAGAGATTTTTATAGTATTCAGAGAAGGTATTTTTTACAGGTATAATGCAATCCCCATTAAAATACCATCATTTTTTGCATATCTGGAAAAAATAATTCTATGCTTTGTATGGAACCAGAAAGACTGCAAATAGCCAAAGCAAACTTAAGCAAAAAGAACAAACTGGGATGCATTAATCTACCAGACTTCAAGCTATACTACAAGGCTATAGTAACCAAAACAGCATGGTACTAGCACAAGAATAGAGACCTAGACCAATGGATCAGAACAAAGAACCCAGATATAAAACCATCCTCATGTTGCCCTCTCATCTTTGACAAAGCAGGAAAAAACACACTGGAGAAAAGAATCCTATTCAATAAATGGTGCTGAGAAAATTAGATAGCCATACATGTAGAAGACTGAAATAGGATCTGCAACTCTCACCACTTACAAAACTTAATTCATGATGGATAACAAACTGAAACCTAAGGCATGAAACTATAAAAATTCTAGAAGAAAATGTTGGAAAAACTCTTATAGATATTAGCCTATGTAAAGAATTTATGAAGAAGATCCCAAAGGAAATCATAGCAACAACAAAAATAAATAAATTGGACCTGATTAAATTAAAAAGCTTCTGCACAGCCAAGGAAACAATCAATAGAGTGAATAGACACCCTACAGAATGGTAGAAAATATTTGCATGCTATGCATTTGATAAAGGGCTAACAACCAGAATCTACAAAGAATTCAAGCAAATCAGCAAGAAAACAAACAACCCCATTAAAAAGTGGTCAAAAGACTTGAACAGAAACTTTTCGAAAGAAGATAGACTAATGGCCAATAAACATACAAAAAAAATGCTCATCTCTAATCATCAGGAAAATAATGATCAAAACCACAAAGAGATATCACCTAACTCCAGTGAGAATGGCTTTTATCAAAAGTTTCAAAACAACAGATACTGGTGTGGATGTGGAGAGAAAGGAACACTTATACACTGTTGGTGGGACTGCAAACTAGTACAAACTCTATGGAAAGAAATATGAAGATACCTCAAAGAACTAAAAGTAGACCTACCATTTGATCCAGAAATCCCATTATTGAGCATTTACCCAAGGAAAAAAAAGTCATTTTATCAAAAAGACACTTGCAGTAGAAGATTTATTGCAGTACAATTCATAATTGCAAAGATGTGGAATCAACCCAAGTGGCCATCAATACATGAGTGGATTAATAAAATGTGGTATATGTATTCCATGGAGTACTATTCAGACATAAAGAAAGATGGTGAACTAATACCTTTTGTAACAACCTGGATGGAACTGTAGACCATTTTTCTAAGTGAGGTATCACCAGAGTAGAAAAACAAACACCACAGGCACTCACTATTAAAGTGGAAATAATTGATCAACACTTACGTGCATATATAGTAGTAAAATTCAATGGAAATCAAGCAGGTGGGAGGAGGGAGGAAGGGATGGGTAAATTCACACCTACTGGGTACAGTGCACACTATCTGGGTAGTGGACACACTTATCACTTTGACTCAAACTGTACAAAAGCAATTCATGTAACCAAAACATTTGTACTCCTGTAATGTTCTAAAAGAAAAAATAAAATATTTTATTAATGATTTTCAATACAGTTTTATAGCTTCCTCCATAAAAAAGAAGTGATAATAAACAAGACCTGTAGATGAGATCTAAGGCAGAGATGAGGACATTTGCATGGCAAGTTGACGCAGATCCACAGCAGCTGTGAGAAAGGAAAAAAATGCATAAAGAGAGAGGAAGGATGGAGAAGGAATTTGAGGAAGTGCATTTGATTGGGCCCACCTCATGCATTATATTAATGAGTGAGGTTTCTCTTCTGTTAATGAACGAGCATGGAGAGGGAACTGGATGAGTCTGAATGACAACTGCTACTGCAGCTATCAGGAGTGTGATAGACAAGAGGAGATGCACCAAAGATTGCCAAATAGCAGTGAGGACACAGATTGCTTTGTGTCTATTTCCTCTTGCCTGCATGGCCTTTCTGTATTATTTACTTAAGCAGAGAGTGATAATGCAGAATGTTTAAAAAGATCCTCTTTTTCTGGTGAGAGTAGGGATAGATGAATATACTTTTTCTACAGCCCTCTTTAGTGAGGCAAATCGAGGCTTGAGAGCACAGTGACGTGCAGGCTTGTCATGGCATTTGAAAAAGGTATTTAATACGATCTGGAAGGTGGATGATGTTTCTTTGATCCACTGCACTTCATTTAGATGAACTGGTATAGATAACATTCTTAGAGAAGCTTTTCCTCACCACAGCTTAGCATCAGCTTAACCCAAATTACCACAGTCAACAGTTTCTTTCTTATCTTTTGACAGAAGGTAAAAAAGGAAGGCAGAGAGAGGAGTCTTGACCTCAATCTCTTGTCTGATTTTATCCAGGTTTAGAGAATCTAGTGTATATAGAGATGCAGTGTTTTAAAATATTAGCTGCATATAAAGATAAAGAAGGTGATTACATAGGTAGCTTAATTGTTTTAATAAGAAAATTCATTGCCCATTCTTTGAGTGTAGGGCATTCACCCCAGAACATCAGCCACCTGACGTTAGCTGACTTTCTTTCCCCTACAGTTATCACAAGTTTCATAGCCAAGTCTCTGCTGGGTAGAACATAACAGAGTTGACAAATGATGTTTGGCCTTTTTCAAAGCGAGTAAAGGCAATCTTCAAGAGAACTCTTAAAAACATCTTTTGTGTCAATAGTCTTCTATAAACCTCCTTGACTTGGAGTCACAGCTGGGAAACTGGAGCAGGGTCAAGGGCACCTAGTGTTTCTTAGTGCCAGCAGATCCACAGTCCCTGGACTTCAAAACCATGCTGAGGGTGCTTATTTCCTAAAAACCAAATGGAGACTTGTGTAGCATTTAACAACAAAATAATACTCCCTGGTCAAAATCAAAATCTCAAAATGCAGACAATGTACATTCTGGACCCATTCCACCTGCTTTTGAAAGCTGCCAAAATGTTTACTTTTTTCTAATTTTGTCCTGTTTTGTGTGTTCACCCATAACACATATTTTGCACCAAAAATAATTTAGTGGGTTAGTGGGAATAGAGTCATAAATGAGGAGAAAATGGAGAAACTGCTGGATGGTGGAGCAGCCCACGATTAATAAATTGTGTAACATGTGATTTGGCAGCTCTTTGATTCACCAGCAGAGTCCCCTCCCTTGTAAATTCTAGTTGGCTTTCCCATACATTATTATGTGGATTCCTTATAACCACTTCCCTTTCTGATTTTCCAGAGACAGGGTATAAAGTTTCCCTAAACGCCAATAAAATGTGAAATCTTATCCCTCTCTTTAGGCTGGCTTTGTGTAGTCATCTTCTAAAATAAGAACAGCAAACGTCTTAAACGTTGCTATTTTCTATTTTTATGTTCATTCAATAGCTACAATTCTTCATAATATCACAGTTTTCATTTCAACAGCAGTTTGTTAAAATATGGGGGCTGGATATTGAGAGAATTTGTACATGTTTTCTTTTTGCCTTTCAAAATAAAGTTAATTTCTGGTACCACTGTGGAGAAAAATCCACATCCTTAAATTAATGCAGATTATATACTAATTTCCTTACCTAATAAAAATCTGTAGATGAAAAGACTTGAAAGACATAAATTAACTTCAGATTCTTTTACCCAGAATCTTAGTTTCCTGGTATATTCCTGAAGCAATATATAATAAAACCACTGGGGTTTAAATGTTGATTTTGTTTACATAATAAGAATATTTGTTTTTTATAGAGGCAATAAATTCAAACATTGCCCTTAATTGTGACACATTAAAAAAAGTATGCCTAATTACACTATACTGAAGCATTTGTTGACAAGCTTTTAAGAGGAGGTTTTCATTTTGAGCAATGGAGGAATGGAGGGATATAAATAGCTTTCATCACGTGCACTGTCTTCTGAGAATTTTTTTCTTTTTTTTTTAAATGGAACTTTGGCAAGAAAAAACCTAAAACATATACATAGAATTACATCATTTGTGTGAAATCATTTTATGTTTTGAGAGCTTTCTAGATTCAGGGAGTAAAAATTAGTTAGAATGAAAAGATAAATCGTTCAATATGTCTAAAAGCCTCAGAATCCATGTTCCCCGGTATCAGAAAAAGTTCATGGCATATTTATATTAGACCTGCAATGTATAAGCCTTGAATGTTTAAAAGTTGTCTTAGAATGAAACTGGAGAAACAAATTTGCAAAATGAGTTTAGTGAGTCTGGGATGAAGGGAATATAGCTTCATTTAATTTTCATGTTTATAGTTCTCCACAAAACTTAGGTAATATTTGGAAGTTTTGCCTTTCTGAATAGATGACTTTCCTAATTATTAGACCTGGACATTTCCCTGCCTCTGGGGTTGGACTTGGGGCTGGGTAGTGTTGTGAGGATCACACATGTTTCTAAAGAGAGAGAGAGACTTAATATTTAGTTATATTTGCATAGGCAGATAATAAGCTTGAATGAACGCTAAGTTTGCACAAAGAGAAAGAATTGTCGAAATTCCTTTAGCTTACCTTAAGATAGCAAAGTCCCAGCCTGGAGGACCCAGGCACAGAGTTGGGCCTCAGTGTAGATAGGATGTCCCTTCTGTTTGCCCTAGCAAGCTCCTTCCAAGATAGAAAACAGATATGACATGTAGAAGGTAAGAGAAAACTTCCTCTCTCTAGTCTCAGCAACACATGGGGGAAGGAGAGGAGTTAGAGGGAGAAGAGAAGAGTTAAGTAGTCAAATGTGTGTCTCTAATTCATCTGTCTGCCCAGGAGATGTGTTATATATTGGGGAAGGACAAAGAGAAGAGGGCAGCATCAGCCAAATCCCCATTTAGAAGAAATGCTGGGGGAGAGGGGTTCCAACATGGGGCAGTCTATTCTAATTAAAGAGGTACAGAGCAGCATAGGGAGACAAGATAGGTCTGGCCGGCACACCTGAGTATCCCTCAGCTCCTGTGGCTGTGGTCACTGAGGTGAGATCTAGGGGGCCTGCTGGGTGGGATGAGGTGAGCCATGGCAAAGGCAGTGGCGGGGCCATTAGGCTTGGGCCTGGGGGAGACCCAGCAGAGACTTGGCTATGAGACTTGTGATAACTTAGGGTAAAGAAAGTTAGCTCTGGTCAGGTGGCTGATGTTCTGGGGTAAATGCCCTTCACCCAAAGAATGAACAATGAGCTAATCAGCTGTGCAGTTTAGAAATAGTGTAGACACAGAGGGCAACAAGGTGACCAGAAATGAGGCAGATTGGGAGCGTTATTCTAAAAACAAATGGACAAAGCCATTGTACATGTGGATGTCAATTTAAGGTGAGGGTTGGGATAGAGCTTGTCAGATTAGAAGCACTACTGCTTAAAAAGACTATTTACATATGTGCACCACATTGAGTTTCAAGCTGGAAAAAGTTAAGAGTTTTATTCTTCCCCCCACTAACCAGTAGGTCAGGGTTCAAGAAGAGAAGCAGCTTTTTGATTGGTTAATTAAAGGAGCTACATTTTTCAGCATGAAGACTTACTGACCCATCTATGCTTTGAGCAAAGCTCTGGACTCATTGCTAAAATTGCTGTTTGTCTCTTGAAAAGCATCAATACACCTGAATTCCCCAATGTGCCATGTGATGTCATATTACAACTTTTAATATACTCAGAATGTAGTAGTAAAAACTTTACTCTTTAGGCTTAAAAAAAAAAAATCAAAATCCTTCCATGGCTCTTCTTTGCAAACACACGAAGTCACAAACTGATAGTCTATGGGTCATATCAAGCTTGTATCTACGTTTCATTTGACCTATGCTGTGTTTTTTTTTAAATAAATATAACTTTTAGGAATTAAATAATGGATTTCTGGCCACTGTTGAAAATATCTGGAGGTCCGGCAGTACTGTACTTGGATTCTTAAATGTCACTCATTGCTAGAGGTGAGTATTGGGTGTCCACTTCCTACAAGTGATGGTGTTTCACTTAATCACTGTCCCTATTATCCTCTACCAGGCATGCTTCACACATGACTCTAACTCCCTGGCATACTTTGGCATTGGGTATGTTTGTGCTGTATCCAAAGGATAAATGTTTGCTTTATGCCTATACCCAAGCCCCCCCACGGGGTCAACTGCCAACTGCCATCTCTCTGTTAGTTCCCTTGTCTTCAGACACAGCCACGAACTCTTGTGTTTGCCTAACCCCATTCTTTTCTTTCTTTATGATGTTTGAGGTCCCTCCAATCCTGCTTCTTCTTAGACTAATCAAACCTTCTGAGTAAAAGAGTTAAGTCAAACCAAGACCACAGACATTTCCTTAAATGCCACTATACAGGAGTGGCATTGTGCTGGATGTTGCTGGAATCCATTCCCATATGGAGATTATAATATTTGGGGGCATATAACATGTAAACACACAAAAATTAAGTTGAACATATAGTACATTAAATAGCACATTACAAGAGTGATAGAAAAGGTATAACAGGGCAGCATAACCAATGGTGCCATGGAAATCTGCATGAGTTGCCCACATCATCTGTATCTCCTTAGGACAGAGAATCAAAATCCTGGTCATGTGTCATGTAATAGTAGCTTTATTTGTTTTGAGAATGTCACTAAAATCTCTGTGTTAAAAATTTATTTAAATATAAAACAAAATCTAAGAACTAATGCAATTTACATCTCAATTTCATGCATACATACACACATAAAGAATACATAATGCACATCAACTAAAAGTTAATAAAGATAAAAAGTATGCATATATAGTTTACGTTTCTTCCAATTTCTTGGCCAGTGCTTCTTCAAAAATTTTGCATTTTAAAACTTTATAATGTTAAAAAAATTCACAGTTGTTTTCTTATAAGTTCATATAAGTAAAAAATAATATTTTTTCTTAGTATATCAGAATTTCCTTAGAAAAACTTATTTCCATAAAAAATATGTTCTTCTAAGAAATGTGAGAAATTGTTTTTCTCTTTCCTGTCACACTGTCAGAACCTGCCTCTTTATGCTAAGACCTACTTAAGATATCATGAAGCCATCCTGCTGGTAAGCAAGTTAACTGTTCAATAAGGCTCTAGGGTTAAAGGTTAACAGGCATGGCTTCAACAACAGCTTTTTATAATAGACATGCATCACACCTATTAACCTAAACACTCCATCATATTTATCATATTTGGTTGTATTTTATTCAATTTTCATTCATTTTGTTCATTCCCACCTAAGAAAATTGTTGTTCCCTTTATAGTCCTGGGACTAAGTCATTATTGTCATCTTGAAATTAGTTCTCTCCATTGGTCATATTCACATCAGGCATTATTTATATTATTATTTAATTAAAACCAATAAAAAATAAAGTCAAAGGGAGTTTTGATTAAATAAACTGAATTAATGTTGTTGCCTCTCTTTTTATTGGTTTTCATAAATTATTTCAGTTGATGGAAATGAAATAGCATATACAAGGATTATTGTACTAGAATATACATGGCAATTCATTAATTTCAACCAACTCAGTGATTGAGCAATGCAGGTTAATTAATTAACCCTGCTGTATGGTACCCTGTGGGGGTTAATGATGGCCATCTATCTATACTTCTGCCATTGCTAAGGCAAAGGAGTAAAGGCATCATTAGGAACTGGAAGATTTATAGTCTTCCACAGTCATACTTATATACCATACAGCAAAAATCATTCACATGCCTATTTGAATAGACCGTTACTCCCAGTTTTTAAAAAGTAGAAAGGAGACACAGAGAGGCAGAGAATGCTCCCTCCCTATCACTTTCCCAGGTCATTACTGAAAGCTTATCAGGTCTTATTTTAAAAATCGCTCATCCTTGGCAGTCTGTTACTTAACAACTAAATCATTCTCCCCTTCCCCATTTGGTCTTGCAACCTGAAAGAACAAAAAAATGTTTCTCATATGTGCAAAATAAACATACAGGCATCCAAATTCAGAATATTTTCATAGGATTAGGGATGTCAGGAATATAGCTAAATGCTAATGTTATCCAGGGTATCTCTGATCAAATGGGTTTTAATTGGGTTTGAGTAGCGAAATTTTATCAGCTAGAATGGTGATTTTACCAAAATAATTTATTTGTTGGTCCTTGATTTCCAGATTTATTATCAACTAATTTTCCCTGGAAAAAGAAAAGAAGGGGTTCTTATAGTTCCTTTTTAGTGAGCAACTGACCAAGAGGATAATCTTGTAATTTTTTCAAATTGGTGCCTAGAATAAGAACATAATAGGGTTTTCTTCACAGTTGTTTAGCTTGACTTATCCTTGAAATATTTGCATGGTTTCCATTTTATTTACAGAAATTTTTATTGTTTAAAAAACAAAAAGACATGAAGATTTTCAAGAAAAACACTTTATATTCATGTGTATACTCATCATAATTTTCATCTTTTTTAAAACTCAATTCTTTCTAAACTTTCAAATTTCTCTAAACATTTACTTGGACAAAGGAGAATCTCCTATTTAGACATAATTGTAAAAAAAAAAAAAACCCAGCATAATTTGAAAGAAGCACTCAAATGCACAAACACATCAGTATACTAAGAGTACACTGCTGATAAAGTTTTCTTATCCAAATATTTGTAAACTGTTTTGTCAGTACAACCACCAGCACCAGCACTACCACAACAACAACAACAAACAAAAAAGGAATAAGCTTTAATTTGGGACCACAAGAGTGTGTAAAGCAGGCACACTGATAATTACAAATTAGGCAAAATTGTGGTTAGCTTAATGAAAAGGCTCAAAAGTGTGGCAGGCAAAGGACCTAAATCTAAAGACAGACAAGCTTTTCTTGATTACAGTGATTACATCATGGTCATTAGAATTTAAAGTAACTAACCCAAACACAGACATCATATCTTCATTTGATAGCCGTAGTCTAGTAAATAGTGGGAAAGGATGTTATGTGTGGATTAAGCTTGATGAGATGAAAACAGACATTCTTTTTGAACCTGTCTGGCAAAGAAAATGAAAACTTCAAAATCAGGCAGTAAAGTTAACTTTTAAACCTCAGTCTCTTTGATTGCAAGGGGTCTGTGTAGTGTTTTTGGCTATTCTTTGTTTAACAGGGAAGCCACTACAACAACTAGCTATGCAGCTATGCATGATTCTTTTTTTTTTTTCTTTTCTTTTTTTGCGTGCAATCTCTAGCCAAATAGGATGTTTGAGACCTATGTTTTGAAACTTAAGCCAATCAGTAATTTCAAATTTTCAGTGCATAATGAGATGCTAGCAATGGGTCAGTATTTATTTTCTCATCAACCATAATACAATTAAACTTCAAAT
This sequence comes from Lemur catta, assembly GCF_020740605.2. Classification (NCBI taxonomy): domain Eukaryota; kingdom Metazoa; phylum Chordata; class Mammalia; order Primates; family Lemuridae; genus Lemur; species Lemur catta. Next base: position 67,019,520 of record NC_059138.1, read on the forward strand.
GTGAGTTTTAACTCTCCAAATGTCGATCCTCAAATGGTCCACAGGATCCTACTCTGCTCTGCATGCAGGCAATTCATGCTGAGAAGACAAATGCTTTGCTCAGGGGAAAGGGATGCATTGGGTTACAGTTAGAGCTACATACATGAAAGCAAGCTCACTGGCCCCTGACCTCGAACCCCCACTTCATAGCACTACCTGTGGGAACACTGCCTGAAGAGCCGGATTTAGAAAGATCAGGGAAGTGAGGCAAAGAAAAACAAGGCGTAGAGCAGAAAACAACATGGCGGAGTTTCTCTGCATTACCTGTCTTCTGAATAGAAGATCCTAGCTTGAGTTAAGAAAATGCAGCCATGGTTTTTTGGTTTTTTTTTAAATCCTACATTAAGAAAATAAAGACAAAGAAGAAGTGGACTAACATATAATTTTAATAAAAAAAACTGATAAGATAGCCTGTGCTCTAAACTTTACTAAGATGTTCAGTGTAAGTAAAGACAAGAACACGCTTGCTACAACTTCATCATTATCATCATCAAAAAGCATTTATTGAGTGTCTGGACTCACTGAGCATCACTGAAGCTACTATATTTAAAGTACTTAAGAAAGGAAACTAAATCTTAATGTAAACACAGTTCGAGTAACATAAATTGATATCAGCTCCTTAAATTGCACCTTAAAGAAACCATTAGGTTGTTTAAGGAAAAACTATATAGAGACATGTGAAGCCTGCATGTTTTATCACCCTGGTAAATAAGTGCTTTCATTTTCTACTTTACTGATGTTTTGAAATGGTCAGAGGAACTTGCAGAAGTTTCATGGCAATTTTCAGATAAGGTTTTATTAACACAAGAACAAAACATAGATAAAATCAATCTTCTAAAATGCATTTTCTTGAGTTACTTTTTCTTTTGAAATAAAAGCTAATCAAACTTGCAAAGTTTTACATTACCTGTTATAGTAGCATCTGCTACAGCCATTGCCAAGGAATTTTGTTAATAGCCTTGAAAACATACCAATATAATAGTATTGCTCACTTTTAAATTGGTTAAGATACCAAGGACCTGAAACCCTAGCTTGCTCTGTTAGAAGCCAGGGCGGTGGCCATGTCATAAGGATGCATAGACGTCTCAAGCAAGTTCATGTGTTCAACTTTTTTAGGGCACTGGGACCCAGCTGATTTGGATTTACTTGTTTTGAGCTGGGCCCAGGCAGAAGCATCTTATAAAATCTCCCTAGGTGAATCTAATGTTCATTGCGATTATGGTTGGGAATCTCTTATCTATTTCTAGTCATTAAAGCAGCATTTCTTATACTGAAATGATTTGGATTTTTCAAGTATGACACATCAGTAAGATTACACCACTAAAAATGAGAACATATTCAACCTCCTGAATATCTACAAACTCTGGTCACTCTTATTTCTCTTGTTAATCCCTATGGTCACGCCATGGGAGATAAGAGAGAAAAGGAGCTCTAACTTACATTGAACTGGTCATAATGGGCTTCCTAGACACTGGCATTGTTCATCAACTTGAATATAGACCTCACTAAGTTGTTCTGGGGATGATAGAGCCCCAGTTGGGATATTTATCACTTAAAAAAGCAGCAAACTGCACTAGCATAAAAACTGGTAGCATTGTATAGATAAAGTTCAAGTTGGATTCTAGCTTCAGGGGATTCAAGTGGGTCTGCAGGCAGATGCATTATCACAGTGAAGGGAAAACAAGCAACTGTACATACATACAGATCCATAGAGTTTGAAGAAACAGAAGAGTTAAGCATCGAGGACTGAGGAATCCAGAAGCTTTAGGAATTAGTAGGAAAGGAACGTAGACTAACGAGGAGGTCAACATAGGCAGGTCATAGGTAACTTAGAAACAGAGGCCATGTTCTTCTCACTTAGAAATGATACTTATGCTTCTAGAACTGAACAATGAGGTGAGGCAACTGAATAAAAAATATCAGAAAGAGAAGACTGAGGCAGTAGAAATTGACCCCAGTTCTACATCACTGGTTATGTTAGAAGTACATAGGTCTGGTAAAGATAATAAAAATATCAATGACTCATGCATCTACCTACTGTTCTAGAGACTTCACATATACTGTCACATTTAGTTCTCATTATAATTACAGATAAGAATTATTGCATCATTTTTCAGATGGAGAAACTGGAAATTCTGAAGTGTTAATTTGTGCAAGGAACACACCTATTAAGGATTGAATCAGATATGAACTATTTGCTTGTTGTAAATGTTAGGCATTTTCCTCTCTTTTATTTCATTGTTTTAAGTTTTAGTCCATTAAAATTTTTGTAATCCAGAATCAAGATCCAGGTAATTAATTACACAGTATTGATGGTTTTTGTAACATTTGTGAAAAGGTAGAACCATTTTTGCTCATTTTCATATTTTTATATTGTCATATGCTCATTTACTTTTTTTCTCGTTTTGTAAACTTTGCTAGACATATCTGAAGTGCTAGTATTTGGCAATATATTTTTAAATTTTGTAACATCAGTTATAACTTCAGTAGAATTAAATATATAAAAACAGTGTTTACTGTGCAGTGAATATTTTTAACAATTACTTTAGATGGTAACATAAGATTTCTAAGAGTCCCTGATTCTGGGGAGATTTAATGATAGGAATTCAGTTTTGGTAAAGGCAATACCCAAATACCAGCTAATTACTGAGGATTTGTTGTATTAAAGATACAGATTTTAAAATAGAAAATAATTTTTGAACCTAGAGGTTGTCTGCATAGGATATTACTAAAATGTTCACAAATCTATTGAATAAAATTTAGCCTAGGAAAATTAGAAACTCACCCTTTATCCAATCCTGAGCGTTTGTAAAATTTTCTGATATGTTAATATTTGAATTTAGAGAAAATTTATGAAATCTTTGAAAAGTTACATCTTTATGTTTTAAAATGAGTGTCTGTTGTAGATGGCAGCATTAATCCCAATCAGTAAATCAACCAGAGTTTATTAATCCTTTTCTATTTACTGAATGCTCTTATATAACCAAGAGCAGGGCAATAAGGGCTGGTTCTTGCTCCCAAGAAAATGTATACAAAAAAATACAAAGGGAATAACATAAGACAGAATTAAGCACACAAGTAGGTAATGCTTCAAAATTTGAACGACTTGGGCTATGAAGTTTTGCCTCATCCACCATATTCACCTGACCTCTTGCCCTCCAACTATCACTTCTTCATGCATCTCCACAACTTTTTGAAGGGAAAATGCTTTCACGACCAGCAGGATGCAGAAAATACTTTCCAAGATTTCACGGAAGCACGTACTTTTACTCTACAGGAATAAACAAACTTTTTCTCTTTGGCAAAAATGTGTTGATTATAATGGTTCCTATTTTGATTAATAAGGATGTGTTCGAGCCTAGTTATAATGATTTAAAATCCACTGGCCGAAACCACACTTACTTTTGCACCAACCTAATAAATGCTTTCAAATCCAAGACATGAAGGAAGCAAAAAGTGAGACTTGGAGAAGGGTTCATGAAGGCACTGGCATGTTAACTGAAGGCTCGACAGAAAGATCTCATTTAAAGAAAGGTGGCAACAGCTTGTCAGACATAAACAAAGGATGGAAGTAAAAATGTGTCATGGCTAGCAGGAGTGATGTGCTCATTTTAAAAAAGTGATACTGAAAATGGAAAGTAAGCCAAGGTTACAGAGAGTTTTTATTTTCCCAGCAGTGTTTTAGACTTAGAACAGCTTGCTGAAGGCTTTTAAGTGGGAACTATTCTTAAAAAGCTTTGTTTAAAGAAGAGTGACTAGAAAAAAATTTGCAGAATGACTTGGAGAAAGAACATAGGATCCATCGTCTCAAACATTTATCATTTGTGGTAATAACATTCAAAATTCTCTCTTCTAGTTAGTTTGAAATATATATTATTGTTACCTAAAACTCTACTGTGTGATAGAACACCAGAACTTATTTCTTCTGTACATAATGGTGTTCAAAGGGATACTGAATTTTAATTTTTTCTTCTAATAATATATATATTTTAAAAAACTCTGTTGTTGTTGAAAACCAAAAGGAATTCTGAAGGAAAGAAAAAGAGAGACTGAATACTTGAATACTAGAGACATAAGTAATAAAAAAATTAAATGTGACTCCAGAAAGCATTTGTAACAGTGGTGCACCTTACAGGATGGGAGTTGGTTAGTGAGTGAATGTTAAAATTTAATTTTGGACATACTTAGAATAAAATGAAAATATTTAAGAAACAGCTGGACACATGAGACTAGGTCTGGAGTTGTATGTACATTTGAAAGCAAGGAAACAATGTGACATAGAGAGTTTATCTTCATACAGACTCAGGGCTTATTATGATCCTTTTTGTTTATAATCTGAGTGACCTCAGGCAAGTTATGTAAATCATTGGAGTCTTAGTTTTTTTGAAAATAAAAACCTGTCTTTCAGAATTTTGTGACTAGCCCTTTGTAGGTGCAATTGAAATGTTAATTATTCTAAAGAAATGACAATTATAAAAATTTATTTTGGCATTTCTATTGCTATTTCACTTTATTTTTTAAATTTTTAATTTTTTTAACATGCAGGTGGTATCAGAAGTAAGCCGTTTCACTTTAATTGAACATTTTCCTTGGCTTAATAGTTGGGGATACCATTATGAGCCAATGTGAATTTTCTATGTTTTTCTTTAAGTCAAAAATGCTCTAAGGTGGATAGTTTGGCTCAATACATACAAAACCATCTATGTGTTTGGCATAAATCTGTTCTAAATTAGATGACTGAAAGAGCAAAACAGATCATCATACAAATTACTTTGTTTTCCCGAAGTTGATCTTCCTACAATACCACATAACCATTATAACAAATATAAAAAAAATTGCTAATGTGAAACTCCTGTTTCTGCAAAAGCTGTCTGAGAAACGAGTAATGAGAAATGGTGATTTCTGCATAGCCAGAATATACCTATCAGAAATGATACTTGATGAAATGTGAAAGTGCTGATTACTGAAGGAGAGATTGTATAGGTCTGGAAATGCGAGACAACTCTATACTCCAGGTTGCATCTGAAAAGCAAAGCACAGGGGACAATGTGCTGGTTTAGTCTGTGAATAAAAGAACTTCGGTCCCTGTGATGGCCCATCTGGCATTTTTCACCAGCACCAAATTCATTAGCAATGATTACTTCTTTTCTCCAAACCCCTCACTCAAAATAAGTAAATAAAAGGAGAGTTTGGGCAGTAAAAGATCAAGGGATGGTATCTCTATTTTGAGATGTCTGTAAGTTATCCTGATTGGTCAAAACCTAAACAACCATTAAAGAAGGAGCTACGTGATGAAAAGATGAATTCTCCCTAAACATCTCCAATGTTATGTTCTATTTAGGGTAACATAGAGAAGTGAGTTGAAGTAACTCATATATATTAACAGTTTCTCATGTGAATTTAGATCAAAAATGACTTAGGAAAACCCTTTTGCTTTATTTCATTACCTTAGTCACAGAGAAAAATGTTTACAGTGTGTTTTATTGACATACTTATCTTTAATAGAAACTTTCATTATATAAAATGTGCTTTTTTTTAAGCTCAGCTCTTTTTATGTACAGTATTATAATAAAGGATGTGTTTGATGCTGAGTCATCATGTGATGGATTGGACCATCTAACAATATATTGTTTGATACTGTAAAGCCAATAGGATTTCTGAAGGCTTTAGTAGCTATCTTCAACATTCATATATCAGCTGAATCAACTCTAGATTTTAGGAGAGGGAGAGGGAGAAATAGAAGGAGAGGGTAGGGGAGACAGAAAATTTAAGAATCAGTTTCCTTCAAGAAAATCCCTAAATCATTCACTTCTCAGAAGTTGCTGCTTTAGAAAGTGCTTTCTGAAGATCATGACATAATGTGACATGTGTATGTTGGAACCAGTAATTATAAAAATGTTAGAAAACTTACATTAATTTTCTGATTAAATGCATATAACATATGAGTTAAATATTAGACACCTATTATAAGAAATAAAGAAACTTAGTACATAATGATCAAATGCTATAATATTATATGACCATTTTGATATTAGGTTTAATAAATATGCTAGTTAGTGCTGAGAAATAATTCAAGTTGCCTTATGAAATCCCGTAGTATACTGTCTTGTTTTTTCTTAAATATATTCTTATTTGTGCCTGGGTAAATTCCTGTTATATTATCTGTTGCTGTCCATTCTTTCCAAACAGTAACCTTATTTCTCATATCCTTATGTTCCATTACTTTCTTACTATTAGTTACATTTTATATTTTTGGAAATCCATTCTGTAACAAGTTTTGCACATATAACTGCCTATTTAATATCATGCACATACACTCTAAGCCTGCTCATAAGGTCTAACACATAAAGAACATGCATTTTAAGAAGCATGTTTCAGAGAGTCATAAATATTTTCTTTTTTGTTTTCCTTTTCCTTTTCGGTCTGATTTGTAACTGTGTTCCCAAATATAATATTATGAATATTGTTTGATTTTTTTTCAACAAAGGAGATCCAATGAGAATAGCTAACATTTGTTGAGTGCTGATCTCACTTATGCATATAGATAATTATATAATATATTATATAAGTATATATAATATATTATATAATATCTATACTTATGTATTATATATAATACTACATATACTATGTATACACACCATATACTATACATGCTTACATATATTATACTTATATATGTATATGAAAATATAATATATACACTATATTATATATACATAACTATATAATATATTAATATAATATATAATTATATACAATATAATATATTATATAATCTATAATCTAACCTATAACATGTATATAATGCAATATAATATATAATATGTATTATATTATATAGTATATACATAAATACATTATAATATATACATATATAAGTATAATATATGTAAGTATATATAGTATACAGTCATATACATAGAATCACATTTTTGCTCATATAATAACTTTATAAAAACTTGAACTGCTTTTATGCCCATTTTACAGATGAGAAAAATAGGTTTGAAAATGTAAGTAACTAGCATGAAGTTACATTTTAAGTGATAGGACCATAGGGTTATAATTGAAAACCTTGAGCACCATTTTGTCGTAAGAGACCACTCAGGAAACAAAGTAATTTTCATGTATGCTGGCATGAAGCTATACTGTGTATGGCCTACAATTGTGGTTAACTCTGTCACTCAGAGATTAATTTTCTGCCATTGGAAATCATTCAGTGCCAGTTGTCCCTCATATTTCCCAATTTGCTAAAAGCTAACAGTGAAGGAGTCTGTGTGTGCTGGGCAGGTAAGGGAGAAAGGATTTCATGGAAAGTGAGTTCTTCACAGGACTGAGGGATGCTGAATACTGCTGAATATTATCTCCATGCTCTGGTAAAAATTCCTTAAAATGTCTAGGAAAGAAGTATATAGTACCTAGGCTTAGATAAATGTTCAGTTGATGATTTAGGAGTTAGACTTTCTAATTGTGATTAACTGGTTGGGGCATACTGAATTCTATCTTAGGATGGCTCAGTCTCTCTCTCATGGCATTGGCAGATTGGGAATTTAAGTTTTTGCTTTCAAAATAGAATCAGTAAATGCCTAGAACGAGAACTAGCATTGTATTAACAAAATTTTAGTGGTGAGTACACGTGACTATTTCTTTGATAAATCAATTATTTCATAATTGTGGTGGTGGCAAAATTCATTTGTCAAATATTTGTGACAAAGCCTCTGCTAATTCTTGTTTCATGTTTTACCTTTAACGGCAACATCCAATGCTGTCAATCCCCTGTCTTCACTGAGGAAAACACCTGTTGCCTGACGTATTAATAACCCGAACAGGTCTATGGAACCTCTGAGTCTCTTCCATGGTTATTTTATTTATTTAAGTATTACAAATAGGCAATTCATCTTTGAAATGAGAGCAAATTTTATAACTTTATCTATTAAAGAAAACCAGAAGTCTCTGAACTATCCTACTCCTTGGCCATTTAAGTGTCTTGTGATAAGCTATAAATCTTCCTTTCATCAAATGTTCTAGAGATACATTTTCCTGATGTCCACAGTCAGTTGATAGCTTATCTCTGCTGGAGCCATGATTTAATTTTGCAGATGTAGTAGAAGGAAAAATTGTCAATACTTAAAAAAAACAGAAACAAAAAAAACCCCAGCAACTTGATTTCTATCTGGTCAATATGGATTCTCCATTCAGAGAGCTGTAAAACATCTATGAATAAAAATGTAAATGTTCTAGCATGAGATCTCTATTGAGGAGCAGCCTGGGATAGAGACCAGTTGGAAGTCAGTAGCCTTAAATTCTTGTTCTTTTGTAGGGACAAACTACCATACCACCTTAATTAAGTCACTTAACTTCTCTGAGGTCATTCTTTTCATTTGTTAAACAAAAACCTCAATTTCTAGGGACTCTATCTACTCTAACTCAGTTAATGACCACCCTCCCACCACCAAGCTTTGTTTGAAAACAGAGTTTGTCCATTGATATCCCTGCTGTTGTGAGGGCCTGTCACTTTGCTATCTCCTGAGAAATGAATATTTGGCTTGGTAGCAACAGTAGGTGGCGGATAAAGTTATGAAAGTCCTGTGACTTTAGTTGTTTTGGCAGCACTTTTTATTATCACATCTATATTTTGAGTATTGATTAGTACAGACACGACAACAGATTTTCTCCATAAATGTTTTATATACTATAATCCTACTTTTAAACAAGATCAGTTATTTAACTAGAGTTTTATAAAAAGTGCTTTGATTTATTTAAAGCTTCATGTTTTAAAAAGTCTCAAGTAATAAAAAAGCTCAAAATAGGTAGGTATATGATAACGACAAATATAAAGATTTAAAAAGCTGACTTTTATCTATGTTGAACTTAGTCTTATTTATGAAGGAATTTGGCAGCACACATTTTATTTTAATAGATGTATTAACTAGTCATTTCATATTTATGCTTAGATAGGTTTTCCTAAGTAAATTATTGAAAAGCCAAAAAAATAAAGAAGTTGAGCTCAATGAAATTATTTTCAGAGTTGATTTATGCTATATTCAAAGGTAGTAACTTAATTATCAAAGGCCATGGGTCTAAGAGCACGTATAAATTCCATTCCTTTCATGTACCTCACTCTTCCTTTCCCAACCACCTCTGTCTGAACAAGTCAGTTCTTTCTAGACTGTAACTTTAATTTCTAAATCAGTTATTACTCTAGGTTTGCTAATGTTCTCCTTCACTGTATTGAAACTCTAAGTTGATATTCAAGAAGAATTCACCCAAACTTCGTAAAAAAAAGTACCTTTTCCAGTTTTTCTTAAATTTTGCGGCTACTTTGAGTGCTGTCCAGGAAAAAAAATAGATTACAACTTTTGAAAACATAGGAAGAAAATATTATTATCACAGCTTGAAATCTGTTAACAGGAACTTTCTTTAGGGATCAAACATTAAAGGACAACAGAAATTTAATTACAAGAAGATTTTCCACTTGTCAGAAATATTTGCATTAATGTCAGTGATAACTACAATAGAGAGACTATTGTCTGGCCCGTTAAGAAAAGGAGAAGATGAAAGGGATCCCTGAATCCCTGTTACAGACACACTTAAGGCACATCGATTATTAAGATTTTCTTTTGGGTAAATCTAAACAAAATATTAAACTAAGTCTCATTCATTAGTATCATGTTGATTGTCAATATTTTACTAGGGAACTATCAGGGGTGCTATTTGACCTTCTAGCCTGGTATGGAATTACCTCATTGAGTATACAATATTTGTGGAGAAATGTGACAACAACGTTAAAAGATAATTAGCATCTTTTATTGATCCTTCCTTTGCTTTTTCACTCTGTCTTCCCAACTAGATTGCGGTGGCATGGTCGTAGCTCACTGCAACCTCAAACTCCTGGGCTCAAGTCTTCCTTTGCTTTTCACCCCTGAGTTTAGGGCACTGCTTAAAGGATGAGCTTTATAAACTGTATATGAGAAATCTAGATACTAAATTTATTTAGAATCTGCATCATAATGATACTCCAAGAGTCAGGGGCAACATGGAAGTCCCTGGCAGATCAGGTGATGGTTTCAAATGTTGTGGCTGTAGGATTTTTTTTTTTTTTTGTAGGAAACAGAAAAAGATGCAAGTGAAATGGATATATCGTAAGGAACCAACAGTGATCTCATAAATTAATTTTTGTTATCCATCTAGCATAGCTTGGAAAGAAGGGAGTACTTTACAGAGTTCTAACTATGTATGAAACTCTTTGCATACGTTATTTCACTTGTCCTCATAACACTTTCTTGATGGGGGTATAATTATGCTCTTTTCAAAAACTTCAGAGAAGGGAAATGCATTTATTAAGGCCATTCAGCTAGAACACAGTGGAGCCACCATTCAGCTATAGGCAGGTCTGCGGAATTCATATTCCATGTACTTAACCACACCATTTCTCTACAGCTTTGGTGGGCAAATTGAAATATCCCCTGAGACAAATTTCAAGGCCAAAATAATAAAGACAAAGTTTTTGTCTAGTGTTCTCAACCTATGGATCATGGATCCCTGGGGGACATCCGAGTTAATATAATACATCCTTGAGTCCAAAGTACACAAATCATTATCTAAGTACAATAAAGAAAGATGTCACATATTGCTATGTATTAAATGTAAATGTATGCTTGTGAATAATAGATATAAATTCAATTATTAATCCCCACTAATATGTAGGAGCTTTATTCATTATAATTTTCCAAGCCAATTATTATCAAAAAGGAATAACTCTAAACATGTGAGAGTCAGCGGGATTATTAATTATATTTTACTTTGAAAAGAGAGTCTCATTCTTGAAAATGCTGAGAACTACCATTTTATTAGGTAGTGATTTGGACCACTTCTACTCAGATCATTCGTGTATTCTATCATTCAGTATTGAACAAGTTCTGGCTGCGTGTCAATTATACGCCAGACACTGTTTCTGTAAGCAGTAAAGAAAATGGACAAGGATCCCTGCTTTTGAGGAGCTTAAATTTTAGTGTCTTGTGCATTGTACTATAACATACATGTTATAGCGCAACAAGTGCTGTTGTAACACAATCTTGGGCCTACCTGAAGATATTGCCTTGGCACACTTTTCCATAAAGTTGGAGGAGGAAATGATTCAAGCTAGTATCCCCTAGAGTTCTGAGAGAGGCAATTTTGGGAATTTGGATTAGATAAACTGTCAGGATCAGCTATATGCAATGCCAACACTCCAGTGTATTGCCAGAGAATATAGCCTTGGTGATTCAACTCTTATTAAAACTCAGTTTTTGAAAATTAATATTAAAAAGACCTCTGAAGCATATGCATCCCAGTCCACCTAGTCTGGTAAATAGCATAAAAATTTATCCCTGAATAAAGCTAGGCAATCAGAAAGCTGTGTGGTTAGATTGTGTGGTTTTGGCAGTTCTTTCAAACTGCCTTTATTAAATTGTGCTTTGGCATGAAGTCCCCGTGAACACGGTGGGGCAGCCACAATAAGACACAGATCTATGGAGCTCTGCATGTGATGTAGGGATCTTATTGAGGATGACACCCCCGAAGTTCCTCAGTGTCCCCTCTATGAGGAACTATGGGAGAGTTTTGTGCAGACTTCAATATAAGAAAATGCCTATTTCTCTGGAACAGCTGGGATATTTTTTATTTCATACAAAATGATAACTTTGTAACTGATCATATTTCTCACTTCATTTTGTCTGATAGAGGACTCAGAGCTGCATTTATGGTCCACCTTCAATTCTGTTGCAGAAATGTACACATTTATTTCTGAGTTCCTATTCTCTGGCTTCTCATATTAATATATGAGCCTCATTTTATCTATTCCCCGATTTCTCTCATTTAAAACATTTTATTTTACCATATGGATTTATATAAGCAACTGCAAATACTTATGGGAACAAGGCAAGCTATATTGTCATTAATGAAATAAATAAAGTTCGAAGTGAGTTGAAGAAGTAAAATAATCTAACCCCTTGTGTTAAAGTCATAACAAATGTATCATAACAGATATAAACTAACCCTGCAAGATGACTGCCCACCATTTTCTTTAAAGCATTTCAGAACTGGCTTGAGAAAAATCCCTTCGAGCCATCTTCAGAGTCCTGCTCCTTCCTCCACCCCATGGTTTGCTGTTTTCAAGACTTCCCATCTTTCTATAGGGTGGTTCAAACAAAACACTTTACCTGAAACAAGAATTTAAGCACCTAAAGATAGAGCCGGGTGGTATATTTATAATATTTTATTTGAATTCCACCATCTGCATGTTTAAGGACCTCACATTTTTGTAACTCAGTTTAAGACAGTATCTTTAGTCCAGATAACAGCTTGCATAGAGTATTTTGACACCTACACTGATGTTTGCATTCTGTTTTTACCCCCATTAGGATACTTCGAAAAGTCATTTAATTTCTGTCTCCTATGACATAGAACTCATATGAATAGGGATGTTTGTTTATTTAACAAAACAGATGCATTTTGTAAAAACACTCTATATCTAAGTTTCAGAGACCCAGTTACATTAAGTATATAGAGATACTTTTGTGTGCTACTCCTGCTAGTCTACATTTTTGGAATAAGAATCTCAGCCATACTCTACTGTCAGTTTTATTGGTTTATTAACTGTAGAATTTTTAAAGTAACTGACGCTCACAGGAGGTTCCTGTTTGAGTTCATTGGACTGAGGATGGTAGATCTCTTAAGAGGAATTTAGAGTGGGAGATGTACAGCCCTCGCAGGTCAAATTAAACTCACTTTTCCCACATATGACTGCAGTTCTTTCCATAGAGCACAATTCATACTCCTCTGTGGTCCCAAGGAGATTGTACATGTAAACAGAAATTTTCTCTCGTGGAGTGAGAAAGGAGTCCAGCAGGATGTGAACCAGGCTAATAAAATGTGAATTTATAGGTGTCCTGCTTCAGAGCCCACTTTCTGTGTCTATTAAGACTAGCTCTTCCTAAACCTTCCCCACTGCAGAGAGGTACTGTTCTTCCCTTATTGTAGTTAATGAGTATTAACTACAAAATTTTGTTCTGGGAGAATATAAGGATTACAGAGATCATAGACACCTGAAGCACACACATCAGGGCTCGGGTGGATTAGGAAAAACCAAAGTTCATGTTGAAAATCTTTCGGAGTTTGCTAACATGACATTTACTTTGGCCATGTATTCGAACAAAGGACATATAAATTCCTTAAAATCTTTTTCTGAATGTTATAGTTAATTCTGAAACAATCTTTTGTCTTGGTAATTGCCTGTGTAATTACTTTTAAGGCTGATAATTAATCTAAAATCTTCAGAAACATTTAAGCAGTAGGTATTATCCCAGACCCAAAGGGGAACCATTTAAGGAAACTTTTTATTTAGTACTTAAAACAAACAAACAAGCAAACAAACATTCGTAGTGAATAAAAATTACCGAGCACTGAATTTCTCATACCGTCACAAGTAATAAATCATGTGGTTTTCTAAGACATCTAACACTTTTCTCAAAGTGAAAAGCCTTTCAAAGTTAACATTAGATATTCCTGTGGAGCGATTCTTAAAACGCATAAGAATGTAAATGGCCAAAGCTTGAAGTTAACTTCTTTTGACAATTCTATAATATCTACCATTACAGATTCAAAACAGGGCAATAATTCCATATGAAAACTTTGCAGTTTGCTCTTAAAAAATGTAGGATAAAAAGCTATGTGGGATGCTCCCACATAGTATTTCATAAAATTATGATTTGATCTGATCGTCATAGTCTGGAACATATTTTTCTTGGTATTTGGCTTTTTTCCCCTCGTGCCTGAAATAAATTTTCTGGAGTCTATGTCTTTGCTACATACTATGTATTCAGACAAAAATATCTTCCTTCCCTAGGGAGTGACTGAGGCAAATGCTTCTTTACACAGGATATTTCACTGCCTGTACTTTTTCAGGTGCTTTTGCTTAGAAATGTCACTCAGTTCATTTTTACTCTTTACTATTTTTTTTTAATGTACTAAAACCATCCTTCTTATCTTGTGTATTATTAACTTTCTTAAGTCAAGTTCAACCTGCTGCTTGCACAAGTTTTAGATCTATCTGGAATACCACCACCTATTTCCTACTTTTCTCTTCTTTGCTTTTTTGTTTCCTTCTACTTTTTATTGCTTTCTCAGTGTAGGCTCTTTGGAGATGCTTTACAAATATTTGTTGAATGGATGAACAAGTAAGCAAATATATTGTTGCATCTACCATACACTGTCTTGGGTTGTAATTAGATTGTGTACACATCAATTATGAGTTCCTTGAGGACTATAATGCTGGAATACAACCCCTCCTCTGCACACACACAGACACGTGCACACAGCGCTTTGCTCCGAACAGTGCCAGGGTAGGTTGTAGGTGTCGAAATGTTTATATAGAATATATAAATCAAGATAGGGTAGTGGCCTACCAACACATGGGTTATACTGACACCATGTCTTAAATGCAATGCTATTCTTCATTCAGTCATTCAACAAATATTTGTGGATTCCATAATATGTCATACACTTTCAGGTACCAGTACAGTGGTGGTGAATAAGACAGAGTTCCTGATTTCATAGGTCTTAACGTTCTAGTTGGGGGACAGATACAATAAACAGAGATGAATAAATATATGACATGTCATTATCAATAACATGCTATGAAGAAAATGGACAGGGTCGGGGCCAGGGAATGACCATGAAAAAAAGGGCTACATCAAATAAGAGTAAGAGAAGATCTCTCCACAATAGAGATATTTAAGTAGAAATATGCATGAGACAAGGGAGGGAATCATGTGGTTATTTGGAAGAATAATATTCTAGGCAGATACGACAGCAAATGGACATGTTCCTGGGCCAGAAAGAACTTGGCCAGTTTAAGGATGAGCAAAAGATCCAATATGGTGAGTACACATGAAGGAGACAGAGAGGATTCATTTACCCAACTGGGCATTTCCACTTGGCTGTTAGACAGGCATCACTAATGAGGAGGAGCCAGCAAATGAGCCTGAGAAGCAGTGGCCATTGCGGCAGAAGGACAATCAGGGACTGTGAGTCCTTGGAAAAGAAAGTGTTCCAGGAAGGAGGGGATGATCTTCTGTGTCAAATGCTGCTGAGAGATCAAATAAAATGAATATTGCACATTGGTCAGCTGCTTTGACAAGAAGAATGTCAATGGAGATCTTTAAAAGAATGGTTTCCATGAAGATGTGGTGATGAACATCTGACTGGAGTTGGTTGAATGAAGAATGAGAGGTAAGAAACTGGGAAAAAGTTTATGGGCAGATATTTTGAGCAAGCAGGAACTTTTCTAGAAAGGAAAACAGAGAAATGGTGAAGTCATTGTAGCGGGTACTTGGAGCTTGGATAATTTTTTGTTTGCTTGTTTATTTTACAAGATGGTCTATATTACAGCACACAGGTTGATAATTCCTAATCCAAAAATCTGAAATGCTCCAAGATCTGAAATTTTTTGAGTGCTTACATGATAGCACAAGTGAAAATTTAGCATCTGACCTTATGTGATGGGTAGCATTCAAAAAACAAGCTCACAACTCACAATTTATTCGGCATTCCCAAAGGAAAAAAGACACTCCCAGCCTCCTCCTTGAGCTGTAATATATCTCTTTCACACACTCCCAGATTCCTCCAAGCAAGCACGCCTGCAAAGGGTAATAAAAGGGTATGTGTGCAGGACAGACATGCCAATGGCAGGTCAACCTCGATGCCCTATGTGAGGCCAATGGCTACATGCATTGCTTACTGCCATATTTTTTGCTTATTCTCTGCTCTGTGGTATAAAGATATATTTGAAAATGTCCAAAAGACCTGCAGATACCTCTATGGATGACATTGATAACAAAAAGGTAAAGCATTTGTGTTTTGCTACAGCACATAAAATCAAGCTGTTGAAGAAACTGGACAGTGGTATAAATGTGAAACCTCTTATAGAAGAGCACGATGCTGGAATGACCATCAATATAACCTGAAGAAACAGAAGGCTAAACTGTTGAAGCTCTACAGTAAAAGTGATGAACAAAAGTTGATGAGAAATAGAAAAGCACTGCATAACGCTAAAAATGAAGATCTTGATAGTGTACTGAAAGAGTAGGTCCATCGGCACTGCATGAACACATGCCACTTAATCATATGCTGATTATGAATCAAGCAAAGATCTGTCACAATGAACTGAAACTCGAAGGGGACTGTAAATATTCAACAGGCTGGTAGTAGACATTTAAAAATGTTATGACCAATTTTTGATGAAAAAGCACCTGCTGATAATGAAGCAGTGGAGAAATTCATTGATGAGTGTGCCAAGGTCATCGCTGATGAAAATCTGACACCAGAACAAATCTATAATCCTGATAAAAACACAACTGTTTTGGCATTATTGCCCCAGAAAGGCACTGATCACAGCTGATAAGACAGCCCCTGCAGAAATCAAGGATGCCAAGGACAGAATAACTTTGCTGGGATGTGCTAATGCAGCAGACACAGGTAAGTGTAAACTTGCTGGGATAGTCAAAAGCTTGAGTCCTCACATTTTTCAAGGAGAGAATTTCTTACCAGTACCTTATTATGCTAACAAAAAGGTATGGATCACGAGGGACATATTTTTTGATTGGTCTCACAATTATTTTGTGCTAATGGCTTATGCTCACTCCAGGAAAGCTGGAATAGATGATGACTGCAAGGTTTTGTAATTCCTTGACAACTGTTCTGCTCATCCTCCAGGTGAAATTCTTATCAAGAATAATGTTGATCTTATGTACTTTACCCAAATGTAATTTTATTAATTCAGGCATGTTACTGTGGTACCCTTAGATCAATGAAGAGTAAATAAACATTTTTTTGAACAGCATGTTAGCAGCAGTGAACAGAGACATGGGTGTGGGAGGTTTTCAAAAGGAGTTTAGCATGAAGGATGCCATATATGCTTTTGCCAGTGCTTGAAACACAGTGACTAAAGACACAATTGTGCATGCCTGGCACAAATTCTGGCTTGTGACTATGTTCAGTGATCATGATGAATGAGGTGGTGACTTTGAAGGATTCCATATGTCAAGTGATAAAAAAAATGATGTCTGAACTCTTTACATATGCAAAACTAATCCTTCAGAGTCCACCAATAAGCTGGAAGAAGTGGATGTCAAAGAAGTTTTGAACATCAATAATGAGGCTCCAGTTGGTCATTCATTGATCCATAGTGAAATAGCTGAAATGGTTCTCAATCAAGGTGATTGGGATAATAGTGACGATGAAAATGATGTTTCTAACACTGTAAAAAAAGAGCCTATAAATGAAATGGTGAAAATGTGAGATGGGCTTATTGAAGAAGTAGAACAGCATGAGTTCACAACAGAATAAGAAATTTTATCAGTTTATAGAATCAAAGAGAGACTTCTAAAACAGAAACAAAAACCATTGTTAACGAGGCATGTGACTCCAGAGGAAACATTTCAAAAAAGCCATCCAGCAGAATGCCTCCTCGTCCCTACAGGACCTACTTCCTGGGCTCTCAACTGCTTCTAATATTCCTTCTCACCAGAAGATAAAATACAGTGTACAGTAACCTTTTAACGAAAACACACCATCACAGGTGGACACTGAAAGCCTGCCCTTGTTTGTTATTGCTATTGTTTAACAGCTGGTGGAGGTATCCTGGTGATGCTACTGTACTGCTTAGTTACACTGAACACACTGCTTTTCTCTCTATAAATTGTATGCCATTTTTTAATTTAATACTTACATGTGAATAAGTGTAAGAGCATGTTTGCTTATTGGTCACATATAAATCCAGGGTCAGGAATGATGGTAAGGACAAACAACTACAGATTGCCCATATGGGTGGCTGAGATAGCGACACCTTTACTCTCTGATGGTTTACTCTACACAAACTTTGTTTCATGCCCAAATTATTAAGAATATTTTACAAAAATACCTTTAGCCTATGTGTATAAGTTATCTATGAAACATAAATGAATTAGACTTGGGTCCCATCCCCAAGATATCCCATTATATATACGTACAAATAATCCAAAATTTGAAAAAATCTGAAATCTGAAACACCTCGGTCTCAAGCATTTCAGATAAGGAACATTCAACCTGTATGTATATGTATTATGAAGAGAACAAAATAGTCACCGATGAATAACATCTGTTCTCAACCTGTGAGATAAGGCTGAGAAGTTGTGATTGGGTCACAATCAGCTTGACTGACATCATTAACTCACACACACACTCACACACACACACACACACACACACACACACACACACACACACCCCACACTTAAATGCATATTAGTTTAGGGTTCCAGAGACTGGCTTTAGTGACCAGCAGAATATTTAATATTGAGAGAAGATCCTTAGACTTTTTTCACTCCCTTCATCTCATCTTTGCTTCTGTGTGAAAAGCCTCCTAATGTGTTTGTGGCATGATCATTCATCCATTCATAACTTTATAAGTAACACTTATAAAATACTACTCTGTTCATTGAACCCTGTTCTAGATATGGAAAGTGAGAGGAGAAATAAACAGACTTGTCCTCCTGTGCCTTCTTGGTTCTTGCATTCTCTACACTATTGATTCAAAGAACAGGCAGCCTATTTTTCTCACTCACATCTCACAGTGTGTGTCTGTAACATACTGATTGAAATACCTAATTTAAAATTTGTTCATATTTCTATGTAGTTAATTAAATTCTTATTTTTATAAGAACAGTAAGATGAACAAAATTTCTTTGTTATGTCTCAGAGGCTGCCAAGAGATTTTGGAGCATAGTTTAATTTTATTGGGAAAAGTATTTTTAATCACTTGCAGCTTCTATGATTGTTAACTCCAGTAATAATAAGTAAAATCTTTAAGATACTTTAAAAAATATTTCACATAGGATTGTAAAATGCACTTTCCAAAAAAGGGCCTGGGGAAAAAAGCTTTCATTCCGGTGAACATCCAAGTCCTGAATACTCACGCAAATCTCATATTATCTGGGATAAATATCTGCATTACAGCCATAACTTACCATTATATTTGCTATGTGACTCCTCAGGCAAAAATTATTGACTGTGTATCATATGTTTGATTGGCATTTTTGTTGTCATTTCCGCCTTAGCTTTTACCAAAAGTTTTTTGAAACCTGAAAACTGAACTACTTGCAATCCTCTAGGGGAAAAGTGAGAGAGGGAAAATTTTATGTGAATCTGTTCCAAAATGATATATGCCTAGCATGGGGTGGAATGTGGAGAAGGAAAGGTTGAAGAAATCGAACAACTTTATTGAGCCTCTTGTGTGGTGTCTTTACAGTAGGACATTATTATTTCCCTTGGAGTGGATCCCCAGCACAGCAGATACCGTCTTAGTCGAATGTCAGTCTAAAAACACAATTGCTTGATCCAAAGCAAAAGCTTTCCTGGGAGGATCTGTCAGCTTGGATTATCTATCCTTCTGTATTCCAGTAATACTAATACCTAAAAGTTATTTGTACTCGTATAAAATTTGTTATAGTTTTTCATCTCAATTCATTATGAGTTTATTTGCTTTATTTTTACTTGCAGAAGCAATGATAAAATTCCAGGGTAATATTTTCCATGTGTTCTAAGTTTATATTTTCAGGTCCCATAGTATTAGTTAGCTAACTAAAATTGCTGTTAACTTATAAATGATAAGCAACTTTAGGAAAGTAAGATACATTCCTGGATTTGGGGGAATCAATACTATTTGTTGGAGATGTCTCATGTGTTGGGTATTGCTCCAGGTGTCATGAGGGAAAAAATAAGACATCACAGATGGGCCTTCATATCATGAAATTACAATTAAATTGGGGAAAGCAAAGATGCACATACAGAATTTACTGAATACAAGAAACAATGCTCCTTGGAATAAAGTATTCAGGTTAACAGTTTATGAGTTACTTTCCCTGCATTCTCTATTAAAATGCTTAAATACACTTTTTTTTTAGTTAAAATAGTCTAACAAGAAAAGACTGCAGTAACTTTTCAAGGGAAACTACCTTATTTTAGCCTGAAAGATGTGAGATATTGAAGTTCAACTTCAAAATAGAAATATTCAATTCTCTAATTATTTTGTAATTTTTAAAATGGAATCTTAGTTCCAAAGAGTTGGACCCATTATTTATCCAAGTATTTTTAAAGAATGATGAAGTGCCAGAAAAGAAAATTTCAGACAAACCAGAGCTTTTTTTTCAGAAGGTTATATACCAATAAAAGAGAATTATGATGAAAAAAAATTGTGACTTTAATTATAGCATTTTTTTTTTGCTGTAAACAACTTGCATAATTATAGCTGAACGGACAGTTCAGCTCCAGGTCTCTCATACCTAGACTCCAAGGAGCCAAAGTCCTGAATCCTGGCAGACTGAAGTCTACTCTTAATCCCTCTGAGGTAGATAAATTGAGTTTCACACAGTTTAGTTTTTGAGATCTCATTGGTGCTGCAGTGTATTAGTGATTTTATGGATATTGTGAACATCACAAATCCACTTTGGTGTCCTTGATCTGAACTTAAAAAGGCAACTGAAAAGCAAGGGAATACTAAGAACTTCAGCTAGTTATAGGGTAATGAAAACAGATGCTCTCTCCACCTTATCTCCTTTGTGTAGAAGGTATGTTAAGAATAAACAGGGAAGAACCAAAATGCCAACGGTATTAGTTACTTTTCCTCTTTTGATCATGGGGGAAATGTTGGTCAGTTCAGTCAAAGTAGACTGAAGGATCAGGGGATGATCTTAATGTCAGCCGCTTCAAAGAAGCTGGACAATTTCTTGGAAGTTAAAGATACTCCTCTTGTAGAATTGGAACAAAGAGAGGGAGGGGGTAAAGAAGGAAGGATAAAAGGAAAGAGGGAAGGAAGAATGGAAGTCAAGAAGGAAGGGGAAAAAGAAAAAGGAAGGAAGGAGGAAGGGAGGGGGGAGGAAAGAAGGAAAGAAGGAAAAAAGGAAGAGCAAACAAATAAGCATCTAATTAACTTTTTCAGCACTCTTTTGCTCCTCTGGGAACTCCTCTTCCCACCTGTTAACCAACTTCCAGATATACTCTTTCAGCAAAACCCACATTGTCTGTAGCAAGCCCACAATTTCAAGTCCTTGCTCCAGCTGTGAAGCAGGTCTTGTAAGTATCATTCTCTTGGGATATACATTATATCACTCTCATGCTTAGAACATGGTTGGATTAGGTTGGAAAAACAGGGTTTAGGGAACCCAACTCTTTCTGTTTCCAGACACATAAATGGACAAGGTTAATGTTATGCAGGGGCTTTCCTAATCACAGGATTGTGCTTTGTTTATTCTAGTGTAATCTAGCAACCTGTATTAGTATCTTGTTTAAAATAATCCTTTGAGATATATATAGGAAAGAGGGCATATAATCACCACCCATTTATAGGTATTAATAATTTATTTTAAACTGCAGTCTCCATATTAAAAGGCTCCTTTCTTTGGGTATTGTTTCTAATCTATATGGCATTGAATGGCATGTGGAAATTCCGTGATGGTAACTCCAGCACCATTTATATTTTCTTCCCAGACTGGAAATCAATCAGGCACGGGTCCCACTTTCTTCTTTGGTTCCCAAACCCAACATTAGCACAGGACCATTAACTTAAAATGGTATGATAATATAAGCTACAATAATCACGTGCCACTTCATCTCTAATTGGTTGCATTACACAATTACATTCTAACTTAGAGTGACTTTCTAAACTCCTTACAATATATCTGCAAGAATTAATCTGAGCCTTTCCCTGCCAATTCAGCCTCTACATCCTAGCCCAGGGTACTTACAATTGGAAAACTACTGCTCCACACTCAGGTTTCATTTCAACTTCTCTTTAGTGGTAATATGACCCAGTTTTCACCCTAGCGGCTACTGGCTCTGCCTTTTCCCCCTTCTACCAATGGTGTGCTCCTTCAACCCTCTTGCCTTTTAGTCTACACATTCTACTCTAAAAAACTGCTCCATGTTTACAGCCAAACCCTTTTCTGTTCTACCTCAAATTCAATCCATAACACACCTTAAAATTTCCCATTATGACAAATGTCACAATAACCCTTAAGAATATTTTTTATTTCCTTAATTATATTGTAAACTCTTTCATTTAGTGATCTATGTCTTAGACTTTTTAAAAACTTCTTAGTAAGTTTCTAATATAAGGTATTATATAAAAATACATATAACATTCTATATGTATTTTATGTTACATATTATGTAAAATTAGGGGAAAAATAATTTTTTCTCTTTCTATTATTTTCAAACTGGGGACAGTGACATTTTGAACTTTGTTCCTAGGCATTTTTAAATTTGAAAATCTTTTCTTAGGTAAGTGGCATTAATTCAAAATTCTAGTTTAATACCTATTTTGTATTTCATAGGGATAATTTGAAAAATATTTACTTTTCATACCAAGAATTCCCAACCATCTTATTCTTTTATTTGGTATTATTTTAAAAAAGGAATTATCATTAAATAAGCAATCACCTCAAAATATTTAATTTTGGAGAATGAAAATATTTTGAAGCAGATAATTTGTTGATTGTTCTTAACTTTGTGAATATTATGTAGATTAATTAGACGTATTTTGAACCCAACATTTCTAGAGTGGAAAAAATAAGAATAACCCATATAAAGCTATTAAGTACATCTTATGTAGCTATTATGAAGCAGGATTTAGACTGACTTTAAAAATTGTCTGAGTTGAATAGCTTTCTGTGCAAATGTGAAAGAATAGGCCAGTTTTGGGTAAAACTGCACTTTTAAGAGAGGCAAAGAAGAAATGGAGAGATACTAAAACACCACTAAAGACTGCTTTTGAGAATATAGTCCTTGAATAGGACTTATACAAGTACTTTGCATATACAAAATCATAGAATAATCAACTACATCTGAAGAGGATCTTAAAAAATTAGAGTTATTTTTATGTGAGATTAGATTCATACTGGTTAAGGAATCAGTTTGAATTTGTATGCACTTTAAAAAGAGGCTAACAAGGTAGAAGATTACACATAAAGTTACTTTTTCATCTATTCTTTTGCCACGTGCACTAATCTAGCTATTTCCAGTCAAAATGATGAGCATCCCAGCTCCTTCTCAGTAAGACATTCAGAGTAAATTTAACATAGCAACAAGAATGCATTTGATTTTCTGCAGAGGGACTAATTGCCACATTCATTGTGTGTGTGTGTGTGTTTCTGTGCGTGCATGTAATTAATCACTGAATTAAACATTGTCTGTGTCTAGTATTTGTATTCCTTAGATTACATTCATGGTGTCTGTGAATGAAACGTTAATGATTTTAATATATCAGAATCTGTTTTTTAAACAGAGGCTACTGCCCTATCATTCTGAATAAATTACCTGGGATATTTATTTAAGAACAACTCTATCTTCCCTTAGTGTGAGAAACCTTTCAGCTCGTTACTGGACAGCAATTTAGTGAGACATCATTCAAGATGATGATAATGGTTTGAATTATTTTGCGGCCCCAAATAATGAGGAATCTCCTGTAAGTGACCAAAATTTATAGCTGTGGCTAGCATAGTAGCTTAGCAGTTCACATATGGCTTATGTCAATGGCAGAAACAACGTTATTTTCTAAATCACATTGATTTGTTATGTGGTATTGAAAGATCTTAAACAGAATCAAGGTCTATAAATTGCAGAATGGGGTCCTCAAAACTTCTTATCTCTGTTTCAGTTCTGTCAAAATGAGCTCAAGAGCCAAGCATTCTGTATACACAATGCTACTAGTCAAAGAATGAGAACTGAGACCATTCAATTTCCTCTTTTTTTGGCACGGAGCCAGACTGACATTTTCCTTTCTGTTAGTTTTGGCAAGCAAGAAAGAGAGAGGAAACTTTACTGCTCAGTTACTGATGGTTTTTCTATTTTGTTTTTATTAAAAATGTTGAAACATGGGCCCTTTGTCAAAATTATTTTATTATTGAAGGGTGGGTGGGGTGAATGAACTGGCAACTGTTCAGAAAACCATTAACAGCACTGATAATGGACAATCTTATTTGGGCTCCCCAACACAGAAGTGCTTAATTGCAATAAATTATGCTGCAGTCTGGTGACTGATGTGCATGTTTAATGAATTGGTACAGACTTGGAGGTTAATCTGCTGGGAGGTAACAAACTTAGCCCATCTGATATTGCAATAAAAAGTATGATCTTTTTAAGTTACATGATGATATATTTTGGGCACGAAACTAAAAGAATGAGTTTTCATTGGCTTCGGATTTGTTGGGTCTCCAAGACTAAAACATTGAAAAAACAACATCCCTAATGGTGACATTTGAATGAAATACAAAACTTAAGTACATCAGCAGTGGAATGCAACCCACCCAGAATGAGAGACTGGTGGCCATCAAAGTACTTATAGAAAATGCAGTGTGTTCTCAGAAAACAATTGCTCTTAAGCTAAGCCATCTTTACCTATGCAATGAATTATATTTTTAGTTCTCAAGTTATTTATGTAACAAGAAAACAAATACTCTTTCTTCATGATTTATGATAAATATCCCTTGGAGTTGGTAGAGAAATATGACTTTCTTTAGGAACCACAGGAGAAAATGATATTATAAGCCTATATTTGAAACTGAGTATTAATTAGAAAAACATTAAAAATGGATCTGTTGATAGTTGTAGGGTCACTGCCAAGGTGAATGGAAAAAAAATTAGTAAAAATAAGCAAAAAAATCCTTTAATATGTTGAAAGATTTGCATATGGGGAAACACGAGAAACAATTACTTCTCTATTTTGTAACCAAGTGTTTAGTGTTGTCAGTTCACAATGTGATATCTAGTCCAGGCAGAAAGTGAAATTAATTGTTTCATCATAAAGCATTTCTTCACCTTAATGTTTCAAGTATTTTTTTCTTCTTCTTCACCATGAACTAAGTATCCTGATATGGAGGACATCAGACTAAAATATTTGAAAGCCAAATCCCCTAGCTATGAAATCATTGAAAGCAGAAATGAATGACTAATTAAAATGCTTAATCTGCCTAGAATCCCTATCTGTAGTTTTTTTTTGTGGTGTCCTTTGCAGATGATTTAGTGACAAATTGCTGACAATTAAGGTCCTTCAGAAAAGTTAAAATATGAAGTACTATGTTTCCAAAAAAAGATAAGAACCACTCTTCCAGCTAAATCAATCAAGAGGCCTGTTTTGATAACAATTATCTAAGTGACTTTATAATAGGTTTAAAAGAATAGAAATGTAAAATGAGAGGATTTACCTAATTGGAGACATTTTGCAGGCTCTTATAAGATAGATGTCTTCATTTCTTTTTGTCAAGGTTTTCTTATTAACTGAACATACCGGTGGATACTCTGATACACATCTTTTACAAAGCCTTACAAATGAATGAAGGAAACTCTATTATTACAGCACTTCTTAAAGACTAGTGTTACCAATTCCTATGCTGTTTGAACTCTTTCTTTCTGAACTCGCACACTGTTGACATTGAGGTCACTTTTGATATTGTGCAAGGGTCAAAGATCATCCTTATATGTTTCTGGCAATTTCACTTATATGCTTAGCTCTCTGTTTAAACATGACAGAATATTAGAGGCCATTTTGTTCAAATCTAATTCATACACTCATTGTTTAATCCAATAAATATTAAATATAAATATACAAATGCTCTTTTTCTTATCCCATGACTGAATAACATAGACTGTACTATAAAATTTTGTCAAACTACTTCCAAAGAATTCTTGTGTCTTGTTTTATAAGAATGAATTCTCTAACTTAGTTACTTACATATATTGCCTAAAATTGAAGAGACTTTGGTTAAAGGTAGCCTATAAAAGGAACTGGGAGAGCATTTGTAGCCATTGGTCCAAAGTTCTCACCTTTGAAGAAAAATAATTTCTACAAATCTCATTTTTTTAGTGGGAGAGAAGATTGTAAGTGAGAGTAATAATGGCAGGGGCCCCTTTTCACATGGTGGTGTAGGGGACAATTACCATGTTTTCACAATAGCTCATGACACACATTAGCAATTTTTTTCTTGGTAGGAGGAATCACAAAAATGTTTTCTCTATTTGGGTGGGTCTACTGACAACATCTTTAATTTTCTCTCAAAGTGTACTTTTGAATTTGTATAAATAGATGCTTACATAAACTTAACTAAAGTTTTAGATTTGATGACAAGTTATATATAGCTTTTTAAGAGAATGAGTATTTTAAGGAGATATTTTTATTTGTGTTATTTTTTAACGGAAAATTAAGATGTTTGGCTTAAATAATAGGTAATAGTGGTCAAAAAGTTGAACCAGGATTATATTTATTAAAAATCATAGCCTGAGTAAAACCATGCACCATATAGAGAAAGCTTGGAAGTGATGAAGAGACACATGGAACTGAAGTTCGCATTTGCAAATTCTAAAGACTCTAACAAATTATGTCTTCATCCTAGCCATATGATATTTTCACTAACTCTCTGAGGAAATGCATCATTGACCTATAAAGACTTGAATGGACCATCCCTTTACAATTTAATGTTTCTTCACTGATTGGAAGATATCATGTTCACTGAAAACCGAAGATGAATGACACACTAAGCAGAACTGTATCCTGAAATAGATGGTAACCAAATTTCCCATATTGAACGAGTGAAATGGAACTGCATAGAAATGCAAGACATTAAAGAGAGAAATTGAGCAGGCTGTACTTTGTGTATGTATAGGGATTTCTTAAATTATTTGTGTTTGAGGAGAGAGTTGTTTTTGCTTCTCGAAGGAATGTACAAAATAAGGATAGTGATGAAAAGGAAGGATGAAATATTACTCGGAGACTGTCAAGATGGTGATAGAATGATGGAGTGAGGAGGGTCATCGTGATGTGCAAGAGGAAAAGAAAGAAAGTAAATACCACGTTAATAAATTCCTTCTCTTTCCTAGTGGTGTTCTTAGGGATTGAAATGAATAAAATAAATAAATCCTATTCAAAAACCAATATGGTAAAAATGTTTTCTTATAAAATCTGTTTAGTCTTTATTTTGGAAAGCAACATTTGTACAACTATAAATGCTTATAACCTTTCACCTAAATTCTAATTTTGCAATGTGTTGAATACTAATTCATATCAATGTACAATATTTAAGGAACTCAAGATAAATGGCTAATGTTATCAATCCTTATGTCACTCTTTTGAAAAAGTTATGAACTTGCACCTTAAAGATTTTACATAGCCATTTTGTAGTAAGAAAGCTAGACTTGAAGAAGGGATATTTCCAAAGTCACATAACTAATACTTGTTAAAATTCAAATCCATTCTTTTGAGTCTGATGCCAGTATACTTTCTAATACTCCATACTATAATTGAAAAGACAAAAGTATCCCATATTACTAATGAAAACTTTAAAACTTGGAGTTATCTAAAGCTACAGTGTCAGCAAGAGAAGTACGGATATCAATTACCCAGGCCACCAGATTGCTAGACCCAATACTGGATTAGCATTGTCTACATTTCCAAATGTTCACTTGTCAGTATTATGCATATTATTGAGTAAAATTCTTATATGTTTATCAACAAAAATACATAAAGCTTCTTGTGGAAGATTTGGTATAAATGTTTTATTAAAGGGTTTGCATGTCTCACTCTACTTTTTTTTTATACATAAACAAGTAGATTACCTGAGTAAATCATAATTTGTTTAGGAGTATGGGTTTGGGAGGCCAATAGACATGAGTATAAATCTATTCTTCACCACTGACAGGTGTGATCTTGGGTGGGCACCTCATGTTTCTGTAATTAAATTTTCCTACCTGTAACTTAGGATAATAATATTACCCACTTCTGGAGTAAGAACTAAAGGAGATGATGTATGAAAGTGATGAACACAGAAGCTCTCAAAGAATGTTCACTATTACTAGCAACCTTAAAAATACAGAATTATCTACTAGTTATTTTACATTCTTATCAGCTCATAATGATGTGTAAGGCATGGTGTGGAAAATACTCCTAAATTTTGAAATCTTTTATTTTCTATTTATTTTTATTTTAATTATGGTAAAATAAACTTAATATGAAATTTATATCTTAACCATTTTAAAGAATATGGTTCAGTAGTGTTAAGTATATTTAAATTACTCTACAACCATCACAACTATCCATTTCTAGAACTCTTTTTATTTGGCAAAACTAAGACTCTATACTCATTAATCAACCCTCAATTCTCCCCTCTCCCTAGCCCCTGGAAACAAGTCTACTTTCCATCTCTATGAATTTGACTATTCTAATTACCTCATATAAATGGAATCATATATGAGTTTTCTTTTCATGACTAGCATACTTCACTTAACATTTTTAAGGGTCATCCATGGGGTAGCATGTGTCAGAATTTCCTTCCTCTTTAAGATTGAATAATATTCCTTTGTATATAAATACCACATTTTGTTTATACATTCATGCATTGGTGGATACTTGGATTGCTTCCACATTTTGGTTACCATGAAGAATGCTGCTATTAACATGGTTGTACAAATATAATTTTGAGACCCTATTTTGAATTGTTTTGGGTATATTCTTAGAAGTGGAATTGCTGGATTACATGATAAATCTATTTTCAATGTTTTGAAGAACTTCCATACTGTTTTCCAAAGTGGCTGCACCATTTTATGTTCCCACCAACAATGCACAAGGATTCCAGTTTCTCTACATCCTCACCAATATTATTATTTTGTTTTATTTTGTGTGTATGTGTATATGTGATAGTAGATATCCTAATAGATGTGAGATGGTATAAACCTTTTATTTTTATTATAAGATATCTTTGAGGAACTGTTTGACATTTGTTACAAGGTGTGACTGCTCTACATACTACTTATCTGTTCTGATTGATAGCTAGTTTGCAAAAATCACAGCAAAACTGTGGGGAGGAAATTCCAAATTCCTGAGGACTTATTGGTGTTTTTATGACAACCATGGAATGAAATGATTGGAAATTAATGACTAAAATTTTTATCTCACAATTGTTAGGCTTATATCAGTTATCCTAAATTCAAGTTATTATTATATAAATTATTGAAGAATTGCAATAGGACTCAGTTAGTTTCAAGAAGATTAGGAAGCCTGAGTTTGTTTGTTTTATAGATCTCAATATTAGGATGGCTTCTTAAAACTTCCACCACTTATTTCCTCCTATCTCCCATTAGTAGTGTGTCATGCAGAGCCTGGAATATTTTTTTATTTTTTCTTTCAGTACTTTTGAGTTGCCATATTTGAGCCTGGAGTATTCTACCCAGCACTAGACCACCAGAGTGAAAGATTTTTTTTTCCTACTAAATGTAAATTTAAGACTTGTATTTATCTTTAAAAAATAAAAACCAGGTATTTCATTTTTTTACTATTCTTATATATTTCTGCATATAAAGTCTGAGCATGACTTATAGAAATATATGTGCAATTTAGAAATATG
This sequence comes from Lemur catta, assembly GCF_020740605.2. NCBI lineage: Eukaryota > Metazoa > Chordata > Mammalia > Primates > Lemuridae > Lemur > Lemur catta. Next base: position 67,049,021 of record NC_059138.1, read on the forward strand.
AAATTTATTACCTAAATGAAGATTAAAGCAGCAACTTGTTCATGAGGATCTCTTTTAACTTATTTTAGAGAAAAATAATGACGAAAAAGTTATACTATGGGTTTTCAATGGGCAGTATCTATTTCCAGAACCACTAATCAATGATAGAATGACTAAACAATGTCTTTCAATGTGCTTAAGTGCTTTTTTAATAAATGTGTGCAGAGGATAAATGACTTTAAAGAACACCAAAAAATAAAAGTAAAAAACTAGCTACCAAAGTTTATTTATTTTCCTTCAAATTTGTCTGGTAATTAGTTGGCATTTATCCTATGCTATTTTTAAGTCAATTAAATATGTCTTTCAGCAAGGGTATAATGTATCACAGTAAAGCTTTTTTTTAAAACAAGAAGAATTTGAATGCTTATGATTGTATTTAGTTTGAATGTAAAAGGAGAAATATTTTACCCTAACTTCTAGGAAGTTTGGATCCATTTAGCATAGTCTAGAAGTTTGTCCTCTTAGACAGTTTTTGAATATTGAAATGTATAATGTGTTCATAACATAACACAGACTTATAGAGAAATCTGAAGATTAATATTGCCAGAATAATATTCTCTTCCTTTTTACCTATTTGAAAATATCAATAAAAAGAATTTTAGAAATTTTTTCTTGTTCTACACGGAAGTAAAAATATGGCACAGGCTTTGGTTTCAGACTTAATTTCTTGTTAAGTCTGATTCCTCATTTGTAGAAACAAGATAACTGTACAGTAGAATTGGATCAACTAAATTTATGTAGAAACATAAAGCACCCAGTAGATAGAGAATGTACTAAAAATATTAGCTCAGGTTTTCCCTCTGTGTACAATATACACATTCAGAAGAGATTAATTATGGTGAAAAATAAAATTTGTGTATTCTGGGTTCTTTTTTGAGTTTGTAAATATTTTATTTGTGCATGAGTGTCACCTAAGTCCACACAGTTTATATTATAATTACATTTTTTTTATCCATTGTATTTTAACTCAAAATTATCAAAGTAGACCATTTCTCTGTAACCTGTCAGGAGCTGCCTAGAGCTACTTTTGAGTGGTGACTTAGATTTTTCTAGGATTTTTTTTTCTCTTTAGCTATTTTAAACAGAGTTGACAACTGCCACAAAAGAAAGTATTGTTCAGAAAGCCACAGCTGGGATTTTGATGATATTATGAGGCCTTCTGCAAGCTGGGTTGAAAAGAGGGGGGGCCGATAGGGCTTCTACTGCAGATAGAACAGACAGGCTCCCAGTGAAGAAATCGAGACCTCACCAAAAATGTGTATTAATGAAAAATGATATTGTTAGACACAAATAACTGAACACTTGACTTGTACATCCAGAAAAAGAATAATTTCCATGGAAATAAGTTACTTTCTCAAAGATGTCATAAAATGTGTCTGTTTGATCACTTATAGATTTTGCCAGAAATAGTACAAAATTTCAATGGACAGGAGTATGAAACAACTTACTAATGACTGGGATCCCTAATTATGTCGAAGTTTGAGTGGCTGTAAAGGGACATAAAGAACCATGCTGCAGTGGCCCAAGCACAGTTGCTTTTAGATGTTTAGAAGGTGGAGGGAGAAATTTACCCAGACATAAATGATGTTGCAATGTCCCAGGTCATAGACTCCTTAACTGTAGCAATGCATTTCTACTTGTCCCATGACTCTATCCTCTATTTTATTTAAATATTCATAGATTTATCAGCCTTCATCTTTATAATTATGATAATTAGAAATATCTTCAAATATAATATTTAAAATATTTATATCAGAGAAAACCTCATATTTTTCCTCTAAAATTTTCATAAAAGGTAGCATTAGATGGAAAACTTCTTATTCTTGCTTTCCCTCTCCTCTCATGATATAATTAAAAGAACACTGAACTGGGGAGTAGAATAACTTAGTGCCTTAAACTGTTCACTTGGGCAAGTGTGTTAGCTATTTAGATTGCAGTCAAATCCTTGAGATGCTCTGTGTGAGGCTGATGACTCTCTTTACCCAAAAGTAAATTAAGCACTGGAAAATTTCCATTTTCAGAAAGATGAAATCAGTCCTTAGGAGCAGAATGGTCTGCAGGGGGTAAAAGACAAGAGGCAGGGAGGCTAGTGAGGAGGCTAAGGGAGAGGGGATGAGGCCCAGAACTGGGCAAGGACAAAGGGACACTTTTCTTCCCTGGATAACTTCCAATTCACAGTTTGTGCTCCTGCTTCCCTTCTTTCACTCCCTGTTTATCAATTTTCAGTAGAGCAGAAAGTGATCTTAAAATGTAAATTTGATCAGACCATTCTCCTGCATAAAATCCTCCAATGGCTTTTCTCATCACCTAGAGTACAGTACAGCTTTAACTTCTCACTGCCTTTTTCTCCCCCAAGTTATTGCCAGTGATTTTCTTTCAAACTGGAAACAAAGATGCAGAATATACAGTTTGCCCATTTCTTAGTTTGGCAACATCTTTTTATTCTTTGATCATCCCTTTTGTCAGTCTCCTCTCCCAAAAAGCAATAATCATTCACATTTTACGTTATTGTTTGGTTAATCATTTTTCTAATTTTAAATACAGTCAAACTCAGACATAGGCTTACTTTCTACACTGTTATTAGAACCATGATTATCGGTACGGTTTGTACTTGTTTATAATGTTTCTTTAACTCACTTTCTAACATATAAGAAGAATTTCCAAATAAAATTTCAAAGTAAATCAATCTTAATGGTAACAAATTAATTTTGTCTCTGAAGCTAGGGCTTTTAGGGTGTGTTCTTTTTCCACATATCTTGATATATTTACATAAGTGCATTAGTGTTGCTAAACATACCCACTTCCTTATTTTATTGTTGCCAACCATCTCGTGTATGACAGGGCTCTGTGTGATCCATCTGCGCCCACTACTCTCTCCTTAACCACTTCTCATGCTGCTCTCGTTAGGCTGATCACCCACTGCAACCTCACAGTTCTTTCTGTTCCTCAATTCTTCTGCCTTAGAGCCTTCTTCTTGGAATTTGCCCCCTCTGCCTTGCATTGTTTACCCTCTCCCCTCCCCTCCTTGTTTGTTAAGGTCTTAGCCCAAATATTGCCTAATTAGGAAGATGTTTATTGATGAAACCCCATTATTTTCTATCGCAGATCTCCTGTTTGTTTTCCTTAACATCATTTCACATTTGCCATTATTTTATTTATTTGTTTACCAAGATTATGGTCCTTCTCCTTGGAAACTTCAGTCTGCCTTATCGATATCTCACAAAGAGCACCGACTTGACTGCAAAGCTGTGAAAGAGAGAGTACAGTGGCTTACATGCTGCTTTCATTTCATTAAAGCAATAACAAATATTAGTTAAGAAAACCGTGTATGTTGCTGTTCTGTACTTTGTGTTTCTTTGTGAAGTGCTGTGACATGACATTTATGTGTTTTAGCAGAAAGCGTATGCTTCCCCCAGAAACATGTATAGGATAGCATTCATGAGTATGTCCCCAGCGTTTAACAACTCTGTAAGCCTATATTAGGGACTGCTTCCCCAAGATAAGCTACAGATGCAACCCTTTATTTTATTTTATTATTGTATTTTTTTCTCTTTGTCTGACATAAATGGTCCTAACACCTCTGTACTAGAAGTTTTGTATCCTTTGGAGTAAAGCCCCATCCACCAGTTTCCTCAGATACTGCCAAGGCTTCAACTTATTTCTTTTCCTTTGCCAATGACAATATTCTGAATTTTTTAGTTCTTTCAGATATCTGTCTGACAAGGTTTTCCTTGCAACAAATGCACATAGACACACACACACAAATACACACACACACGCACACACACACTGAAGTGTCAATGAGACTTGTGCTCTTGACTCCAATTGGCAACAAAGCAGATGCTACACATCTTTGCTGCAGTTTACTGCTATGGATGCATCATGTTATAATTAAATTCATTCTTAATATTTTTCTAATACATGTTAGTAGATATAAAAGCCTAAAGTCTTATGTTTTCAGTGGTTGTCTGTAAACTTACACACAGGGCCATTTTTCATATCTGATTAATTTCTTCCTGTGCTAACAATTTCAGCATAGCGTGACATATTTTCTGTGTGCTGAACTGCTGAATTTCCTCAGTATATTTTGAGGAGTTAGACTTCAAATTGTTCTATAAGTGATTTTTAAGTTATAAGTTTGAACATTCTGTAAAAAGTTGTTTGAATATTATTTTCTAGGTAAGATTTTAAAATCTTTCCATATTGACCATTGAATAACTGTGCATTTTTACCTTTGAGTTAACAAATTTGGGGGCTACTATAACATTACATTTATCTTCATTATTCTCTAAGACTCTAAAGTGACTGTACAGGAATTAAATCCTCTAACTAGCAAGGTTCCCATTTGTGTCTCGTTTCCTTTGTGGTTATTACAGGACCAAGAAAGGCACATTGAACTATCCTAAATTATTCAGGGCCAGGCTTGAGGTAATCTATTCTGTGCTTTTTCTAGAACTTGCTACCAAGAATAGATTTTTACTATGGGGAACATTATGTAAGGTGGTATTTTACATTAAAAATCTTTACTCCTGTGCGACAGAAACAGTAATAATATATCATAAAATATACATTATCTTGTTTTTTTTAAAATTTAATGATACACATGAATGACCTTGATTCACTAGAAATTCATTCAAAATTTTACAAATAAAGGAGAAAAATCCATTAGTGTTATCAAATTTCAGCTTAGGTCCAAGAATGACCTGTCCAATATAATAAAGTTCTTACTGTCTCCAGAACATCAGAGAACTTACTATCCATGCATTGGTCTTTGAAGTCACCATGACACCATTGCCTCTGATAAAAGAGTTTATTTATAACTTGCTCAGCTTATGTCTTTTCCCACTGTATCAGCAGGCTCTCTAAGGTTTGGGGATATAATTTCAAGGGCTGTTAAACCTCTGTCAAAGTTTTGTTGGCCCCCTGAGGGGCCCTGTTTTTCAACATTCTCTTTGCTAAGACAGGACTTCTCAAGAAAGTGCTCAGAAAACTGACAGCCTCAAGTACCAGAGCTTTTGTAATTTGAAGTGGCATTTAATCTGAAAAATAACATTAGAAAATCAGCATATAATTGGCTTTATATTTCCTTTCTTCCACTCCTCATTTTTATTTTTTTCCCCTCTTTGGTTAGTCTGAGACACAAGCCAAAATTATACTTGATACAGCAATTTCCTAATCTCTTCAGAAGGATGTTCCTACCCACACAATTAAGTAGATGGAGTGTCATTCTCTTAGGAAAGTAGGAAAATGCATATTTTAATATGAACTATTTATATTTTTAGTGTTCTTTTTACATTATCTCCCTTTTTATTCATGTATCCACTGATGTTTAAGAGGAGCTTTGCAAAGAACTAAGCTTTGTGAAAAAAAAAATTAACAATGTATAAAAAATAAAACTTCATACAACCTTTTCTTTTCTATATTTAATTGCTCTTGGGTCCCCTTATTACTTTCCATATTTTTTTTTTGCTTCTTAGCTCTTGTACTGCACATTATACTTCCTTCACATTTTAGATTTGTGAAGCTAAAGTGTCAGTGGGAAATACCGGAGGGCCTTCTGTGAGATCTGGACCCTTCTGGTACCTTCCCGAGTTACCACTCTCCATAATTCAACTTTCAACAATTCTTTTGTTAATACCCTTGCTCTCATTTATTTACAAGGCAGGATTTTGTTAAATAGTATTTTCCTAAGTGTCTGTTCTTCAAGTAGGTGTACTTTCATTTTCATCACAATGCTTTGGTTGACATTCACTGTTGTCTGTATGAAATTTACATATACAATGTCATTTTCATCATATTGATCCCTACATGACAGCACTGTTCTGGTCCACTTACTGCTGAGATCAAGGAGGGCTGATGAGGATATTGCCTTTGCTTGAGGACACTCTTCTAGATGACAGTATAGAAACTAGAAATCTGGACTCAGATTCTATTCCACTAGTGTCGAGTCTTGCTGCTGCTTCTTAATCAACCATTTTTTTCTTCAACAGTGATTGCTGGTCACACTACGTTGATTCACATAATTTTGATCAGGTCTCCAAAAATATATTAAACATCTACTCAAATGTGTAACTAATCTTAGGTTCTGCTGTTTTTGTTGTTTTATTGTTAGTTGAACAGGCTTTAGAGTTTAATCCCAGTTCCTCTCTTTTATGATTTGTGACCGTGAGCAAATTCCTCAACCCTCCAAATCACAATTTTCTCATATGTAAACTGGGATTATAATAACTTCATCATAGGATTGTTATTAATTTTTGAGACATTTCATATGAAGTGGTCAATATCCAATAAATGGTGGCTATTATTGTGAACAATAGGTAGTAGATATAAACCTTGTTCTTCATCACATTGAAATTTAATTGGGGAAATAGGAACTGTATATATGACTTATTTAAAAAATAATCATAGTTACCAATTATTACATATTTACCATATGTTCTAGATATTGGGATAAGCATAAGACAAACATCTCAATTTAATTCTAATAATGAACCTATAAGAAGGTACTATTTATCCTCATTTTTTAGAAGATGAAACAGAAGCTTGAAGAGTATAAATTCCTTGTCCAAAGTATCTCACTAATGATAAGCAGATCCAGGATTCAAATTCAGATCTCTGACTCCAAAGATCATGATCTTCACCACTATCTGATACAAATGCTAAGTGAAAAAGTATAAAAGGTTCAACTGATGTTGAAAGAATTTGGTAGAAATAACTGACCATTGTTTGTTTGGAAAGCTCAGTGGAGGAGTTAGCCCTTTAATTAAATCATGAAGGAAACTTCAGAGAAGTGGGTATTCCAGAATGAGGGGAAGGATTCTTCTGTACTTGATGCATACTTTCTTAACAATAAGACATTTGATCCTAAATGTATTAATTTAGAGATCCCCCTTACAAAATAAAACACATATTCCTAGATCTGAAAAATAAAGAAGAAATCTACTTGATCATGTTGGTAATGATCAAAATATCTGGCAATTTCAAGTTTCTGTTCCTTATGTACAATACTATTACATAAGTAAAAGTTTAGGAATTCCTTAGTTTAGCTAGAAAGAAAAATTCATGAGGCAAATGAAGAGTATCCATATAATTTATTTTTTAAATGGTTGGTAGAATTTACTAGTGAATCCATTTGGGCCTGATACTTTCTACTTTAGATGGTTATTATTTATTGATTATGTTTCCTTCATAGATATAGGTCTACTATTCAGATTGCCTATTTTTTCTGTGAGTTTGGACAGATTGTGTCTTTCAAGGAAAGGAATTAGAATATTTTGTCTAGGTTATCAAATTTTGGACAGAGTTGTTATAATATTCCTTTATTATCCTTTTAATGTCCATGGGATCTGCAGTAGTGTTTCCTTTTTAATTTCTAATATTAGTAATTTGTGCATTCTCTCTTTTTTTCTCAGCCTGCCTAGAGAATTATTAATTTTATTGATCTTTTTCGAGAACTTGATTTTGGTTTTGTTGATTTTCTCTAGTGCATTCATGTTTTCAATTTCATTGATTTCTTCTGTAATTTTTATTATTTTTTTATTTTGCTTACTTTGGATTTAATTTTACTCTCTGTTTTTTAGTTTCCTAACATGGAAGCTGAGATTATTGATTTTAGATCTTTCTTTCTCTTTTCTAATGCTAGCATTCAATGGTATAAATTTCCCTCTAAGCACTGCTTTCACCACAACCCACGAATTTTGATAAATTGTATTTTCATTCTAATTTAGTGCAAAATATTTTTATATTTTCTCTCAAGGATTGTTTTTTGACCATGTGTTATTTAGATGTGTGTCATTTAATATCTGTATATTTTGGAATTTTCCAGTTATCTTGCTGTTATTCACTTCTAGTTTAATTCCATTTTTGTCTGAGAATAGACATTGTATGATTTCTATTCTTTTACATATGTTTTATAGCCAGGAATGTGATCTATATTGGAGAATGTTCTCCGTGAGTTTGAGAAGAATGTACATTCTGCTGTTGTTGGATGAAATAATCTATAGATGTCAATTATATCTACCTGATTGATGATGCTATTAAAGTTAAGGATATCTTTACCTATTTTCTGCCTGCTGAATCTGTCCATTTCTGATAGAGTGTTGTTAAAGTCTCCATGTGGACCATAATAGTGGACTTATCTATCTCTCTTTGTAGTTTATTAGTTTTTACCTAATGTACTTTCATTCTCTGTTGTTAGGTGTAGAACATTAAGAACTGTTATGTCTTCCTGGCATATCAATTCTTTTATCATTTTGTAATGTCCCTCTTTGTCCCTGATAACTTCCCTTTCTCTGAAGTTAGATTGTCTAAAATTAATATAGCTACTTATGCTTTCTTTTGATTAGTGTTATCATGGCTTATATATTTGGGTATTGTTTTTTGATCCACTCTGAGAACTTCTGTCTAATAATTAATGTATTTAGACTATTGATGTTTAAGGTAATTATTGACATATTGTTTAAATTATATTTCTTCCCTAATACTCTTAAACATTCTTTTTGTAGATCCAAATTTCTGATCTGTATCATTTTTCTCCTCTCTGAAGAATTTATTTTAACATTTCTTACAAGACAGGTCTACTAGCAGCAAATTCTCTCAATTTTTGTTTGTCTGAGAAGGTTTTTATTTCTCATTCACATTTTAATGATAATTATTCAGGGTACAGAATTCTAAGTACATAGATTATTTTCCTCAATGTTTACAATAATTCACTCTTCCTATATAGGCTTCTCACCTCCTTAGTTAAAAATATTGCTAAATACTTAATTTTCTTTGATGCTATTATAAAGTGTGTTGCATCTTTGATTTGATTTTCAGCTTGACTATTATTGGTGTATATGAATGTCACCAATTTGTGTGCATTGATTTTGTATTCTGATACTTTACTGAATTTATTTATCAATTCCTGGAGTCTCTTGGTTGAATCCTTGGGATATTCTAGATATAATATCATATCATCAGCAAAGAGTCAGAGTTTGACCTCTTCTGCCCCCATTTGTACACCCTTAATTCCCTGCTCTTGGTATGATTGCTCTGGCAAGGACTTCTAACACCATGTTGAAGAGAAGTGGAGATAGTGGGCAACATCGTCGTGTTCCAGTTCTAAGCAGAGATGCTTTATATTTTTCCCCATTTACTATGACATTGGCTGTAGGTTTATTGTATATGGCTTTAATAATTTTGAGATATGACCCATCTATGCCTATTTTGTGAAGAGGTTTTATCATAAAAGTGTGCTGAATTTTGTCACGTGCTTTTTCTGTGTATATTGAGAGAATCATATGGTCTTTGTTCTTGTTTTTATTTATATGGTGTATTACATTTATGGATTTGTATATATTGAATCATCCTTACGTCTCTGGGAGAAAGCCCACCTGTTCATGATGAATCAGTTTTTTCATGTGATGTTGAATTTGGTTTGCTATGAAACACTGAGAAAAGAAATTGTAGAGGATGTAAACAGATGGAAAAGCCTACCATGCTCATGGATTGGCAGAATCAATATTGTTAAAATGTCCATACTACCTAAAGTGTTCTATAGAATTAATGCAATCCCTATCAAAATACCATCATCATTCTTTGCAGATATAGAAAAAATAATTCTACACTTCATATGGAACCAGAGAAGACCTTGTATAGCAAAAGCAATCTTAAACAAAAAGAACAAATTGGGAGGCATCAGTCTACCAGACTTCAAGCTTTACTACAAGGCTATAGTAACCAAAACAGCATGGTACTGGCCCAAGAAAAGAGATACAGACCTTTGGAACAGGACTGAGAACCCAGATATAAAACCATCCTCATATTGTTACTTAATCTTTGACAAAGCAGACAAAAATATACATTGGGAAAAAGAATTCCTATTCAATAAACGGCTCTAGGAAAACTGGATAACCACATGCAGAAGATTGAAACTGGATCCCCACCTATTACCTCTTACAAAAATCAACTCATGATGGATAATAAACTTAAACCTAAGGCATGAAACCTCAAGAATTCTAGAAGAAAATGTTGGGAAAACTCTTATAGACATTGGCCTAGGCAAAGAATTTATGAAGAAGATCCCCAAAGCAATCACAGCAGCAACAAAAATAAATAAATGAGATCTGATCAAATTAAAAAGCTTCTGCACAGCCAAGGAATCTATCATTAGAGCAAATAGACAACCTACAGAATGGGAGAAAATATTTGCTTTCTACATATCTGATAAAGGGCTGATAACTAGAATCTATATAGAACTTAAGACAATTAACAAGAGAAAAATTAAACAACCCCATTAAATAGTGGCAAAGGACATGAATAGAAACTTTTCAGAAGAAAACAGAATAATGACATCAAACATATAAAAAAATGTTTAACATCCCTAATCATCAGGGAAATGCAAATCAAAACCACAATGAGATATCACCTAACTCCAGTGAGAATGGCTTTTATCAAAAAGTCCCAAAACAACAAATGCTGGCATGGATGTGGAGAGATAGGAATACTCTTACACTGCTTGTGGGACTGCAAATTATTACAATCTCTGTGGAGATTGGAGATGTCTCAAAGAACTAAAAATAGAAATACCATTTGATCCAGTAATCCCACTACTAGGCATCTACCCAAAGGAAAAAAAGACATTTTACAATAAAGACATCTGCACTCGAATGTTTATGGCAGCACAATTGCAATTGCAAAGATGTGGAAATAACCCAAGTGCCCATCAATACACGAGTGGATTAATAAAATGTGGTATATGTATATCATGGAATACTACTCAACCATAAAAAACAATGGTGAACTAGCACCTTTTATATTATCCTGGGTGGAGCTAGAACCCATCCTTTGAAGTGAAGTATCACAAGAATGGAAAAACAAGCACCATATGTACTCACCATCAAATTGGTACTAACTGATCAACACTTAGGTGCTCACATGGTAGTAATGTTCATCAGGTGTTGGGCAGGTTGGTGGGGTGATGGGGATAGGTAAATGCACAACTATTGGGTGCAGAGTGCACTGCATGGGGGATGGGTAAGCTTGTAGATCTGGCTTGAGCAAGGCAAAGGCACTGTATGTAACCAAAATGTTTGTACCCCCATAATATTATGAAATTTAAAAAAAGAAAATAAATAAATAAATTGAAAAAATAACATAACATAAAATAAAATAATTCATTCTACTCCCTTCTTGCTTGCATGGTTTCTGAGGAGAAGTAAGATGTAATCCTTACCTTTCCTTCTCTATAAGTAAGGTACATTTTTCCTCTGGCTTCATTCAGGATGTTTTCTGTATCTTTGATCTTTTGTAATTTGAGAATGATATGCCTAGGTGTAGTGGTTTTTTTTTTTTTGTATTTATCTTTCTTGGTGTTCTCTGAGCTTCCTGGATCCTTGGTTTGGTATTTGTCCTTAAATTGGTGAAATTCTGAGTCATTATTTCAAATTTTCTTCTGTTCATTTCTCTCTTTCTTCTTTCTCCTTCTTGTATTTCCTTTACACTTATGTTACACCTTTTGTGGTTGTGCCATACTGCTTGTATATTCTGTTTTGTTCCTTGGCTTTTCAGTTTTGGAGGGTCTTATTTGAGAGATCTTCAAGCTCAGAGATTCTTCTCTAGCTTTGTACAGTCTATAAATAAACCCATGAAAAGCATCCTTTATTTCTCTTACAGTGTTTTTGATCTCTAGCATTTCCTGTTGATTCTTTCTTTGAATGTCCATCTTTCTGCTTACATTATCTATCTATTCTTGCATGTTGTCTACTTTTTCTATTAAAGTCCCTAACAAAATAATCACAGCTGTTTTAAATTCCTGCTCTTATAATTGCCACTTTTACTGTCATATCTGACTCTGATTCTTACACTTAGTCTCTTCAAACTTTGTTTTTGGCTTTTTATTATTCTTCATAATATTTTGTTGAATGGTGAACATGATGTACTGGGTAAAAGGAATTGCAATAAATGGGCCTTTAGTAATATAGTGGTAACGTGGTGGGGGTGGGGGGGAGGGAAGGGCATGTGTCCTATAGTCCTACAGTTAGATCTTAGTCTTTTGGTGAGCCTGTGCCCCTGGAATATGGATTCCACTGGTGCATCTCTGTCTCCCCTGCCCCCTAAAGCCGTGGTGGGACAGGATGGCTAGAGAGGGCTGGAGTTGGTATTTTCCTTTACTTACATAGTTTAGACTCTAGTAAAATTGTTTTTCCTGAGGGCCACCCTTCTTCTGAAGAACAGACTGCTCTGGCCTATTTCCAAAAGGTTTCTTTTCCTATATTCCTGCTAGAAGAACATGAGAATTTTCTCCAGTTTTAATTGTGAGGACTTGGTAGAGCTCCTGGAGGTAAAACTCACAAAAGGGTGAGGGTTCCCCATGACTAGGTACCCCTGGAATTTTTAACTCTCAAAGTTGTCCACACTGAATCTCTAGCAATTCATCACAGTTCAGGTTTCCTATCCTGGTACTGATTTCCATGGAAGTTTCTGTTTTGTGGGTCTCTGCCCTGGTAAGTTGTGATTCTCTGTATCAGCCTGTCAGTGTCTCTAATTTGGGGGACAGTGGTTTCTTCTGTGGTCTCACTTCTTTTATGGGTCTAAGAAGAGTTATTAATTTTCAGTTTGTTTAGTTTTTTACTTGTTAGGATAGAGTAGCAACTTCTAAGCAGCTTACATGCCAGACTGGCCGCGATTAATTCTAAGACTCTTTTCTCAATTGCTCCTTCAACAGTAGAAATGAAATTTTCTTTCAAATCAAATAGAATTAATACAGGTCCTGCTACTTATTGCCGATATAGTCTTAAGCAAGTTACTTGACTTTCTGAAGCTTCGATGTTCTCATTTTAAAATGGGGATAATAATACTAACCTGAGAAGCATTTCTGGGAAGTAGTAAACTTTCAATAAATATTAACTTTTAGTGTTATCTCAATTCAACTTACTGAGTTTGATCCAAAGTAAATAATTTTTCTTGCTTATAACATGCCCTAGGCTCTAGGCTCAAGTCAAAAAAAATGCAAATAACTATTATTTTTTTCTTGCCCTGGTACAGGAATGCTTACCATTTTTGTTTTGAAAAAAATAATACTCTATTACCATGATAGTCTTACTTAAATTTTTACAGTAAAAAAAGCTGTTCTTAATATATGCTTGCACAAAAGACTTGTTTAGGTAATGATGGCCTTGTAAGTCAATTTATATTTTAATCAGGAAAAGACTTAGTAGTTTTGAAGTCTAACTTCAAAGCTCATTCCTTTATAGTTTGCTAAAAATGATATCATATCTTCAGAATGTTAAATGGAACAATTCTATTGAGGCCTAGGCTAGTTTCTGATTGTACCCAGAGTCTATTAGTTTTGAAGCTGATTTTTTTGGTCATCCAATTGATGTGTTTCATGATGACATTTGAAGAATGCCTGAAAGCAATGCATAGATAGATCTGCCAGATTTCCAGCTCTGACACACCTTTGTAATAAGGCATGTCATAGTATTTTTTGTTACAGTATATAATTTGCCTGATGTTTCAAAATTAAAGAGCTTAAATTTTATGAATCTCTTGATACTCTTTTCTTATTATTATGTTAGCTGAAACAAAAATCCTTTCAAACAAAAGTAGTAATAAAAAGACCCTATCCAATTATAAATATAATCATTTCTGCCAATGGCCAAATGACAATTACTAGAAAGGAAAATAGTTTAGTAAAGTAAAGTGATATGGACCAGAACCAATGGGGATTTAATTCTTGCTGTAGACTATCCAAAAACCTTTTATTATTTTTTCCTTTGTAAATGTTATTACTTGCACTCATTCCTATATAGCAATTCCACATTTGCTCCCAAAAAAACTTCAAAAAAGAGTTTATTTGTTCATGAATTATGTTATTAATATGGACCAGGCACTGTACCACACTTATATAAGTAAATAAATCAGACATGGTAGGTTCAAGATGGGCCTTGTTAAAGTCAATAGAACAGAGGGAGAAAAAAAATCTATGTAAAGAGTTTAAATTTTGATTATACAGGAAAACAACACACGTATAATTTTTTAAACACAGTCTTTAAAGTTAAAAATAATGTTACATATTAAAACATATTTAGGAAATAAGTAGTATCTTTCATATTTTCCAGTCTTGGTCTCCCATTTTCTCATTCTCTCAGCTTATGTTCTAGCCATAATTCTAGCTGTTGTCTGTCCATTCATTTATCCATAGATCACATATTTTTTACTAAATTTCAGGATGTTGACAGTAATTTTTATAATGACTGCAGATCTTAATAGAAAAGAATACTAATATCTACCAGATTATAACCACAGTTAAGAGGCTACACCCTCTGTAAACAATATTTGTCTGCATTTTACAACTGTGATTTATGATCCTTTCAAGGTAGGAGCCCAAATTTCTAATTGTTGCAGTATGTACATCAGAATTGTCCAGTATTTCAGTGACTTTGTTTCATTAGACTACTTTGTAAAGTATCAGTTTGGCTACACTGAGGTGCACTTTCCACAATACCCCTTTCTGTATGCTTCCGGTTAGCATAGGCCACATGAGTTCTAGTTGCCCCCTTCACTCTGGCTGACAGGATGCCAATCTCCAGACCTCCAAGTGAGGCCTTCCTGGATCATCCAGTCTTCAGCGACCAACTTGAGTAGATCCCTAGGGAACAGCAGAGGCAGCTCAGACCACCCCACAGCATTATGAGCTAAGTAAGTGTTTTTGATTTAAGTTATGCAAGATATAAAGGAAATGGACATAACTAGGGGGAGAGGAAAAAACTGTCTATTAGGATAATATTATCTGCAATTATTTTGGCAAAAATAGAGATTAAATCTCTTAGGTCTAGGGGATAAAAAGTATATTTTGCAGGCTAAAATGTAGAGTACTAGATGAAATTTCAAGTTTGATGAAAGCAATTAATTGAAGGAAATCTGGTGGAAAATAGGTAGAATCTTAAAATATTTCTAAATTGGCTTAAATATGATGTATTTTTATCTGAATTTTTTTTCAGAGATGAAGAGTCATACAATCACTATTTTAAAGATGTTGTGTACAGTTTATTTCTTGGTATACATGGGGAATTGGATCCAGGACCCCCCCACATATACCAAAATCCATGCATACTCAAGTCCTGCAATCAGCCTGAGGAATGTGCACGTAGGAAATGTTGGCCCAACACATTGTTCGGTTTCACGTCCTGTGAATGCCTCATATTCAGTCACATTTGGTTGAAAAAAAATATGCATATAAGCAGACCCACAAAGTTCAAACCTGTGTTGTTCAGGGTCAACTCTAATTCACTTTTAAAGGTCTCTAGATATTTGTTCATCAGAATAAATACTTTTTAATACTTTATTTTATATATTGTGGAATTAGACATAATCTGTTCAATTGGAATAGATATCCTATGAAACACTACCATATAGCATTAGCCCATACATAGTTCTTTTGTGTTGAACATTTACCTGATTTGTATCTCATTTTATTTTTTATCATTTTGCTTTCAAAATCCTTGCACACATAGAGACCTGTCCTTTTCACAGAATGTGCCACTGACTATCTGCATGAGAAACAACTGGAGTATTTGAAATGCAGATAGATGTTTGTATCCACCTCAGGGCTTCTGAAACAGTCTTTAAGAATGTGGTTAGAAATTTCCTTCCTCAAAAAGTTTTCATATAAACACTGGAGCTTAAGAATCTTTACTATAGACCTGGCACAGTGCTAGATGCTAAAATAAAAAAGTGTTTTAAAAATGAATGACAAACAGGAATACATGTACTTAGTTGAAATTACCATTTTAATATAAAATTTGTCTATAGAATCTACATAGCAGTAGTTCGTGCCAATATTCTCAAATAAATCAATTTCTTAATGTTTGTTATATTGAATGAGTGTTTTTCAAGTCAATACAATGGAACAATTATATTTGTATTTGTATAGCTAATTTTAAAAATTACGGGTCAATTTTCCTCTAAAATTTTAGCATAACCCAGCACAGACGAAGTGTGGTTTAATACCTGGTTACCATTGCAATACCACAAGTTACTCATCTAGCTGGGTCCACTGGAACTAGGAAGCCACCTTTGACTCTCAGAGTCAACATCAAAATGAGGAAAGCAGAAGGTCCTGGCCAAACACAAAGAATTTTGGAGTTTAGGATTATAGTTCTTAAACTTGTATCTGTATGGCAGATGTGTGTACAGACTCTATATAAAACTGAAATTCAAAAAAGAGTTAAACCTAAGTACTGAGCAATTTTGCATAAGCCCATCTCTATTTTTAAAACAAAATGATGAAACAAGTTTTAAGGCAGACGTCATCATTATGTTAATACCTTGAGGGAGTAATTGGAAACAGCAATAAATAAACTCTGCATAGATGTTAGTTTAAAAATATAGTGGTGGAGATGATCTAAAGAACATCTGAGGAGCATGAATAAAATGTAGTCTTGTGTGGTCTGGAAGAAATAAAATGCTCAACAGAGTTCAGTCCTTTCTCAAGGGTGAGTCCTTGACTTTATAAATATTTCATTAAATCTCCCCCAACGTGGTAGCAAACTATGGTGTGAATTAAACATTAAGAATCAAGAATATAAGAATATGACTTATAACTTAAAGAAACAGCAATACTGTTTCCTACTATTTCTGCACTCTGCTTTGTATATTCACAATTAATTCTACTATACACTCAAGAGAATAAAATTCCCTAGTCTTTCCTTCTTTATGCACATGATCCAAAATTAAAGAATTATTTCCTCACCCATCTCCAAATCAACCAAGTGAACATTTTCTAACAACTAAGATCAGTAACAACCATAATTTTGGGAGCAGATACATTACTGGAAGGAGGGGAAGCTGAGGTTACCTTCCTGTTGCTTTAAATGTATATATAGCTGCACCAAGGAGAATATGCCCATATGACATCCAAACTAAGCAGATTTCTTTCTTTCTTCTTCAAATATGTCTCATAGCCATGAAACTTCTATTGAGTATATGTGTCATCCAGAGTAGAAACATGTTTTCCTAGTCTGGTTTGTAGATTTCTCAGAACTCCTTTTGATCCTTTTAATTTTATTAACTGAAGTAGAAACCTCTTGACATCAGAACTTTTGCAAAGTTTATTCCATATTATCGCGCCTGAAAACTTTTAAACACCTAGGGATTGGTCCAGATTGTCACCTAATGAATAAGAAAATCTTCCAAAGTTCTTAGCATTTGAAGCCATTAGTTGCCATAAAATCAGGAATGATTATATTATCCCTGTAAAAACAAATTAAAACCTTAGGTTTATTCTACTATTTTTCCATTATAAATAGGGGTTTTCCAGCATCACTGAAGTACACTTGCCAAAAATGTTAAATCTGTCATTTTTTGTACAAGTTTACATAAAATACAAGGTATAGAAGAACAAGTCAAACAACAGAACGAACAACCAATTAAACAAAACAAAACAAAAAAGCAGAAAATGAGGACACCTACAAGACTACTGTCCCAGTCTTTTCAATAAGTTAATGTCTTGAAGAAAAAACAGAGTTTGAGGAAGAGAACTGCAGCAGATTAAAAAAAGATTTTACAGACAAAACAACCAGTACAATATATAGTCCTTGACTGAATTCTAGTTTAAACAAACTAACTACAAAGTATAGCTCAGGAACAATGGGAGATATTTAAATATGTACTGGGTAGTAATTCCCCCTTAATCCTGTTATGCTTTCCAAGGTTTCAGTTACTAGCCATCAACCTCAGTCCAAAAATATTAAATGGAAAATTCCAGAAATAAACAATTCATAAATTTTAAGTTATGTGACATTGTGAGTAGCATGATAAAATCTTAAGCTGTCCCACTCTGTCTCACCTAGAATATGAAGCACATCAATGCTATGTCACCCACTTAGAGTCACTTAGGAGCCCTCTGGGTCATCGAATTGATTGTCACAGAATCACAGCATTTGTGATCAATATCTTACTTTGCTTCATAATAGCCCCACAACTCAAAAGTGATGTTGGCAATTCAAATATGCCAGAGAAGCCATAAAATGCTTCTTTTAAGTGAAAAAATGAAAGTTCTTGACTTAATAAGGAAAGAAAAAATTGTAAGCTGAGGTTGCTAAGATCTACAGTAAGAATGAATATTCATGAAATTGTGAAGAAAGACAGAGAAATCTGTGTTAGCTTTTCTGTTATACCTCAAACTGCAAAAGTTGCAGCCACAGTGCATGATAAGTGCTTAGTTAAGATGAAAAAGGCATTAAATTTGTCAGTGGAAGACATGAACATAAATGTGTTCTGATCGACATTAGCATGTTGTACCAGAAAGCATTGAGCCTTCACCAAGAGATACCCTGAAACGAGTGACAGCAAGGCATTTATTAGAAGTAAGGGATGATTTCACAGATTCAGGAATACAGGTCACGAGTAGACCTAACACTACGTCACAATGCCCACGTCATTTGCCTCCCTTCAGCTCATCATGTAGGTATTGTACCATCTCACATCATTGGAAGAAGCAGCTTGAGTAAAGTACAGTAAGATATTTTGAGAGAGAGAGAAACTACATTCACATAATTTTTATTGCAGTGTATGGTTATAATTATTCTATTTTATAATTAGTTATTGTTAATCTCTTACTGTGCCTAATTTATAAATTAAACTTTACTGTAGGTATGTACGTACAGGGGAAAACATAGTATATTTAGGGTTTGGTACTATATGCAGTTTCAGGCATCCACTGGGGTCTTGGAATGTATCTCCTGCAGATAAAGGAGGACTACTATATTAAGAATTTAGTATTAATTTTGTTACATGTGGTAAAGGTGTTGTGATAGTTTTATGTCTCAACTTCATTGAGCTAAGGGATATGCAGATAGCTGATAAAACATTTCTAGATGTGTCTGTGATGGTGTTTCCAGAAAAGTTCAGCATCTAGACTGAGTTGTCGACTGCATAAAGATCACCCTTCCTAATGGAGTGGAAGTGATTCAATCCATTCAACTCTTGAATAGAACAAAAAGGTAGAGAAAGGTGAAATTTGCTCTATCTGCTTGAGCTGTGACATCCATCTTCTCCTGCCCGTGGACATTAGTACTCCTGGTTTTCAAGCCCACAGACTCCATTTCTCAGGCCTTTGGACTCCATCTGGGACTTACACCATTGGCTCCCCTGGTTCTCAGCCCTGGGTTTGAATAGAACTATATGAGTAGCTTTCCTGGGCTTGTAGCTTGCAGATGGCAGGTTATGGATCTTCTCAGCCCCTGTAACCATGTAAGCCAATTTCTCATAATAAACCTATTATTCTTATTTCTCTGGAGAACTCCAACTAATACAAATATCATTCTCACATAGGAAAATATCTTACTTTATAAAGATGTATACCTTAATATCTTAAGATAAACTATTATGATAAATTTAACTTAATTTAAAACATCTAAGTAAAAGAAAAAAGATAAATCAATTAGATTGGTGAAGCAAATACGACATGATATTCCACAGTCTCAGTAAATCTCAGTTTTAATTATATTGTTTCATTATATTATTTCTTCTCATCTGATTTTTGGAAAACGCTCATAGTAAAATTGAAGAAGGAAATATGTGCCTTTTATAATGCATTTAATTATTTAGAATTTGTTGAATGACAATAGGCTTTATATATATCTAAGAAGTACACATTTTATTAGCAAAGAATATTTACCTTAATATTTGGAGATCTGCATTCAAGCAAAACCATGGGCAAGGGCTTAGTCCAATCGCTTTTTCACCCTCAAACCAGGATTTAGCTGAGGACTTTTCAATCCTATTTAAAATAAGAACAATATCCTTGTCACCCTCCTGTGTCAAAGTGGTGTTATAATGATGAATGAGCTCCAGGAATAGATTTGGCCTGCTGATATATTTGTAACCCATATGGCGGCATCACCCTTTGACTTTTCTAAGAGGAATGGAAAATAGCTACATTTAGAATGCCACAAATTAAAACTTCTGTCAAGTTTGGCATTAAAAAACCACTTTCTCAGCAACTCAGGTTTTCATAGGCTGGCAAAGAGTCTTCATAAGATCCTACGTAGGTAACTAATGCTATTATACTAGGAGTGGGTGATTTTGGGTAAGTTGAAATAAAATTCTGTTGACATTAAAAAGGAAACTACTTTTTTTCTTTCTTAAAACAGCTTTTTTGAAGTATAATGATATAAAAGCCTGCATATATTTAATGTATGCAATTTGATAAATTTGGACATAGGCATACACCTGTGAAACCATTACCGCATAATCAAGCTAAGAAGCATATACATCAACTCCAAAAGTTTTATTGTACCTTCTTTAAAAACAACCTATTTTTTTTCTTGAATCAGCTTTATGAATAGTTTGGCAGTGCTATGTACTCGGTGTACTCTACGTAAGTACTGAAACAACCAGAAATATTTAGTAAAGAGTCAATATTTTTATACTGATTGCATTAAAGAAGTATGTAAGTTAATAAATAAAATTTCATAGGAAATTATTAGTTGGTTGTTAAATTTATTTGAATCCTATACAAAAAGTCTTTATTAAGTATTAATACTTCATATGTGTGATAGTAGCAAAAATTAATCCAGTACATTTGCATTGGAAACATGTCACACTATAGTCTAGTACAGAATTATTTTTTCAGTAGTTTAATTCAATTCAGCAAACATTTATTATAAATCTTTTTTCCCCCGTGTCAAGTGACATTTTCACAAAAACCAATTCAGGAAAATTCAGCTATTTGCCTTTTGGAAGTAATGTCTGTGGCTAATCTTAGAGAAAATATCCTTATTCTTCTTTCTCTGGAAAGATAAAGATAGCCTGGCCATCTATTTAGACTTGATTCCGTGAGCTGAGACTACATAGGGTGTACAATAGGCACAAAGTTTAGATATGCTCGAAGGTAGAGAGAGAATTCTAAGTTGAAATGAACTTAGAAACTGAAGGAGGTATCCTAAACATCCAAACAAAATTAAAGAGTAAGAAAGAAGAAAACATCATTCTACTCAAAAATGAGGAGTTTTCAACTGAGGTCAAGTTAAGATCAATAATTAAAAAACAAAACCAGAAGAGACCAGGCTTTGTAGGTATTTGTGACCTCAGTCAGGTGGGGATGCAGTTTAGGGACTAAGGCTGTTCAGATGTCAGTAGAACCAGGTGTTCTGCTTCAGCTGAGCTGAAATACAGCATAATGGATAAACTACTTGTGATTAGAACATTTTGAGAGATGCCTACATATAAAAGAGGGCCTCACATAAGGAATCTACTCTTGGGAAAACAAGGTTCATGCATCAATCTGGGGGCCTATGGGTTCTCCAAAGGAAACATTTGGGCATTAATGAAGCCTTGCAACATGATGAAAAGCTTTATCGAATAGTAGACCTTTCAACTGATACAATCTCAAGGCTTACAGTCTTAAGAACTAAAGAAGTTTAAAAGGCCAAATTGAATAGTATTTGGAGTGAAAAAAGAAAAAGTCAGTGATTTCTAAGTAGTGTGACCAATGCTTCCCCAATTTCAGACAAAGAATAATTAAAGCATATGCAGAATTGACAATAATTATAATCATAATGTATCTCTATGACATAAGGGAAGTAGAAACTTAGTTATTTTACAGTGATTATACATAGTGGTCTTTCAATTGTGATATCTTAATATAGATCAAAGTAATTTTTTGAAAATCTATTGAATAAGGATTTATTGAACATTTATATGGTTTCAATGTGCTCCGCAATTTTATGTGTTGGATACTTAATCCCCAGGATGATAGTACTGAAAGGTGGGGCCTTTAAGAGGTGATTGGGTCATGAGGGCTCCTCTCTCATAAATAGATTAGTCCATTCATGGATTAACAGATTAGAGAGTTACTATGGAAGTGGAACTGATAGCTTCATAAAAAGAGGAAGAGAGACGTGAGCAAGAATGTTAGCACTCTCAGCCCCCTCGGCCATATGATCCCTGCACCAACTAGGGATTCTTCAGAGGGCCCAGCAAGAAAGTTCTTACCAGATGTAGCCCCTCGACCTTGGACTTCTCAGCCTTTATAATTACAAGAAATAAATTCCTTTTCTTTGTAAATTACTCGGTTTCAGGTATTCTGGAGTAAACAACAGAAAACAGACTAAAACAAAAATCTACCAGTTGGCGGAAGCATCATATCAGCCAATACTAAATAATATTTGAATTGCATGTACAATGTTTACATTTGCTTGTACAACAATTAGGAATGCATTCAGATGAAAGTAACAGAAGTCTTGACTTAAGATGACTTAAACAAAGAAGAGTTTATGCTTATATTTTTTATGCAGCAATTAAATCTGGTAATAGAAGCTTTGATATTGGTTCATATGTGCAACAACATATGAAGTAGCTTCACAATTTTCTTGGTCTTTCCTTTAAGATGGCAAAATGGCTGTCCCGGTTCTTCTAATCATGTCCACATTTAAAATACTAAAAAAGAACAAGTTGTCCCAGCTATATCTATCTCTTTGAGTAGGAAAGCTAAAGGCTTCCAAGAAACATCCTATCAAATGTTCTCTTATATCTTATGAGCTAGAACTGAGTCACATGATCACTTGTAGCTGTAAAAAAAGTTGGTTAAATCAAGTATCTGACAATGAGAAGCAAGAATATCATGATTAATTTGGATTACTTATGATTCATTACTAGGGGCTGGATATATTACCACCTTGAATATAATCAAATTTTCTGGCATCAAGGAAGTGCAGAAGGAGCAGACAGATGTTTGAATAGACAATAAGAATCTGCCAAATTTTGCTTCGAATCCCCTATATATATAGAATGTCATTTTATGCTTATTCAACACAAAATATGTACACCAAGTACTGTAGCACATAATATGTTAGGCAGCTAAGATATATGCAAAGCTATATGTGAAAGATAAATACATTTTAAAATTACTGGTTCATGTAGTCTAGAGAACTAAAACATACAAGTTTATTGAGGCATTTTTGTCTTTGTGTTCATATGACTGCTGTCCCATGTAAAGGAAAATATCTAAAAACTACAAAACAACTATCAGATTAATATAAAAAACCAATATAATACAATACAAAGAACAATGGCACAGTAGTCAAAATATATAGAATTTTATCCGATATCTATCACTCCTGAGTGGTATGACTTTGGACAACTTCTGTTACCTGCATGGTACTTGGTTTCTTAATGACAAATTGTATCTCTGGGGTCTAATGAACTCCCTCTAAAACTCATGATGCTGGTTAATCAGCTAGCTATAAAGTTTGACATGGAAAATTTGATGATCACATATGACTATGTTGTTCACACTCAAAAGATGCATAAATATTTTATTTTATAGCTTAAATGAAAAATCATATGTTAAAGTTATAGTTGAACTTCAATAAGTTACACTGAACTTAAACTTTGGGTTTCAAAAATATTTTTAACATAGCTTATTAGAAACACTCAGCTCTATAGAAGGAACTCTATATATGTTAAACTGAAGCTTGCCAGATACATGGTTGTTTTCATGTCATTCTTAAAAAGTACACAATGTGAAAATAGAAAATAAGAATGATGAAAATATTGTATATTTAATTTACTTATATGATAGAATTATGAAATGATTAATATTTTCCCAAACTAGAAACTGGAAATATTGCAACTTAAATTTTATTGATTTTTTTAATAATTATATTATGTTGCTTTTTAAAAAAATGGCAGAATTTGTGAAATTATTTATCCATTAGTATTTTTCATATTTTCTCAATACTCAGAATTTCAATGTATAGTCATATGAGTTGAGTTATTCTACATTTGTTTAATTAATTATGGTTAGGAATTAATTTTTGCATTTTTAGAAAAAATTTCTTCCCCCTGCACTCTCTGGCTATCTATTATCTACATTGTGTATGCATAGTAGTTACATTCAAAAAGCCATTTATAGTACAGTTTGGGAATTTTCCTGTAAGATAGTAATATTAGCATTATTTTCTGATGCCAAAAATAAAAGTAACAGTGAATAAAATGTCGGAAGTTAAATGAGGAGGCAACTTTAAAGTTCAAGGGTAAAAAATTATGTTCAATTTTATAACTAGTGTTCGTGGTTGCTTCAATCAGTGCATTCAAATATATTTCCTGAAATTTTTAAGTTGCACTTAATCAAATTGGCTGTGGAAATAGCCCTAGAGCAAAATTACATGCAGCTTTTAAAATTAAAGCCTTAAAGCTATAGGGTGTAACAAGTAACCTTTAGAGTCTTTAAAATACATCAGCAAAGTTAGGAAATATTTGACACCTGGGAATTTTCTTTTGGCATTATTAGGGTTACAGGTATAGTCAAAGTATTCACGTCAGAAAGATTTTCAATGAAAATTCCAGATGTTTGACAAATGTGTTGCCTTCTAATCCTCCTTAGACATATGCTGTATGTCCATTCTTCCCAAGAATTTCTCTTTTTAAAAAAATATGTAAGCATCAATAACTATCTTGACTTAACAAATGATGTTTAGAGATCATTTGGATTTTTCAGAAAGAAAAACAAATGTCAAGCAGTATATGTGCAATTGATAATTTTGGAAATAATATTTCCATCTCTTCTTATTGGTATGATATAGTAGACATTTATCTTTCTTTTGTCTGTCTGGCACCTATCTTTCAAATGTTTCTCAGCTTTCAATTTTGGTGAGAGGCAGGGCCCTCTCCTGATTTAGAAACAGAAAATGTTTGATACTTGTTTCTCTGGATTCCATGGTAGGTAAGTGCATACCAATGATTTAGACTTTACTTGTCAGATTCACTGGTCCCAGACTTTGAAATAGAAGTTGGTGATGTAGGGACTGCCAGGAACTCCTTTTTATTGGAGGTTGCAGAAAGATTAAATTCCTAGAAGGGCAATAACTGTGTTGTTAATGGTGGAATTGTGAATCTAGTACTTTCAGGGTTAGTAATGCAAGCTGCTTTATGAAGTCCTCAGAGTTGACATAGCCATGTGTTCACTGGACAGTTCTGTAACATGATTTGTAGAATTGTTTCTTGTTTTTATAACCCTGAGGTGTGTCCTTTAGTCCCCTTGGTACTTGTGACCATGAGAATTTATTCACAGATCTCCAACTATAGCTTAATTGACCAAGGTCTGAAATTCATCACTGAGTTTGCAGCCAGCCCATGCTTTCCACAGGACACACTGAACTAATGACTGAACTCAGCAAGAATACCAAGACAGGCCCTCTGTTGGCCAACTGATAGCCTTGCCAAACTTTCTCTAGATTGCATTCAGGCTTCCATCTGATCTTCCCCCTGAGCTCCTCCTTCATTAGGCATCAGATTTCTGCATGGTCTGATGGCTCTCCAGGCTGACTGAGATCTCTCACCATTTTCTTTCAAGGGGTGTTGCTCCTAATGAAATTCTTTTACTTTTAATCCCATCTGGTTGTCTGCTTTTTGGAGGCCAGACACTAATATAGAGATCCTATGAATTAACACATTTTTTTTTTTTTTTTGAGACAGAGTCTCGCTCTGTTGCCTGGCTAGAGTGAGTGCCGTGGCATCAGCCTAGCTCACAGCAACCTCAAACTCCTGGGCTTAAGTGATCCTACTGCCTCAGCATCCCGAGTAGCTGGGACTACAGGCATGCGCCACCATGCCTGGCTAATTTTTTCTATATATATTTTTTAGTTGGCCAGATAATTTGTTTCTATTTTTAGTAGAGACGGGGTCTCGCTCTTGCTCAGGCTGGTCTCAAACTCCTGACCTCGAGTGATCCACCTGCCTCGGCTTCCCAGAGTGCTAGGATTACAGGTGTGAGCCACCGCGCCCGGCTATATTTTTAAACTTTTTTTTAAATAAGCCAGAGTTGGGTTTTGTTACTTTCAGAGCATGGAGTGATACATTTGTGTTATAGAGCCATTAAAATTGGTGTTAATTACTTTTGAACATATCTAAAGTAACCCTCCCTGCCCCAAGGTTTTATTTGAATCAGATATATATTAACACACATAATATATCAGTGAAATAATATTCAGTAAACACCATCCAAATTAAAGACCAAAAATGTATAAATGTTCTGGTCAGCTTTAAGTGTAAATACTGTATACAAACATTACCAAGGCTCTTTCCACAAAGGGTTGCTTGGATAAGAGAGCACATTACTTACAAGGAGGTGTTAAACATCTAAAGATCTTCTTTAAGGATGGTTCATCATGGAATAATTATAGATGGTGGGTATGTAAATGCATGGAATGTTTAAACAGAAAAAGGCAAATAAAATGATTAGGAACAGTATATATCTGTTGCTTTTTTAATAGATGTATTATTTTTACATAATAAAATGAACAGACTGTAAGTGCAAAGTTTGAAAAGTTTTGACAAATGAGTCTATCAGTGTGACCAATTAAGATGTAAGACCTTTCCGTCTCACCTGTAGATTCCTAGAGTCACTTTCCAATTTATCTCCACTTCCCCAGGAAAACTTGTAATCTGATTTCCATTGCTATAATTTATATAGTCTACAATAGTCCACTGATCCAAAAATTAATATAAATGAAATCATACAGCAAGTTTTCTCTCATGTCTGGCTGCTTTGGATCAACAAAATGTCATCCATAGTCACACATTTTGTTGTATATGTCAGCAGTTTCATCTATGTATTCCTGAGCAGTTCTCAATTTTATGAATTCATCAATTTGTATATTCACTTTCCTATTACAGACTTTTGGGTAGTTTGCAGTTTTTGTAGATTATGATTAAAACCACTACAAACATTCTTGTACAAGTCTTTTTGTGAACATGTTTTCATTTTTCTTAGGTAAATACCTACAGGTATGTCTTATGATAGATGAATTACTGTGACTTACAATAAATGTATGTTCAACCTTAGAGACTTATGAATTATTTTCCAAAGTGACTGTACAATTTTCTATCTGCACTAGTAATGGATAAGAATTATATTGCTCCACAACTATTTTTTCCCTCTGTGCCTTCATTTCTGTCTTTTTTCAAATTTATTGTATATTTTCTGTATTCTATTTTATCTCTCCCATTGTCTTTTTAGCTATTCCTCTTTATATTGTTTTTAATGATTGTTCCAGGAATTAAAATATACATTCCTAACTTGTTACAGTCTACCTTATAGTACCACTTCATGTACAAGGTAAGAATCTTATAGCAGTATAATTACATTTACACCTTTTCCTGACTTTTGCTATTGTTTTAATGTATTTTACTTCTTCATGTATTACAAACCTAATAATATATGGCTATTGTTTTGGCTTTGCTAAGTGAATTGACTTTTAAAGAATCTAAGAAATGGATAAAAAGTTTTTGTATCAACTTGCATAGTTACCACTCGCAGTGTTCTCTTATTTCTATAGATGCTAATTTTTGTGTATATCATACTGCCTTAATCTTTAGGCAAAAATGCTCCTGGCTTGTATAATGAAAACCATGATTACTTCTCCTTATATTAAAAAATTAAGGGAAATGTATATAAAGGAATATAAACATATCTAAAGAGTCCAATTTGATGAGTTTGACAAACATATACTCATGTAACCAATAATCAACTCAAACTATAGAACATTTCCAAATCCCCAGAAATTCACCTTCTGCCTCTATTTAGTCAATCTCTTTATCCCATCATGCTCCTCAAACCAAACAGCCTGTAGCTTTCTTCTTAAGTTCTATTCAATCTGTGGCATCTGACTAGAATTTTCCTTCAAGGGAAAAGTCATGAATATGTGGCTCTCATCCAGGGAGACTCTTTACTTTCAAGGGTGATCCTCTCTGGTTTCTACCTGATTTTCATTACACACTGGGGGCTTCAAAAAGCTTTGTTTCCATTAGTCTGTTTATGGTTTGCAATTGTTACCTGTCAGAAGGTTAGCCTATTGCATTATCAGAACTAGAGATCCTGAGGGGTAGTTTTTATCCATCATGCTAAAAGATAAAACAAGTATACTGTAATTGGAGATATTTGATCGTGTGTCATCAGAAACAACCTTTAGGAATGGTGCTTTGAGAAATACAAGTGTGCTTTCAGATGGCACAGTAGAAGAGACAGCAGCAGTCACAATGCAGGTTAGGCAAATATTTACCAGCTAACTCTAAATAAATATTTCTTCAATCCCTTCAGTCTATTTTTTACTAAATATCTACCAAGTGACTCTTCATTAATATGCCTACATACAAATTCTCAAATTTGAAGACATTTTGGAATGCGGTTAGCACAAGAATAGCCGTGGTAATACGCTCTTCCCCTCCCACTTACCCCAGCCCATTGTTTCTACTGTATTTGGAGGAGCGGCTAACACCACAATTTTGGGTAGAGTTAGAAAATAAAATCAACATAAAATGGTTGTGTTAAAGCAGACATACGCAAAAATATTCTTTCTAGCCAGATTTCCTCCCCTGATTAAAGATATTAATATGTTAACGTGTATGTTTAAAGTGTTCTTCCTCCATTGTCTTCTAGAATTGAATGGTGCAGAAGAGAAATTGCAATAATTCTGGCATATTCCCCCATCTTAGATTATTTTGTTTTGTCCTCAAATACTTGAAGACAGTGAAACTTTTCCATCTACATATCTGAGTTTAGTTTAGGTCCAAAAATACGTTCTTAAGTTGTCTAAAATAATTTTTATGTGTATAGCTCTAATTTCGCTAATAAAAAATATCTTTACTGTCATTTTAAAGTTTAGTATCCAATCTTTGTCATTCTCCTCTAAATATCATCATCATGTCTTCCTTTTGTTCTTGCTTTCTGGGATAATTTTTCATTTGTTCTGCATTCCATTAATTTAATGTTTTATCATTCATTTGGGAAGGTTTCAGCTACTTTCAGTTCAGAATTCAATTCTTCTCTTCAACTTTCAATTCCTGATATCGTTAATCTCCTTTTGCTTCATATGCTATTATTTCTTCAAGGCTTTTGGTTTCTGTCTTATGAAGGCTAAGTCTTCTATAATACATTAATGATTGCTAAAATCCACACATATTAATAATTAAGAACCTGATTACTTGCTAGGTGCTGTATTTTCCACTGAGGATGTAACAGTGAGCTTACAGTCTACTAGCGACAAAGAGACATCAATGAAACAGAAATAAAAACATGATTCTATAACACTAAGTGCAAGATTTGGGGGATTGCTATAATGGAGACAGCAATTTTTAATGACTCTACCAAATGCAATTTATTTCAGAAATTTTAACTTGGGTCAATAACAGAAAATGTATTAAAGTATATCATGATCCTAACAGAGCAAAGGCCTAGCATGTTCAAGCAACATCTAGGAGGCCAGGTAGCTGAAGTGGCTGAGTAAGAGGGAAAGAAGCAGGAGAAAAGATGAGGGAAGGAAAAGGAAGGGGAGTGCATCACAGAGGATCTTGTGGGCCATTTTAAAGATGCTGACTTTTGCCCTAAGTGATCTCTCAAGGCTTTTGTGTATTTTGAAGATGGATAGTGACATTATCTGACTTCCACTTTTAAAGGGTCACTCTGCTCTGTTAATAAAGTTCAGGGGTGGAGGTGTAGGGGCAGAAAATGATCATTGTGATTTATTTTTAATTCTGTTGAAATATTTCACTGATATTTTATTTACTATTTTATTTCCATCCACTTTTATTAGTAACATTAATTTAATATTGTTTTCTAGAGCTTTTCTTTTCTAATTTTGGTCTCATGGTTACACAGATTATCCCAGATTGATGAGCAGGAACCCTTATAAGCTGGCTCCTATGTCCTCTTGACACGTCCTCCTCATTCCTTCAACGTCCTTACTCTATGGGACTGTAAGACATGCTAGGCTTGTCTTATGCTTTTCTAGCTACATTCCTGAACACAGCAACTACCCCAAGAAACCCTAATTCTTACTAGTGGAGAATGGTTGTAGAAACCAAGGTTTGGGCATGAGGTAGCTTACATTTTTGAGTCTTTTTTATAATTTAAATTTTTTCTAAGAAACTTACTTTTATAATTAAATGTTCAAATTTAGAGATAAAATGTGTTCATTTTGAGGATTTTTTCATGTTTTTAAACTTTTATTATACCTTTACTTCTTGAACAGTTTAATATTCTCAAAGAAACAGGTTTGGATCTTGATCAACTCTTTCTTTTTTTGGTTGCATTTTTTCTTTATTTCATTAATTTCTGCTTTCATTTTTATCTTCTTCAATTTATTTTGGGTTGACCATATTGTTCTACAATATTTTTGAGTTGAATGCTTAATATTATTTTAAATGTCTTTTTATAAATTAATTTGTTGTGAAATATCATAAAAGAATATCTATGGCATGTATGAAGTACTAAAAATAATATTGACACCCTTTTCTCTGGCAAATTAATTAAGATAGTTTTTGCTATTGCTGTTCTATTGGTAAAGATCAAACATGGTTGCACATCATAATCTCCTAGGAAGTTTTTGAAAATCCCAAAGTCCAGTTCAAGTCCACACCGATTAAATCAGAATATTAGGAATATTTTTTAAGGTTGCCAAGTAATTCCCATATGCAGAAAAGTTTGGGAACCACTGCAAAAGGACAATCATTTGTTAGTTTAACAACAGTTTTCTTAATTCTTTCTTAAATATTATATTTTTGTAACATATGTTAGAATCTACTATTCTTTAAAAATACTGTGTGATAAAGCCCTTTTAGGAAACTCAAAAGGTCTACATTTCACCCATACTTGTGATATGAAAGTAACAATTAGTACTGTAGAAACAGCTTCTCTATTTATGAGACTAGAGGACCTTAGTGTAAACTAAGAAATGATCTTGAATAAGGGAGAAAATTAGAAACCTAAATTTATAATTAATAAAGCTGTAAGTATTGCTTTTAGACAATTCATTTAAATAGCAACAGGGTTCTGCTTTTATGAAGGAAGAGTAGTTTTGGCAGGAGGAAGAGGAAGAATTCATTCACTATAAAATCTACCCCAGATAAATGTGAACTCACCAGTAAAATAAATTCATTACGGTCTGATGCCAAGTTCATTCTTTCTTCATCTTTCCTACTTCCGGAGTCTTCACCTTTCTCCCAATCTTTCCCTGCTTCCTCCTTGCTTAATTATATTTGCAAATTTTGCCATTTGTAACAGTTTTTGGAGTAATAGAAAAGCAATGCTTGAGAGGTGAAAGGCAATCAAACCCGGCCTGGAATCAATTGATAGGGAGCGTTCTTGACAGCGCTCACCAGCTGATTCCCAGCTGTGCTTGGGATGCAGCTGCTCAGCCGCCGTCTGAGCAATTTGGGTCCACTCATGGTAATTGGTTTCAGATGGAACCAGAACCACTCATTTCACACTGTCTTCATCCCACTGCCCAAGGAACTAGTGGACATATTATAACATATTCAGGGCAAACATCCCAGCTTCGTGGAAATCGCCTCACTTAAATTCTAGTCTGAATTGGATCTGATTGTGTCCTGGTAGTCCCTGTGTGGTGAGAAGGATCATTATAATGTTATTGCAGTGGTTAGTTGTGCTCACCCTGCAGCTCTGGCCATCACACTTATATTTCCCTCAGAACATCTTGTTTTACAAACACTAACTGTGCCCCCTAATCACATAATTAAAGAAAATATTAGTGATCATGTTCCTAACTTAGAAGAGAAACAGTGGGTGCACTTTTACTATTGTTCTCACTAAATGCTCTGCCACCACTTTTAAACTTAAATCTTCAAATAAAATGAAAATATTTTGCGATAAATATTCTTCTCTTTATCACTTTTGATAAAAGAAGCATATATAATTTCGGAATGTCTCTGGTAGAGAAACTGAGCCCATTCTTTTTCTATTTTCACAGACTGTAAATATTATTTTCAGCTTCAAATAAAGCAACAAGATGTCCAGCAGTAGTTTATTTAAACAATGTGGGTCTATTAGCTAACACAAGAAGAGGTCTGGAGGTGAGGTCTTTCCAGGGTTGATTAAGTTGCTGAAAAATGTCACTATACACTCCTGCTCTCATCATCTGCACTATCTCAGTATGTCACTGATGTCTACATTAATGGTGACAAGATGGTGTCACAAGAACCAAACCTCACATTTCCAGAGGATAGCATGGATGATGTTCTGGGAAATGTTTAATGACCAATTCTCTGGAAAACACAAACAAAAGGCACCCTAATTTGAAGTGTTTGCTGATTTTCATACTGTAAATTTCCCCACCATGGTGGACTCCCACCTCCAAAACGATGTCTCTGAATGTGCAATTGGGAAGAGATGTGCACAATCATGAGCCAGTGTAAGTGTTCTAATGTACCACTAGATACTATCTGAAATCAGTGGTAATTTCTTTTTTTAAAAAATTTTTATCTAGAGAGAAAAAGCTTTCTCAGAAATCTATAAATTCTGTTATGTCTCATTGGTCTGGCTTGCATCTCATGCCTATCCTAAACTGATCACTGTGAGGGGGATTGGAATGACCATGATGGTTTAGGAAGAATAATCTGCATTCATTGCCAGGGGTAGGATAAGCTCCTTTCAGCTTATAGGAGAGTGAATACCTGGAAAAAATTGCAGTAGTCCAGCAAATAGGAAGAAGACGGAAATTCCTGGTGGATGAGTAAACCAAAGTGTCTGCTAAAGGGACAAAACCAGACATCTCTATGTTCTTATGCTTGAATGAATACAAACGAGAAGGAATATAGAAATGTAAGTATATATATTTTTTATTCTACTTTCAGCAGCTTTTCATGAGTCTACCACTAACACACACACACACACACACACACACACACACACACACACACACACATCATTTGGATATGTCATCTTTTTATTTAAGCAATTCCTTGAGCCTGGTCATGGTGAAACATCAAAGTGCAAAGAGATTATATATAGGTTGATGGCTCTCAGCACTTTAAACACTGAATGTTTGGGAATGGCTAAAATTTCATGAGAAAAACATCATATTTTATATGAAACATGGCCCTGACCAATGTAAATGTATTTTTGAATGTGAGCACTTTATTATCTGCCACTCTGCAGCACCTTTGTAAAGAATGCTCATCATGTCTAACAATTGAGATGCTTCCTTTTTATTTAAAAAAGCGAAGTCTTACTGTCAGAGATGTGCACAGCTGAGTTAAAGACAATGGCTAAAGACAATGTAGAAGGGCCTGAACAGACAAAAATAAATACTGTGCATTCCTGAGGTCAAGAGAAAAGACGTGTGTTTGTTCCTCTTGATTAATGGACAGTAATTCAGGTTTTTTTTTTCTTTCCATTATGACACTTTCTAGTTTCTTGTATTTTTTTAAGGAAAGAAGATGTCAGTTCTTTTTTGACATTCACCTCTGTCATCCATTCTTTTTGCATCCCCTTTCTCAGTATTCCACCTGCAAACACACACATATACCATATCTATGAGGCGACTTTTTTTTCTCTTTCAAGAGAAGCTAGATTTTAGATGTCTTTTTTGCTCCATTTGTCATTGCTCACTATTATTTTGCTTATTAACAATGCAGAGGGACCATAAGTAGTTCAATATTCTGCACTCATTGAGAGATGTTAGTACCTCTGCCACTTCAAAGGCCAGGCTAGATCAGGTCAAGATTGAGGACACTGTCACCAAATTGATGAGTTAATTCTATAAATTGGGGCAATGCATGATCTTCTAATACAGAAAGAACTGTGTTAGTAATGCCACAATAATGGTAATGATTTATCTGTTGCCATACAGGTTAATCCTGTTACATTGGTGTTCTACAGCAACTTTACATGGTTTAACTTATGCTATTTATATAATCAGCAATTTAACATTAACAACTGTTATGTGCTAAGGCTTAACAGAAGTTTTTCTTTTTTCCTTTTTGAGATGGAGGAATAGAATCACTGTGCTCTCTGTCAGTAGAGAGCTACACAAGGTGAAGCAGGCTGGGATTTAAAAAGAAAAGATATTGGTTAGATGTAAGGAAACAACCCTTTGAGATTGATAAATCCTCCAAGAAAGAGTGAGTTGTCAATGTTGGAAATCTTCTGGAAAGAATAGAAATGTTTTTTTTCCCTTGGTATATTAGATATAGTTTATCCAAAGGTTAGAGGATGACCCAAAAGAGACCTGGTATCTTCTTTTAGGTTTAGAGTCTGTTCAATGATGTAAATTTAGTTTCAGATCCAAAGCAAATTTACAAAGTGACCTTCCCACTTTGGGTACTGGATAGATAAAGTCCATTTCTCAGGTCCAAGAAAAACAAAATGGTTCCCTCACTAGGGCGCTTTATGAATATTTAGATTTTTTCCCCTCATTTCTGATGCCAGATTGCCATTTTGAAAGATGTTGTTATATTATGCTGAACAGTTGTTTGAGCATTCCATGGACACATGTGATAAGAAAATAATTTAGTCATTATACTTTGGGTAAAGATAATGATATTGTTTCCCTGCATCAACTTCAGAAGGCACATGTTCAAAAAATATTTTATTTAAATGTAACAGCTGCTCCGTTGCACCACTAAAACCTTGGCCTGTTATAGTTACATTTCTTGTTTCACTACTTTCCTACATAGAAATATCAGTTTTGAAAGGTATTTTTTAAGTTGTGCCAAAATGTGTTTTAATGAAATGCAAGTAATTCACTCAATGAATTATTTGGGTAATTAAAAAATTTAAATTTGTAATCTCCTTTACTCCTTTGTTAACACACATGAGATGAAGCATTAGCAAATGACTCAGAAACAAAATGTCATTTATGGATCATCTCTTTTAACCATTAGCATTTTTCCTTCTGATTTATTAAA
Source organism: Lemur catta (assembly GCF_020740605.2). Taxonomy (NCBI): domain Eukaryota; kingdom Metazoa; phylum Chordata; class Mammalia; order Primates; family Lemuridae; genus Lemur; species Lemur catta. The sequence continues at coordinate 67,083,752 of NC_059138.1, forward strand.
ATTATACATAGGCCTCACAGCTTCTGATTAGTCATAATTTTGAAAAATAATATATTCTTTACCCAGCACACTTTTTTATTCTAGGATGGTTTTAGATTTATACAAAAATAGTAGAGAAAATTTCCATATACCATCCCACACAATTTGCCCTGTTATTAATATCTTACATTATACAGTTTAGTATATTTGTTATAATTAACAAACCAGTATTGATATATTATTATTAATTGAAATCCATACTTTACTGAAATTTCCTGAGTTTGTACCTGATACCCTTTTCCTGTTCGAGGGTCCAATCCAGGATCCCACATTAGAATTAGTGGCTGTGTTTCCTCAGGCTCCACCCAGCTGTGACAGTTTCTCAGACTTTCCTTCTTTTTGATGACCTTACCAGTTTTGAGGGGTTCTGGTCAGATACTTTGTGGAATCTTCCTCAATTTGGGTTTGTCTGATGTTTTCTCACGATTAGACTGTAGTTATGAATTTTGGGGAGGAAGCCAAGTGTAGTTTTAAATGCAAGCATTTTATTCTGTCTTTCCATTTTCACTGTTTATGCTCATGAAAAGTATAGGTCAAAGGTCTCCCAGAAACATGAAGATTAACTGCATTGTTTACCATCAAGTTTTAAGAAGATCATATAACAAAGTTAAATTTTCCAAATCAAGGAAATTCATAACTTCAGCAAAAATCAGCTTCCCTCTGGAAAGAATCAGGTGGCTATTATGAATTTCCAGTGGTGATTTCCTGGCTTTTCAATCATAAACCTACAGGATTGGAAAAGACCACTCCCAGATGCTCTTGGGAGGCTCTGTAGTATAAAACAGTAGTTTTCTAACTCTTGTTAGCCATGAAAATCTCTTTTCAAATGAAATCTTGCATGGCCACATAAACAAATAAATAAAAGCAAAATTGGTCTGATTAAAGCAGGGCCCCAGAGGCACATACTTACAATGTAACTGCAAATCCACAAGTTTGGTAGATTGATAGAATGAACAGGGAGCAAGTATACCTATTTCCCATGATTGGGTCAGGCTTCAGGGACACATGCGGTGTCTAGAGTTGCAACTTTATGGCACGTAGTCACTCAAGAAATATCGGATCCCTCTTAAACTATAATTTAGTACATGCATCTTTATTTTGCCATTTGAATACCTATGTAAATATATTTGTATATGGAAGTATATAGCCCACAGAAAATAGATATAATGGTGAGAAAATGAGATAATCATGTTTGATAATTAACTTTATGTTTTGAAATTAAGAGAATTATTGTAGGTTAATATCAAAACTGAGAATAGCCAAATAAAATTATGCAAAAATATTTCCAAACATCTGAAAAATATTTTTTTCTTTTCTTTTCTTTTTTTTTATTTCAGCTCATCTTGGGGGTACATAAGTTCAGGTTATATACATTGACCATGTCCCACCCATCCCCCTGAGTCAGAGCCTCAAACATGTCCATTCTCCAGACAGTGCGCCTGGCACTCACTATGTAGTCATACCTCCATCCCCTCCGCCCACCCCCCCTCCCCGAGTCAGCACCTTCAAGCATGACCATTCCCCAGACGGTGCGCAACTCACTCATCATGTAGGCATACACCCATCCCCTCCCCCCACCCCCATCTCAGTCTGATATCCAATTGGTATCCTTCCCCGATGTGCATTTAGGTGATGATCAGGAAAACCAATTATCTGGTGAGTACATTCTTAAGACATAAATATTCTATTGGCCAAAGGTTTTAAAAACTGCTGCCCCATGTATCACCTTGCATTGAAAATTTGTTCATTGGTGTTATGAAGTATCTTGTCAGTCATGGTGTTTATATATCAATCTGTACCCTCTAATATTTACAAAAAGATCCTGAACAATATCACTTTATCTATCTCTGAATCTATATCAGAAAGACAGGCAGATACTGCCTTCGGAGCAGCAGCCAGAAAGCAGGGTTCTACCTGGGCTTAGGTTGTCCTTACTGAGCTACAACTCTTTTCAATAGGAAGTTCCTCATTCTGTCTAGCCTTTTAACTCTTTTGTCACAAGTCATCCCTGTTTCTTTACTTTATCATTATTTCAATATGATGGAAGTTATTCACAATTCTTCCTATGATATATTTTGAGAAGATGAAAATGTTAAGGCATAATTGCTATTGATTTCCCTTTTCTGTAAGTTCTTCCTGCCACTTGTGAATGTTCATGGTTCTGGATTTTTACTTTTCTGATGCACTTCTCCCTCTCTCTCTCTCTTTTTTTTTCAATATGGGATTAGCTATGTGTGTGCTTGTTTTATCTTCTTTCCCTGAGCGCACATTCTCGTAAGACAGGGAGAGCAGCGATTCACCTCTTACCACCTTTAGTCCTAGTCTGGTTCTCAGTGTATTATAGGGACTCAGTGAAATAAATCTTTAGACTATCACAGAATGTTATTTCAGGAAAATGCAACTTTTGTTTTATATGTCTGAATACTTAATAATATTTGAATGCTACCAAAATCACATAACTAAGTCGTCAGAGCAGAACGTGCATAAACAGCTCTCTGTGGCTACTTGCCTTTTTGTTTTTAATGTGGATTGCGTTTTTTTTCCTCCAGGATTTTGGAAAGTCCAAAGTGGCTTCCAAATATTTTAAACATAGAGACGTCTCTAGCTGTCTGAATGTTTACAAAAGCCATTTTCTGCTTAAATTTAGCCTGTTTCACTTGTTACTATTTTATGTAGTTTTCTTCAGCTTTTTAATGGTCTATATAGTTTAGTAACTGCATGATGTTTAAGGTGTTTGGATGCCATTTGGAGGCTTCATAAAAAAGAGGTCACTTAGAGTTCATAAATGTTTAGAAAAGAGGAAAAAAAATCTTAGGAAGTTTCTCCCTGGAGTTAGCAATTTAGAACCTCTGCACTGTTCACATTGAAGATACAACGTGCCATGCTAAGATTATCTGTTGTGAATCAGGCTAAAAGCAAAAGTAGGGCAAAGTCAGTGGTGTCATATTTAAGGGACGATCTCAAATTCCTTGTGCCTGAGTTGCTTAAAAAAATGTCCTCGTAAGTGCATGGTACTTTAAAGTGATGCATTCACTGGGTTTGAAAAAGAAATAAAAAAATAAGGAATAATAACAGAAAGTTCCTTTGCTCTGACTAAAGTTATGGCTCATAATTGTGGAACATATGTCCCAAGTTGTAAAGTCATGCAACAGGAGCTTCTGAGTCATCATCCCCTTTCTTGTTTGGCCTAGAGGGAAGAAGAATTTAAGATGTTCCTTTATGCATCTAAACATACTACTTTAAAAGTAGCCAGGCAGAGCATCCATTGAGAGAAAGAGAGAGGAGACGGAAGTGACCAATAGCCAGCTTCTGGCTGGATAAAACATTTACACATAACTCCTGGCTTCCCCTCAAGCGGAGCTTTTGCGAGGGATTTATAGGTCAGATAGCTCAGCAGTTTCAGCTTGTTGCCCACCGTACCTTAACAAAGCTCGTGCGTGTTTGTACAGCTGGACTGGTAGCTGTGGGAGTCCCGAGAATCCCACAAACCTCCTGTCCCTTCACCTCCCCTTCGCCGTTTACCAGCACACAAATACACACAGAATGAAACTGTCTGACTAGCAGGTTAAAGGCCCACAATTCAAGCCCTGTTTATTTTCTTTCCTTGATTTCCTGCTGCTACAGTGAGTAAATGATATTTTTCCTCCTTGCTTTTTTTTTTTTTTTTTTTTAAACCTGTTTGTCTATCAATGTCTGGTAGGGAATGAAAGAAATGCTAAAGTTTTAACACAACTTATGGGACTCAGGCTTGGGTGTGCTATTTTGAGCTTCTCTCTCCGCACCCTGCCCCCCAATCTTCTTTCTCTTATGCTCTCTCCACTCTCATCTTTTTCTCATATTTTGGGGGTGAGGGAGTGGGGGAAGAAGGAATTTACCCAAAGGAGGGAAAGAAAAACATCCCCGAACCCTTCAAGTGTAACTTCACCCCGAGGAAGGGTGTTATTTTAATTACTGCTGAACCCATTTTGTAGTGAGGCCTGGAAATGCTTGATGCAGCTAGTAGAGTGGCAGTTAATATGCCTTTTGAATCAGTGCCACAAACTACAAAGACTGCCATCTGGGGAGGTATTACATTTGTAAGAAAAAAAATAGTTGAGACTTTTCTTTAAATGAGCTTGTAAATTCCAGTCAATCTTAGGTTCATTTCATTTGCCCCCCCAAAACCCTTCCATATTAAATATTTAAAAATCATATTAATTAACCAGACAAGGAACCCCGATTCTGAATATCAATGACTATTACTATACTCATAAGTTTGACGGGCATGTTTACAGTTTGAGTTGTTTACTGTCTTTTCCAGCAGCAATTTCACTAAATCCCTTGAATTGGAAAAGAACCAAATTGATGAAGAAAAGTTTTTTTGCACATTCAATATTCCTAAATTATATTGTTTCTGCATACCAAAAAAAAAGTTTCAACTGGAAAGCAAAGGTATTATATTAATTAATCTCCTATATTTTAAATAATTGGTCACCTTTCTTCTCCAGTGTGTGGATCTTCTGCCAGATTATGTAGGGAAGGAGAATTACTGGAGTTGGACAAAACTGGTCAAAATTCAAGCCTCACACTTTAACTAGTGCATTGTTCTAAGGCAGAGCATGAAAGCATTTGGAGCCTCAGCCTCTTCATCTGGGAAACGGGAAAAATAGCACTTCCTTGCCAACCCCACAGGGTTGTTGAGAGAACCAAATGATATAATGGCTGTCAAAGTGCTTTATACATGGAGAAATTTTATATACATCTAAAATAGCCTTATTTTTCCGAAGTTTTAAATTATTCTTGATATTTGAGCTTTTCCTTTCCTTCTTGAGAACATACTTTCATGGCAAATCCTTAGCTGCTGGAAGGTACGAATTCGAAATTTCGAGGCAAATCCAAAATAGACATACGAGTTCCTTTACGTAAAAGCTGTGTTTATGCTATGTCTTTTAACAAAATATAGAGGTATCTAAAATATAATGAAAAAAATAACCAAAGTATTATTTTAATGGCCAATCCAATTAATATAACTATAACTATTCAGAAAGTATGCCCATGATCTTTTTTCAAAACACTCCAGGATGCTTAAACATCACACTCTGTTGACATTTTAAATGTACTTAGCAGGAAATCTTCTGGTATTTATCCTTCCATTTACCAATGTTCCTTAGATCAAAGCCCCCATGGAATTGCAAATTTATAGACACTGATTTAGTAAGGAAAATACATATAGTTTCATGATTAACAGACTGAGTTACATTGAACTTCATGTAACATTTTTGCCATTAAAAAATCATTAGAAAGAATTTTTAAAAATCTGTATATTGCAGTGAAGAGCAATTCAGAATATTATCAGGGAAAAATGGTTAGACAGTTATTAACACAGGAATTTTTCTTCATGAAATATCTGAATTCCTAGAAATATTTTCTGGAAAATATTTTCTGGTTTCCCCTCTCATCTCCTTCCTTCTTCCATCCCCATATGATTCCTGTCTATGGCAGTCTACATTTAAGAAGGGGGCATCTTGGTAACAATGTTTATGTTTATGTCATGCCTACATACAAGTTCAAACGTCGTATGGATAAAGATACCTATATCTATCCTTTATTCAATAAGAATAGGAGGTCGACCTAGAATATCTCTCATCATTTGGATTATAATAGTGATATTTTCTTCACCTGACAGTTTTTGCACAAAAGTAAATATTTTATTTGAGAAAAATTTATATAGTTCTTCAGTTAGAAAAGCCTAATGAAAAATGTTAAGTATATTTTTACCTGCTCTATCAAGTTTACTTTTATTTTTATTTATTGCTTTTCCTTCTGTTCTTTTCTACCTAGCACCTTTTCAATCTTAATAGTAAGTCTTTGCATAAAAAAAATAAAGCATTTAGATTCCTATGTGATGAATCAATAGGGTTTTGTATTTCTGGTTCCCTAATCATCTTTGAGACAGAATTGTTGTGACAGTAAGTTTGGTAACTCATATGATTGTACCTGTTCTTAAGGCACTTACAAGATGGGACAAGCAGGAAGGATTAGAAGTTATCAGTTGCTCCCATAACATTTCCATGTAGCCAACCTTGCTGATTGCATGAGATAAATTTGCATGGTTAGGCTATTTCTCATGAATGTTCATCACATACTTGTCCCCCAACTGTCTTTTTACTTTAACAGTTAACGGTGTCTTACTCTAAAGATTGTAAAATATCTCCAAACAATCTGCTTAATAAATAAAAAGGAGGTTGTTGAAATTTATAGGTAATGTCTAGGTTTAAAGCATCAGCAGAATGCATTTATTATCTTGGTTCAGCACACATTTATAAATTCAAAATCTTTAATGAGTTTCTTAATTTAGGCAGGAGAAGAAGATGCAATCAAGATGTGTTTCCCTGTGAAAACTGGGAGATTGTTGAACAGTATTAGAAGTTGAACAGCTGGCCACTGTTTATGAAAACAGCCGGGCTCTTATCCATAAGACAGGAAAAAGAGTCAAAAGCCAAAGTCTCCTTTCAAGATACAGCTGGAAGATTTTCAGAGTTTAGGGAACATTTTCAACCTAGGATAGATATACCTTTTTCCCTTTGCAGATATAGGAAAAGGAAAAGTAAGAAAAAAATCTCAAGAATAAAAATATCAATTCTACCAGTTATATTCTACTAACAACATGTATCACCTTTGGAAAAAATATTTCACTTACTTTTATCGTAAGTAAGAACAGGTGAATGATGCAGACACTATATAAAAATAAGAAGAAAGCAAATTAGTTAATGTAAAATGGAAAAAAAATGTAAAACAAATATAGCTAAGGATCAGTTTAAATTTACCTTATGTTCTCCTTATTCACTGAAAAGAAATTAGAAACTTTAGCAAAAAGTAATTTTTTCAAAGCACAATGAACAACTTTTAAAATCAATTATGTGGTATCCTTATAATCTATCTGTTATGGTAGATTCAGTAAGTTTTATGGCCAAAAGAACTTCTTTAGAAAAGGAGCTCTGGATAGGAAAAATTAGGAGGAAGTAAGTTAAATAATTTATTTCTATATTATTCTACTGATAAGTTAATTTTATTCCTTTATATGGTAAATATTTCTCCACTGCCAGAGAATGATTAACCTATCTCAAACATGAATAGAAATCAGATTTAGAGACCATTTTTAGTAACCAAGAAAAAAAATAAAGAATTAAACACAACTTCATCCCACAAATAAACTTCCCTCCACTAGGCAGTTGTATTCTGAAAGTATCAAGTGACTCTATTTTAACAGGTGACATGTGCCTTGCAAAAAAAAATACCTGGTCCTCAACAGATAAATATGAATTTTCTCAGAGCCATTTCTGTACATAACGTCTGTAAGTGTTCCATCTGATGTTTTTATTTTTCTTTAGAATGCTACTAAGTTCTGATAAATCATTATTTTGGACAGGGATATTTACATCTTATGCATGAAAGATGAATATATATTTATACATTTTACAATGAAAATACTACTGTAAATTCATTTTGTTTGTTCAGGTAGGTTAAATTTGAGTTCAGAATAAAAGATATTAAATTAAAATGCAGCATGAGGTTAGCATGAGGTAAGTCATGCTTTTTAAAACATACATCTAGGTTTTCAAATAAATCAGATTAAATTAGCTACTATTTTCTTTTATTCTCCTCTTAAGCTGCTTGTGAAATATGTGGCAGGATTTGTCATTTGACTTTAAAAATGAGTGTAGTTGCTTCTTTCCTTTCTAGCTTTTTTCATTACTATAAAAACAAAGTTTTAGCAGTCCGTGTCTGCTCTCATTTCATCAGGGACCAGTAAAAATTAAATTACAAAACATTTTTTGAGAACTTGTCCTAATGTTAGCAGCAACACATTAAGGAATATGCCAGGCTGCATATAGTTTTACTTTTCATTCCCTTCAAATTATTGTACTCTTCTCATATCAAAGCTTTCCCTGATACTCTTTCTTTGTGTGGTTTCATTGTTAAGGCCACTCCCTCTAGTGGAAGCGAATTATGATGCTGGTTTGAAATAAAATTCTATTCTCTTTAGAAAGTGCAAATAAACAGTGTGGCATTTGCATTCTCTGTTGTTCTTAGTAAAATCCACACATCTTTCTCTTTTCTTTGTACCATTATCAAAAGTCCCTGTGTAAAAGAGGATGTAGAGTTTCCTTTTTTTTAATCTTTCCAATGTAATGCTTCTAAATAATGTCAATCTTAGCTCACCCAAGGTGTAAACCAACATAATTTCCTTTCTATCCATCAAATGTAAAGTTCAATTTAATTTATTGATAGCTTATGTGCTACTCCATCCACAACTATTGCTCAGCTTTTACCAGGGGATGCTTCCTAGACATAAAGCCCGAAATGGTGGAAAAGTCAAAATTGAATCTAAAAGCTCTTAAACAGTGCGTGGATACAAATATGTCAGATACCCCTTTTTTTTTTGAAGTGTAAACAGAGCAAAATCTTTCCTTTACTCCCCCACCAACACATTGTAACTTTGTATATATATCTTTTGTTGGAACCCAAGTCTGTCCAAATCAGTTTTCTTATACTTTTGTTAATAATGCCATGAACCATCTCATTTAAATGTTATGATTTCAGAGTTAGGAACTTGCTTATGCTTGAGTGGATAGACATACAGTTAAAGAATGGCTTGTGAAAACCATATGAAAGCAAAAAACACAGGGAGGCACAAAGGCATATAACCTCTAAGAGAAGAGAGTTGTGACAAAAAGAAAGTAACATGAAAAACTAAAACTTTTTTGTATAGTATTAGAAAATGCAAAAGAGTAGCAAAATGCTTACCACATGTATATGTAGAGTAGTTATAGAAAGTAAGATCTTGAGATCCTAAAGTGCCTTCCATAAAGTACAATATTTTAAAGTTGTAATTGGTATTATCTAGAAAAGGTATACATTTTATCTTCCAACTTGGGATGACACCAAAAAAAAAAAAAAAAGTACCCACTGATGATTGAAAAGTAATGCCTAAAACTTATTATAAGCAAAAGTTCTCAAGAAAGAAATTCCCAAGTCATATTACTAGAAATCTCCAGAGAGGACAGCCAATAAAACTAAAGATCCGAAGTTATCCTTTGAGTAAAAACAAGAAAAAACAAACAAAAAAACTTCACAAGCAATCATTAAATCTCATAAAATATTAAATATTTACTACGTTTGCTCTATGTTATGTATCATTCTTCTTCACTATAACAAGCATGCCTTGAGTTAAAATCAATATGCAATGAATCTTGGTTTCCTAATACCTTTTACACTTTCATATATGAAATAAATGCTTTTAATTGACCCAGTTCAGCAGAAGACTGGATATATTGCCAGGATAGGTGGGTTCTGCCAAGAAGCCAAGTGCATGTCATGGAAAGTAAGAGAAGCAATGGCTTATAAGATGCCACATGCTTGGCTCTAGCCTTGTGACCAATAGAGTATATATGCCATTACCATGTCACACATCAGCAAGATCCACGATCCTGTCTTCTGTTTTTGCCCTGAATCAATCCTCACTGAGCCACCTCCAAGGTAAACAGACTTTCTGATACTCTTATAGCCTAACAGCATTCAGAGCTACTAACATTGTCAAAAGCCAACGAAAAAGTAGCACCATCGTTCACCAGAATCCAATTCTACCACATAGAAATAATACAGGCTATTTTTACCATGAAACACAGTTTTTGTTTGGAAATATTTGCTGAAAGGAACATTAAACAGCTTCTTTTCAATATTGCCAATAATATACTTCTTTGAACCTCATTTATTCTGTGGAGGTGAGCTTTTTGGGCAATATTTTGAAGAGGAAACATCTAATATAGATATTAAATTACCTGCAGGGATGGAAAGCAGTGATAATTGAATTCATTCTCATGCAAAAAAACAAAAGACATATTTCATCTCAGTGCAACATAATGATAGGGAATGAATTTGTCAATCTATATTAACATAATATTAGCAAAACTACCATCAGTTTTGAAGCCTGCTGATTTATATAAACACTACCAAAGAATTAGAAATGTAACCATAAACACATATCAATCTACAAAATAGATGACTTGTATTTAAAATTCTATTAAATTAGAACACTCCCCACCCCCTACTTATATGTCCCATTCCATGGGTTGGTTACCTTTTCATTTTGTTGATTGTTTCCTTTGCTGTGAAGAAACTTTATAGTTTGATATAGTCCACTTGTTTATTTTTGCTTTTGTTGGCTATGATTTTAGTGTCATATCCAAACATTATTGCCAAGATCAATGTAATGGAGATTTTGCCCTGTATTTATTCAAGTAGTTTTATGGTTTCAGGTCTTATGTTTAAATAATTATTGAGTTTGAATTGATCTTTATATATGGTATAATATTCTAATTTCATTTTTTTTTGCATGTGGATATCTAGTTTTCTCAACACAATTTATTGGAGAATATCCTTTCCCAATTGTGTATTCTTAGTAACTTTTTCAAACATTAGTTGAACATATATGCATGGGTTTATTTCTGGGTTTTCTATTCTGTTGTGTTTGTCTGTGTGTCTGTTTTTTATGCCAGGATCATATTTTGATTACTACAGCTTTGTAATATAATTTGAAACCAGAAAGTGTGATGCTCTTAGCTTTCTTCTTGCTCAAAATCGCTTTGGGATCTTTTGTGACTCCATATGGATTTTAGGATTGTTTTTCTATTTCTATGAAAAATTTCTATTCTTGGAATTTTGGTGTGGATTTCATTGAATCTGTAAGTTGCTTTGGGTAGTATGGGCATTTTAACAATATTGATCCTTTCAATCCATGAACATAGGATGGCTTTTCATTTATTTGTGTTTTCTTTGATTTTTTTGATCACACTTTTATAGTTTTCAGTGTACAAATCTTTCACCTCCTTGGTTAAATTAAGTATTTTATTTCTTTTTTGATGCTATTGTACATGAGATTATTGTCTTAATTTCCTTTCTGGATAGTTCATTGTTAGTGTATAAAAACACAACTCATTTTTGTATGTTGATTTTGTGTCCTGCAATTTTACTGCATTAATTTATTTGTTCTAACAAATTTTTGAGGAGTCTTTAAGGTTTTCTATGTATGGATCATGCTATCTGCAAACAGAAATAATTTTCCTTCTCCCTTTTCTATGTGAATGCCTTTTATTTATTTTTCATGCTGAATTGCTTTGGCTAGGACTTTTGATACTATACTTAATAGAAGTGGTGAGAGTGGATATCTTTGCCTTGCTCTGACCTTAGTTAGAGGAAAAGCTGTCAACATTCCATCCTGAGCAAAAAGAACAAAACGGGAGGAATTACTTTACCTGCCTTCAAATTATACTACAGAACTGTAATAAACCAAACAGCATGGTACTGGTAAAAATATAGACACATAGCCCAATGGAACAGAATCTAGAACCCAAAAATAAATCTACATATCTATAGTGAACTTATCTTCAACAAGGTGCAAAGAAAATATGGTGGAGAAAGAACAATCTCTTCAATAAATGCTGCTGGGAAAACTGGATATCCATATGCAGAAGAATGAAATTAGACCCTTATGCCTCACCATATACAAAAATGAAATTAAAATGGATTAAAGATTTAAATCCAAGACATGAAACTACTACTAAAAGAACACCTTAGAGAACTGCTTCAGGATATCGATCTGGGCAAGGACTTCTTGAGTAATATCCCCAAAACACAGGCAATCAAAGCAAAATTAGACAAATGGGATCACATCAAGCTAAGAATTTCTGCACAACAAAGGAAACAATCATCAAAGTGAAGGGACAATCTACAGAATGGGTTAGAAAATATTTGCAAACTACCCATCTGACAAGGGATTATTAACTTGAATATATAAGGAGTTCCAACAACTCAATTGGAAAAAAATCAAATAATTCAATTTAAATGGCCTAAGAATCTGAATAGACATTTTTCAAAAGAAGAAATACAGATAGTAAACAGGTATGTGAAAAAGTTATCAACATCATTAGTAATCTGAGAAATGCAAATCAAAACTACAATGAGATATCATTTTATCTCAGTTAAAATGGCTTTCATCAAAAAGACAAGCAATAATGAATGCTAGTGAGGATGTGGAGAAAGGGGAACCCTCATACACTTTTGGTAGGAATGTAAATTAGTGCAAGCACTATTGAGAACAGTATGGAGGTTTCTCAAAAAACTGGAAATAGAACTACCATATGACCCAGAAATCCTACTTCTGGATATATATCCAAAGGAGGGGAATTCAGTATATTGAAAAGATATCCACATTCCCATGTTCATTGTAGCACTATACTGTAGCCAAGATTTGGAATCAACCTAAGTGTCAGATTAATGGATAAAGAAATTGTGGTACATACTCACAATGAAGTATAATATAGCCACACAAAACAATGAAATCCTGCCATTTGCATCAGCATGGATGGAACTGGAGAGCATTAGGTTAAGTGAAATAATCCAAGCACAGAAAGACAAATATCACATGTTCTCACTCATATGGGGGAGATAAATATTAAGAACAACTGATCACATCTAGACAGAGAGTAGAATGATGGTTATTAGAGGCTAGGAAGTGTAGCAGGGAGGAGGGAATAAATTGGGAATCATTAATGGGCCAAAAAATATAGTTACATAGATAAAATGAACAATATTTGATGGCACTACAGTGATTATAATCAACAATAAGTTATGATATACTTTAAAATAACTAAAAGAGTGGAATTGGAATGTTCCTAACACAAAGAAATGATAAATGGCTGAGATGATGATATCCTAATTACTCTGATTTAATTAATTCACATTGTATGCCTGTATCAAAACATCACATGTACGCTGTAAAGGTATACAACTATTATGTACTCATAATAATTAAAAATAAAAAAACTTTCCCTCTTAGAATTAGTTTTTCTTCATCCCATAAGACTTTGTATGTTATGCTTCCATTTGTTTTAAACCAAGATATTTTAAAATTTCCTTTTGTATTTCTTCTTTGACCCTTTGGTTTTCTTCTCTTTTTGTCTTTTTTGTGATTTAATGATTTTCTTTAGTGCTATGCTTTGATTTCTGTCTCCTTTTGTTTATCTACTATAGGTTTTTTCTTTGTGATTACCATTAAGCTTACATATAATATCTTATAATTTTAATAGTTTATTTTAAATTAACATCTTTGATCACATACAAAAACTATACACTTTTATTCCCTCCCCAAGATTTTGTTTTTAATGACACAATTTACATCTTTTTATATTGCGTATGTATTAACAAATTGTTGTAGCTATATTTATTTTTAATAGTTTTGTTTTTTAACCTTTATGCTAGAGATATAAGTGCTATACCATTATATACCATTCCCGTGATAGTATTGGATATTCTGAATCTGACAATATATACTCACTTTTACTAGTGAGTTTTATACTTTCATATGATTTTATGTTACAAATTAACATCTTTCTTTTCAGTTTGAAGTACTCCCTTTAGAATTTCTTGTGATGCAATCTAGTGATAATGAACTCTCTCAACTTTTGTTTGTCTGGAAAAGTCTTTATCGCTTTTTCATTTCTAAAGGACAACTTTGCCAGGTAAAGTGTTTTTGGTTTGTGTTTTTTTTTCTTTCAGTACTTTGAAAATATCATTTCATCCTCTCCTGTCCTGCAGACTTTCTGCTAAGAAATTTGCTGATAGCCTTATCATCATTCCATTGTATGAGAGGAACCACTTTTCTTTTGCTGCATTCAAGATTATCTTTGTCTTTGATTTTTTTGCAATATAGCTTGGTGAAGTCTTCTTTGAACTGAAAAAGATTTGAGTGTTTTGAACTACATGTATTTGGATGGCTATATATTTCACTAGATTCAGGGAGTTTTCAACCATTATTTCTTTAAATAAACTTTCTGTTACTTCCTCTATTTCTTCTTCTTCTGAAATTCCTATAAGGCAAAAGTTAGCTCTCTTCAACATGTCCCATAAATTTCATAGGCTTTCTTTATTCCTTTTTATTCTTTGTTGTTTTTCCTCTCAGTAGATATTTTCAAATGCTCTCTCTTCAAAGATTTTTTCTTCTGCTTGATTAATTTTGCTGTTGACACTTTCTATTGCATTTTCATTTTATTCATTGTATTCTTCAGCTTCAGTATTTCTGTTTGTTTTTGTTTATTTTTTTCTATCTCTATTGAACTTCTCATTTAGTCTGTGTATTTTTTTCTTGCTATCTTTAAGTTATGTATCAGTGTTCTCTTGTAGGTCACTGAGCTTCCTTAAAATAATTATTTTGAATTCTTTGTCAGGCAAATCAGTTTTTGCTTTCCCTAAAATAATCCTACAGTACAATAAATTATATCTTTGATCCATTAGAATATGTTTCCAACAACTTTTTATATAATTATAATTGTGGGTCTGACTTTGGATATTTACCAATTTCCTCTTCCCTTTCCATCTCGCATCTGTATCACTGATATTATTAGATCCGTGTTGAAAATATTAACTATATACTGGTATATGAATTTGGATTTTATACTCTTAAATAAGAACAATAACTCTGTTTAGCTCCAGCTGAATAATTTTTGACAGTACTCAATATCCAATTGAGCAAGATTAATTTCAATCTGGCACTGCAGAAAGATCTACCCTGTTGCAAGAAGTGTTGTTTTTGGAACTATGTTAGATGTCCTTTATTATTTTATTCTCTCTTGACAGAAATTAATAGTAAAGGTCTTACAGAGTAATTTATCAACTACTTTTGAATTCACACTCCTTCAAATCATGTGTACTCAATTGAGAGAATATGTTGCCTATGATTTTGCGTCAAAATGTCAGGGGAAGGGCAGATTCTAACTAGTGGAAGCTCTTGAGAGTAACTAATATGGATGACTTTGACTTTGCTTAGACTTACTAAAGGCTAGTCTTGAAAGAAGCTAATGGTACCTGCACCAGGGCTCTGAGTGATTCCACAAGATGTGTAAACACAGATGTAGCAGGCAGAGGTGTGGGGTCCAGCAAAAAGCATGGGCCAAAGTCAGAGTAATTAGCACATTTTGAAGCAAAGTGCCCAGGCAGGCCTCAGAAAATAAATAAGCAGTTGTGTGTGTGTGTGTGTGTGTGTGTGTGTGTGTGTTTTAAAAGAAAGCACCAAGGAAGGCTTAAAAGGTTATAAAAGGTCATGAAAAATGGGAAGGATTATATATGTTCTATTTATATATTTTATAAAAATATGTAGTTATAACTTTATATAGATCTCTATTGTGTATATTTAATATAAAAGTAAAATGTCCATTTAAAAATTGTACTTTTAGCTTCTATTAAACATAGCCTGGGGAGTAATATTAATTTTCCCAAAAGTGTATATTAGAATATTAAAAATGTGGCACACTAATGCAAGATGTTAATAATAATAAAGGAAGCTGTGAGTGGGCAGGGTTGGGGGATAATATATGGGAACTCTGTACTTGCTGCTCAGTTGTTCTGTAGATATAAAACTCTTTAAAAAAAAAACCAAGTGCATTAATTTTAAAAATATTTTTTAAGGATGGTAAAAACAATGCCATAAGTCATGATGGGATAAAATGATTTCCCCCCTCACTATCTGGTATCAAAAAGTCAAGAAGATTAGAAGTGCCTTTTCTGTGTTCATAAGAGAAACAAATTAATATGACATTACTTATAGAAATTGTTCCCTAAAAAAATGAAAGAGACTAACGTGTACATAAAATAATTTTTTAAACTAAGAATTTACTGCTCCTGAGTTTTTAATGTAGAAAAGGGCAGTCAGAGTTAATATGTGTGTATTGGCATGTATATATTTCTTCTTTGTGGGGTGAGAGAAGAGGGGAGTTTCATAGCAGTTTCTTTCAATGATAAATAAATAAAATCCCTTTTCTTAAAAAAGCCTTGGAAATGATAAAGATATGTCTACAAAAAGTGCTTTTAAAATCTTTCTATTAAATAAGAATTAATATATTCAGATCAAGCTTCATTGTGTGTTGGTGTGATTGTGGACAAAGTGTATTTTTCAAAATCTACTAAGAGGGAAAGAGAGAGAGAGAATAAACACAAGTGTAATATTCTAGTGAAAACTCTGAAAGGGCATTTTCCAGTAGTGAGCTTTATTTTCAGCCATTTATCCTGTGCTACTTCCTTTCTTGGAATATGACTTCTGATTCTGCTTTGTCTGAGAAATAACAGCAAAAAGGGCCTGAAGTTTAAAAAAAAAAAAAAAGTTAAGGTCTTGACAAAGAAAAATATTCTTTCTATTTCTGCCATTAGATTTCCAGAATCAAAATTTATGGAGCCTGATGTTCCTGGCTCTCCCTGACATAGCTGGCATTATTTGATCTTTTTAACCACAGCACCCCAAAGCTGAGAAAAAAACAGTCAGGTAGAATTCACATGTATTTTTTCCTTCAATGAAATTCATTGTATAGTAGCATATGTTTAAGGGAACGTGTGAGTTTTATTGCAGGTCAGAAAGGCTACAGTTCTAATCCGTGATTCACAAAGAAAACAGAGCACAGAAAGACCAGAGCAAGACTTCTGGGTTGGAAGTTGGAAGGTTCCAGTATGTAAACTATATTCCAGTCTGATATGCATGCAACAATAGGGTAATAAAAATGAAAACACTCCATGTGAATGGGAGACAGTCTTCATTTTAAGGCCCTTAGTGCTTTATGTAAAGGTTGTTGGTCAGATTCTTGCAAGGCCAGAATGATTTTAAGTAATGGTGCTTTGTGAAGTGCATAAACCATTTGTGAACTCAAGGGGAATATTAAATACATTTCACTTGCCAAGAAGTTAATCAGTCAACCACAGATCCTTATGCAATGTGGTTTATTGAACACCTGCCATATTAGAAGTGCCCTAACCAGCCAGGTGGTGAACTGAAATGGCAACACTGCCCTCAAGGTGCTTATAATCAGAAGAAATAAAGAGGATGACAACTAAAATTTACAAAGGCCTCCCATTTTACAATATTTCGCATGCGTTTACAAAGGATGATTGAAGCCTGATAACTTACATGCAACACCATCACAACAACCAAAAAATGATACACATACATGATCAATTATAGGTATTCGTATGTGCACATGAGTGAGTGTGTGTCACATGCAGAAGCAGAGCACTTGTTGGAATAGCTTTAGGGAAGAGTTGAACTTGAAACAGATTTCTGAAGTAATGGTAGGAAACAAGGAAGAGGCTTTGTAATTAGGAGACAGGATTCTGAACGATGTGTTTGGAAAATAAATACTGTGTCAAATTGCAGTAATCATGCAATCAAGTAATTAACTATTAGCTTCTCAATTCAAAGTGTTAACTTGATTTTAAAGTAATTGGGAATGATTAGAAGAATTTGAGCAGGCAAGTTATGTAAATAAAAATTCACTTGAAGTTTCTTCTGTTTTCTATTTGTAGGACAAATAATTAAGAAGCAGCAGGCTAGTCTCACAGCTTGAAGGTACGAGGAGGAAGTTCATGTTTCTAACCACATTGGAAAGTCCTGGACAGGTCAGAAGAAGCAGGTTCAGCTTTTATTTTTTCAATCAACTTTATTGAAGTCTAATTTGTATGCAATAAAATTGAACACATTTTAAATGTACAGTTTGATAAGTTGGTTTGGTTTTGTTTTTCAGCTTTATTGAGGCATAATTGTCAAATAAAATTATATATGTTAATCTTTAAAGTATACAACGTGATGATTTGTTATATGTACACACTGTGAAATGATTACTATCATCAAGTTAATTAACACATCCACCACCTCACATAGTTACCTTTTTTTAATGAAAACATTAAGATCTACTCTCTTAGCCAGCAGTCCCCAACCTTTTTGGCAACAGGGACTGGCTTCATGGAAGATAATTTTTCCATGGACAGGGATAGGGGTATGGTTTTGGGATCATTCAAGTGCATTACATTTATTGTGCAGTCAAACCTCTCTGCCAACAATAATCTGCATTTGCAGCCTCTCTCCAGTGCTATCATCACCACCTAATCTCCCGCTCAGATCATCAGGCATTAGATTCTCATAAGAAGCACACAAACTAGATCCCTTGCATGCGCAGTTTACAATAGGGTTCGTGCTATGAGAAGCTAATACCACTGCTATCTGACAGGAGGTGCAGCTTATGCAGTGATATGAGCAATGTGGAGTGGCTGTAAATACAGATGAAGCTTCCCTTGCACATCCGTGGCTTACCTCCTGCTGTGTGGCCCAGATCCTAACAGGCCACGGACCAGCACCCATCCACGGCTGGGAGGTAGGGGACCGCAGCTCTTAGCAAACTTCAAATTTACAATACAGCTTTAGTTAATCATGACCTCTCTGTGCCTATTACATCATCAAAAAATTTATAACTACAACAAAAGAATGAAATAATATAAATATGACACCTAGGGAATTACTCAAATAATTTATTTAAATCTGAATCTAAAATACAAAAGCAATTATAAAGATTATAATAGTAGAGTAATATCTGGCCTCCAAAATAAAGTGAATTTTAAAATGAACACATGTTCTAGTTTTACAATTTGTTTATCCAGATAAAATTTACATCTAGCAAACACCATATGTTCATAGTACCATCCCACATTCAGAAAAATAGGATACTTCTCTTATATCATCTAATTTGTAACATATTGGAAAGAATCTATAGTTAATCTGAGGAATTTTTAAAAATCCTTTTATATACTTTTAATCCTTTAAATACTTTTTTAAAGTAATTTATTTCAAAATATTAAGGGGGTTCAAATGTTTTAGGTTACATGGACCATTTTGTGATGCTTCAGTCCTGGCTATAGGTTCAAATAGTGTTCATAGTACCCATTAGATTGGTTTATTCCTCTCCTCTACTTCCCCTTTCTCCAGTTGCTTTCCACTGAGTTTTACTTCCCTCTGTGTACTTGTGTGCTCCTCAGTTAGTTCCAGTTAATAGTGAGTACATGTTGTGTTTGTTTTTCCATTCTTGTGTTACTGCTCTTAGGAGAATGGTCTCCAGTTCCATCCAGATTGTTGTGAAAGATATTAATTCAACTTTTTAATGGCTGAATAGTATTCCATTTTGTACACATACCACATTTGATTAATCCACTCATGAATTGACAGGCACTTGGGTTGATTCCACATCCTTGTGATTGTGAATTGTGCTGCAATACACATTCGAGTGCAGGTGCCTTTTTGATAAAATGACTTCTTTTCCTTTATGGAAGACAATATGGAGATTTCTCAAAGAAGTGGACCTACTATCTGATACAGAAATTCCACTACTGAGTATTCACCCAAAGGAAAAGAAGTCATTTTATACAAAAGGTAATTTTATTGCTGAGAAAATCCACAAGGCTTAGACCAGAATCATTTTGAACAAAGTTTTCAGTGTTTCTCTTCAACCAGCCAAATGGATACTTCAAAGCAATCTCAGTCTTTTAGTCTGATTTGTCTTTCTTTATCATATGGGATCTCAGAGAAGTACCAATCTCTTTTTTTTTATTGTTGAGTATACAAAATAACAACAAAAAGGAACAGTAAGATTTTTGATTAAGCTAATTAAGTAATTCTAATGTAGAACATTATTTTAACTAACTTTAACCTTATAGTTCTTTGGGTTTAATGATTTGAGTTCTTTTGCGTATATATTTGTGTTTGTGAAATATAAATAAACAAAGAAAGTTATTTGTATGGTCATTCCATTGTAGTACCAATTTTGAAGACAGGCAGTTTTATTTTCAAAGTTTATCTTTGCTTTCGTCTTGTTCTGGGACTCTGGCAGAGTTAACTTACCTTTCAGAGTTGTATTATATGAGGTTACATACAGAAAGCAGCCTACCTAGAGTCAACACTTATTAAAAACCTGCTTCTTTCTTTCATTTTTCTTCTTGATTTTTAGTCACAACATCAGTCCAAGTACAAATAAATTCAAATCTAAAATAACTAACAATAATAAAAACAATCACTTGCACTTACTCAGCACTCCCCAGTTTTCAAATGTTTGCAGGTTTATTATGCTACTTGGTGTGAAGAGCAACTATTTTCATTGCCATTATACTGAAAATTATTCTGAGACATAAAACAGTTTGGAGAAATATCATAGATCACAAAATTGATAAATACGGTCAGGTAAAAAGCCAGATGTTCCCATACTAAGGACAGGGTTCTCCACCATTCTATACTGCTGTTGGCAGAGGGGTGGGCTTAGGGAAAGCAAGACAAGTAGATAAATGAAGGCTAATTCATACTAGGAGTTAAGGATGGAGTCTTAGGATGAGCCAGTCCCCATTTCTATATGTCAAGATAGATGCCAAGTTTTCAATACAAGAAACAGGTATTTGAGATAGAATTAGGATTAGAACCACGTGTAAGCAAATACATAGTAAATATCAGGGGCTTGAGGAAATACTGGGTTTAATTTTGATAGAAAATAGGAAAACAGAAGGTTTGTAAGTCCTTTTAAAAGGGATAGAACACATCTCTATTCATTAATGCAGAGGTCTTAATACTTTGTGTTTAGGATACACATTCCAAAATATTTGATTTATTTTTTTGAATTAGTAATATTATATCTTCACATTTTTCCAATTTTAAAGATGTGGATATACAAAAAGTTTCTATCCCGGGTCTGTCATCCTAAACACACAGTTACCCTTCTGGATCAGCCAGGATTCAACAAGAAAAGCAGAATCAGTAGGAGGCAGGAGATTATATATCTATAAAGTACATATAAATACATATAAAACCTTATATGCATATTTATAAGATAATATATGAAATATTTGCTTATTTACATATGCATTTATATATTACAAGGCATTTGCTGACAAGATTGTGGGGGCCAGAAAAGCAAGTCCAAAATCTGCACAGTAGCCAGTCAAGAAGGAAAGATGATAGGAAGGCTCAAAGCCATGGGCACAGGCTGCAGCTATCACCTGCAGGCAGTTGGGAAAGGAAGACCACAAGCAACATGGAACTCCACGGCCACAGGCAAAAGCTGTTGACCACAGGTAGAATTTCTTTTTTTCCCCCCTCAGGAAGTCTTAGTCCTGCTTTTTTTTGCCTTCCAGTGGATTCAGTCAGGCCCATGTAGAATATCCAGGATAACCTCTCTTAAGAGTCGACTGATTAGGAGCTTTTATTATATCTGGAAAATACCTTCCCTGTGTCACCTAGATTACTGCTTGATTGAGCAACTGGAGACTATAGCCTGGCCACGCTGACATATCAATAAAGCCAACACACCTTCCTAAAAGCAAATAATATTATCAGTGTCTTGCATAGTTTCTTAGGTCCAAAAAGTTCTTCAATATTGAGCAATTATACAATAAACATGCTAACAATATTTCTCCTAGTGTTTATGCCATTTCATTTATCACATTCAAATCTTTCATCCATTTGGGATTTATTTTGTATAAGATATATGGTACATAACCAACTTAATGTTTTATACCAAATAGCTAGCCATTTTACCCAACACAATTTCTTAAATAATCTATAATTTTTCCTTTAGTGATTGAATTGCAAGCTTTGCAATACGATTTCCTAAATGTATTTGGATTAATTTCTGGATATTGTATTCTTTTCAAATTATCTGTTTATTTCTTCATGCACTATTATCTCACTGTTCTAATTACTATTGCTTTTGAATATGTTTTAAAATGTGGCAACACTAGGGTCTCTCATCCTTTATTTCACTTTACTTCTTTGTTTTATTTTTCCACATGATTGTTAAAATCAGCTTGTCTATTAAAAGACAAAAACATCTTACTGACATTTTTTATGAGTAGAATTCAATCTATTGGTGACTTTAAAATTTTTAGATTTCCTTCTGGAAAAATGTTATTCCACGTTTTCAAGTCTTCCTTGTATCATTTAACACTATTTTAAAGTTTGCTTCTTAGAGATCTTATACATTTCTTGCAAGTTTACCACTTGACAAGTTTCTAAATATTTTTGTTGTTTCAGTTATTCATTGCAATAAAAGAGGATTTTTTCCATTATATCTTCTTATCTATTGTGTATCTATATGAAGGATATTGATTTCAGATTGTCTTTGACTATTTACTGAATTCTCTACATCATCAGTTAATTTTCTTAGATTCTCAATGTATACAATCATGCCAACTGCAGCTAATTCTACTTTTAAACTTCTTTATCTAACTTTTGTACTTCCAGTTTCTTTTCCTAGTCTAACTGTAATGCTAGTACTGCTTATATAGTGTTAAATGATTATGGGGCTAGCAAGCATCTTTTTCTCAATCTTGACTTTCCTGAGGATCTTCTTGGTGCTTCCACATTAAGCCTGAAATACAGGGGTGAGTGTGTGTCTGTGTATGCATGTGCTTGTGTGTGTCTGTATACTTAAACATATACACATATGTATGTATGTACATACACACAGACATATATACACAATGAGGAAATTATTCAAAGTAATTTTTTTATCAAAACTTTTTTCAACATTTTCATAACTGTGTGATTTTTCTTTTTGGATCCATTTGTATGTTGAATTATATTAATAGATCTAATATTGAAGCATCCTTGCTTTCTTGAAATAAACATCTTTGACATCTTTTAAATCTTTTAGTACTCTTTTAGTATTATGTTTTATTTTGTTTTGTTTTTTTCCTGGATTAGCCATTTGCAGGAGAACCCATGGTGTAGTTTCAGTCTGCAGGCTGGCAGTCTTAAAGCCCCCCTAAAACCTGATGTTTAAGTTCAAATTCAAAGGCAGGAAATAAAAGCTGATGTTCCAGTTTGAAGGCCATTGGGGAAGAGGATTCTTTCGTACTCAGGAAAGGGTCAGCCTTTCTTTTGTATTCAGGCCTTCAGCTGATTGGATGAAGTTCACTCACGTTAGGGAGGGCAGTCTGCTTCACTGAGTCTACCAAGTTAAATGTTAATCTCATCCAAAAACACTCTCGCAGAAACAACCGGAATGGTTGACCAAATGTCTGAACACCCCATGGGCTTGTCCAGTTGACACATAAAATTTATCATCACAGGCCCAGAGGTTTTTATTTTTGTGTGACTTTTTATGACAAGAGAAGAGAAACTGCAAGAATATTCCTTTTCTGCCTTTTTCTTACTGAGTTCTAAGCCTCTTTTCTAAATACATACTGAGCCAGCCAAACTTTGAAGAATATAGGTTTAAAGCGATGCCAAATTATTGGCTTGCCTTGAGTGCCCACAGATCTTGGTCTGGCCCTGTTCCTAAGGTTTGCGCATGTGGCTATCGGCAGCTCGGGGGAGTGAGCTCCCTTTCTTTTAAGAGAGAGCTATTTTCTGTGGGAATATGAGGTTTTGTTCACATGACCTCATTGGGGAAATCAGTATTAAAGCAGTGGGTAGGGATCTCTGAGGCTACTTAATAGTATGGTAGCGCATGAAGTTTCTCCTTTTGGGTGTGGTACCATAGAAGTTGCGGTGACATTTTTGCTGATTTTATGTAGTGAGTCAACATGTGAGTCAATAAATGGATTTTTATAATTCACTTATGTATTTTCACAATAATAAGAGTGTCGAAAGGTCAGGTTGAAGAAGCCACATCCTGCCTTTATAAAAACAAAATATCTGAGGAAAGATGTTGCCAGTTGAAATGTCATCTGTGGAGTATATCAAAGGCAGGATTGTTTGGAACTTCAATGGGTAAAATGTCAACGGAGAATAGGCAAAAGAAGTTTCAGTGCTGGTCCAAATAAAAATGATCTAAATTTAATGAAGGCTTAAGACTATTTGCCTGTAGTTAGTTTTTATGCTTACCTTTAAGAAGAAGAGCAATGTATGTGAGATCCTATTGGAAAATTCAAGAGAAATAATGAAGAAAAAAAATCTCTGTGCCTGAAGAACTTATAGTTCAGTGTGATTAAAGGACAAAGGATGGATGTGTGACATTGAGACTGGGAAGACAAGCACTGGCTACGCCACTGAGGGCCTTGTTTGTGAAGTTAAGGTGTGTGAACCTTCCCTTTTGGTGTTGGGGACCCATCAATATCATTAAATAGGTGAACGACACAATCAATGAGTTTCTGAAAATGTTTCACTGGTAATTGTAAGAAGGGCATGTAAAGGCTTGGATAGAATTTTTAAAAGACCAAAACTTAGAAAAGATTCTGGAGCACGCTTTATACAATTCAAAAGAACATACAAAACATACACAAATGTTGAAATTAAAATAACACATATAACTTAAATGTCATAATTATAACTGCTTTCCAGAGAGTCTAATTTCAAAATTCTGGGTAAATTCATTGAACCTAAGATTTTCTCATATTTTATATTGTGTTTGCTTTACTGACACCCAAAGAACATGATTTTATTGCCCACTGGGTAATGTAGCTTAACACTCCTCGAAGATTTTAACTAAGGCAATAGCAGGAGAGAAGATCCACGGACAGCAGAGAATTTTAGAAGGTAAAGTCGAAAGAATTTGATGACTGACTGACAAAGAAGAGAGCCAGGGATCTGAAGGTTTCTAGCGTAGAATCATGTATAGATTCAAGTAAAAGCATATGGGAAAAAGCAAACATTTGGAAGAGTATGGTAAATCTATAATGTAGATTAATTCTGATTTCTACACATGGAAGTGGTTTGAAAATAAGTTTTCTGGTGGTTGGGGACTGATTTTTCTAAATTTATATGGACTAAGGTTATGTTTTTTGAAAAGTAGAAATTTAAATAACTTCTAGAATCTAACACAAACTTGAGATTCAGAATCAAAATTTTGTCTTTTCATTATCTAGAAGGTTTTTTGATTAAAGATATTGCCTAGTTATTTAGAGAAAATTACATGTATTGTAATTGTAGTCAATCATCTACTATTGGTCATGCCTATGCATGATTTATATTTCTTCAGCCAATGCCAATGATGAATGTGGATAAATGACTAAAAATAATAAAAGGGACCAAATAGTTTTAGAGCCCTAAAGAACTCACGCTTGCTACAGAATTCTGAAATGCCTTTCATTCACTTGACAAGTCTTTTTTTTGAGACACAGACATACCTACACACACACACATACTCTGTATGCAGTCCTGCCATTTTCTATGGTATATGAAAACATTTAATCCACTCTGTGTACTAGTCGTTTCTACTCTTTAAGTACAAGTACTTCCTTAGCCTGAAATTATATTGGAAAATGCCAGCATTAAATAAAATAATGAAGCAAAAATTATTTTTGCCCTATCGCTATTCATGGTACACATAACAACATACCTGTGGAACGTTGTTAAGAAATATTAACAGAAGTAAAAAAAGATATTCAGACTGATTGTTAGGATGTGAGTTCTGACACAGAAACATGGCTTTTCCCCTCCTCCTCTTCTTCCTCCTCCACCTTCTCCTCCTTCTTTTTCTGCACCTTCTCCTCTTTATCATTTTCTTCTCTTTCTCCTCCCCCATGGGTATCAAATGCAAAAGTAAAAAAGGCAAATGGAGTTTACTTCTCAGGTTCTCATAGTTGGCAATCTGGCTGACTCCTGACAGTCTTTCTTTTTGCTTTAGGAAAACATCAGCATGAAGAGGGTGACCTCGTGCACTTGTTTTAGATGAAGGTAAACAGAAGACGATATTACTTGCCTGAATGGAGTAGACTATCCCATGGAGGAGAATAATAGCTGTCTTCTAGTTTTTGTTTTTCTAAAAAGACCAGTGAGGACTTAAAAGGAGAAAGAACTGGAGAAGAGGGTGAAAGATGATTACCTTAAGGATTAGAGCTGTTACCCTGGTGAAGTCTGCAAATACTGTTTCTAAGTGATAGGCTGAATGTTTCTTAAGTGAAATGAATTACAACCAAGGGATTAGCAGTAAATCTTTGCAAGAAAATATCTCTCAGTTATTCATTATGATAGTATGATTTCAATAAGAATGGATATTGTTTCAGTCATTAACCATGCTCATATAAATATTATTTTAAAAGATCAGTAGAAACATACCATTTTTTGAAAAACCAAATTTCTGAAGTTTCATCACAAGTTTAAATATGTTAGCTAAAATAAAATCATAAAAATGATTCTTTTAATAAAAAACTGCATTTTTCCTGGCCTTCTTAGTGACATTACAAATTGAAATATTTTAAATGTTTTATATAAAATATAGTAGACATAGAGGTCTCATAGAGGACTAGTACATTGCTATAGTACCTTTGGCATTTTTTATTTTAAAAAAGTAATCAAAAACACATTGTGAGCTCAAGAAATAGTATATATGCCTCAGGTTAACATGGTAATGGCTCTGACCTTTAACCCTGATGCAACTGTTCTATCCTAACAGCTCTTTGTGAAAAGACACCAAATACTGAAGAAATTGAAAAGGTTAACAAAGTTAGCGGACAAAATAAACTTGATACTGAGAATGAACTTTCACATGCAGCAAAAAAATAAACAGTATTCTCTTAGGCTGATCATCAAAGGCTGTTTAAGATGCCTATACGCTTCTTAGTGCTATGTTCATACTCTCTTTTGAGGTGAATTATTTATACAAAGGGTTACCAAATTCATAGTGAGTCAATTACTGCAAATTCATAAGAACTAATAAGATATGGGATAATTTAAAAACAATTGATGTCCCAGCACCACTAGGGAGGCAGTAATACCTAACAACTTGTGATTTTTCAAGTCATTTTCATAACATCCAAGTATAAGAGGCATTCTTAACCCCCTTATGTAGACCTGAGTGAATTATTCTCCTATATAATTTACAGAATTGGGGTCCAAAATATAACCTGAATTCTTGGCTGCTACAAAGTAATATAAAGCCTGACTTTTGTTACTGACACATTTTAGAAGTTCACAGCTTAGGCTAACTCTACAATGGGAATTACATATCAGATTACTTTTCTCTAGTAGCAATGTAAAGAGCACAGTTACTATAAAGCTCTTTGTGTGATCACCTAGAACATAGCGTGGAAAGACCATTAAAAACACACTGAAAAGGTAGATGTGTGTTTTTCATTTTTGTTTTCACTAGTTTCTATGTGTCATCTAAATAGTTTCATTGGCATTTTCTAAAAACCACATATCACCCTAAAGATGTAAAGATGGTTTCTCTCTACTGCACACAAGTGTACCTTAAAAAAAAGTCCCAGACCAAAACTTACCAAAGCAGTCTGAATGTTACTTTTTGTAATGAGAAGCACAGGTTAGGGACTCCCCACCCCCAACGCTCCCATCAAGAAAATAATGTTTACATGAAAGTAAAAACAAAGGACAGACAAGAACGATCATATCTGGTTTTACATTTAAAAATCTGATCCTTGATGACTTAGGAAAATAAAATTTCAGGTGGTCTTATTTTTCAACTCGACAAAGTTCCAGTTGTTACATAACTCATCTTACTAATTTATTGTTGGGCTTTGAAAACGCTTCTCCATTTTGCCAGTCTTCCAGAGTATCGGTTGATGTGGCTAGCAGTCTTTCAGAAAACACCAGGATTAACAGGGTATTTGCACACCTGCAAAGCTCATTTAATGACTGAAATTGCAAATGCTGCTCAAGTAAAACAAAAAATATGTTATTTAGTAACCGCAGCTATGTAACACTATTCAGACAACCAAGAATGCTTGTCTATATATTATATATTCCAAAATGTAGTTTTGATTGATTATTATTCCATGTCAAATATTTTGATTTGCTGGACGAAATGACAAAAATTCATAAGAAAAATGGGCAACTTTATGAGAAAATACCTGAGTAGCAAAAGTATTAAAAAAGACTTTAGTGATCTTGGGAGTCTTAAAGTCAAGGAATACAAGAAAGGCGGCAGAATACATGTAAATAAAGAAAGACAACAAGGCTGGCTATTTATCTAAGGACTGGCATTCTGATGCATTACCGTGCATACTTAGATTAAAGAAATTAACATCCCTGGGAAGTATTCTCTGAATGTTTACCCACCTTTCAGATGTGTGTTTTTTCCTTTTGAAACATGAATTTTATTATTAAGTTTTCCTCAAGAGAGTCTCATTTGATGGATTCTAGGTTTCCTTAAAATTCTTTTCTTCATAAAATCATTTTAACGGAAGACTGAGCTCTCAATCGGACTTAGTGTGGTGGCCTAACTGAGGTAGAGGCAGTTTGGATATTTAGGACTGAAAAAGAAATCGATACCATATAGAAATTCTACCCACTCCCTACTTCTAAAGCCCATGCAGACATATCTAATTAGTTAGGGAACTGGACATAGCCTCAGAATCCAAGTCCATATTCTAGACAGCCACTGTTAAGTTCTTGGTTCATATGGTGAAATTTATTTGACACCTTGCATTAGATTTGTATTCCAAGCTTTACTATCTATTCTTCCTTTTTTCTTTAGTGGAGATGTTAACATCACTTTCTGCTTCACTGTCCTAAAAACCTAGTCTTAGAGAAGAGTATGTATAGTACAACTTTTCCTTCTAAAGCTGTAGGACTGACTACCCATGGGAAACCCATTATGTCTAAAAGAGGCTTTATCAAAATTTCCCTAATGGATTATAGTCTATTTTATTTCTATTAATAAATCGCTATTGCTCACCCTATGCTCACACTCAAAAATATGTTAGTTTACTGAGTTAATCCAAAATGGAATTCTTTAGGAAGTTAGGTTTTACTTGTGAAAATGATTGTGCTTTATATTACCAATATCATTTTACTGTGGGTAGAGGAAAAGAAGAAATAAGATTTGCATCTAATAGGTAAGTTTGATGCTGTTGACTTAAAAAGAAAAATGATCCTTGAAGGCCTTAAAATCAGAGTCTGCTAGATATTAGCATCTATGCATGCACTGCCCTCTTTACATTTTTCAAAATGTAAAGACTTTTCTATTGAAGCTTTCAACTTCATTTAAGAATCAATTTTAAATTCAGAAAACTGTGAGCTTTGTAAATTTTCAGTATAAGAGAATGAGTACTAAGTTATGGTTAGAGGCTGTAAATAAGTGGAGATTCCCATTGTGAGTGGGCGTGAGGGCACATCTGCAAATTGTAGTCTGGATTGAACTTCAGTCTGTGTTTTCCCCAGTGTGACTCACTCAGTCATCACCCGAGCTGTGTGATTACTGACTCCCAAGTATGTGAAATACTCAAACAGTTGGGATTCCTCTTGGAACATACACAAACAATCTAAATCTTCCAATTCAGATTATGTGGTTGAGCCTAAGACCATTATGAAGCAAGGAGGAAAAACCTGAAGGCTGTCTGTGGTAACGGGGTGTGGTGTTGTGGGGCTGGTGGTAGAGACCTGGGGTGTTAGTAAATACAGGAAGAAGACTCAAGTTACATCCAATGTAATGTACCGAACTTGCAAAGTCTCTCTCTCCCCCTCTCCCTCAGTAGTAATTGCCAGCTGACTTCCTGCCAACTTAACCCACTATAGGTTACTTTAGGGAAATGAGAAAATCAATTTTGCCACAGGTTTTCATCCTTATAAGCAAACCCACCTGAAGTCTAAAGAAAAATTCATTCTAACTGTAGATATTTGTTTCATTTAGTTCTGTAAAAGCTGCAGTGTCTGCTCATCTCTTCTTACGAAAACTCTTGAACTCTTAAACACAATTGCCACAAAATTGCTATGGAGGGAAACCTTTCATCACTTCTTTTATTATTGCCTTTGTTTTCCAAACTTTTGGGCTTTAAGAAACTGGTGAGCACACATGTGCATACAGGGAAGTAAATCTCAAAGGAAACCAAACAGGAGTATGGGAGAGGAGAGGATGATCAAAAACTACCTAATGGGTACAAGGAACACTATCTGGGTGATGGGAACACTTTTAAACCTGACTCGAGCACTCCAAACGCGATCCGCATGACCAAAAACATTTGTACCCCCATAATACTTTGAAATAAAAAAAAAGGGACATAATTTACAAACCATAATTTACTTACCATTTTTAAGTGTACAATTTAGTGTTTTCTTATTATATTAAGGGAGTTGTGCAACCGTCACCACTAATCCTGGAATGTGTTCATACCCCAAAGAGAAACCCTATCCACATTATCAGTCACTCCCCATTTTTCCCCTCTTCCCAGCTCCTAGCTGCCAATAATCACTTTTTTTCTCTATGGGTTTGCCTACTCTGGACATTTCATATAATTAGAATTATAAAAGACCTGGCCATTTGTGACTGGCTTTTTTCACTAGGCATAATGTTTTCAAGGTTTATTCATGGCTAAATAATATTCTATTCTATGGATATACAACATTTTACTCATCCACTTATTATTTTGTGGACAATTGATCAGGAAATGGTTTCGCTTCTCTCCTCTTTTATTTTTTTTCTCTCTTTTTTCCTTCGTATTGTTCTGGTTTTTGTTAAGTTTATACTTGTTATAGGTTATTTGATTCAACACATGAAAAATCCTAATCTTACCTTCAAAATTAATAGTTTTCAAACTGCCATGTGCATAAAAACACATAGACCTTTTTTAGAAAAAATGAGTAGGTCAGGGCATGAAGTTCATGATTCTACATTTCTAACGAGTTCTCAAGAAATGCTGCTACCACTGATCTACAGATTACTGCTTGAGCATCAAGGATTCCAACCACACATTCCATTGAAAAAGAATGTTGTAAGTGGCTTAGTTCATGCCAGGTACACTTATAGATGCTTTCACAAATTTTAAGTTTAGCTAAATATTTACCAATAGCTATTGAATACACACACACTCAGCTGTTTTCATACAGTATTGAAATAAGGAATAATAGTTCAAAGTAGAAGTTGGCACTAAGGCCTGTGATTTTCCTTGCTACCTGTTTTTGTTAATAAGGTTTTATTAGAACCTACTTATACCCATTCATTTTCATGTTGCCTATGGCTGCTTTAGATTATAACAGCAGAACTGGCAATTGCTACAGAGACTTTATGGCTTGCTAGTTTCAGCAGAGACCACATAGCCCACAATGCCTAACATATCTACTATAGAGCCCTTTACAGAAAAAAAGAAAAATTCTGACCCATGGTTTAAAGACATACTACATTGCGAAACAATTCAAATCAATCTACTTAGGCAAATCGATGTATAACATAAAGAAATTAGGATATAGAACTGCAGTAATTCACCACTCTTGATCATCAAAAACATTTCATGTGTACCACTTTATCATGATGGTATAACTGAAAAATAAAAGTGCAACATTTTCAACCACTTGAACATTTAAAATTTGGTTTAAATGTAACTCTGTGTTAATTCTGTGGATATACCCAAACAGCTGATTGTGGCTGGAAAAAAAGACAAAAAATAGTCACACATTAATTTTATAATCACTAAACTCAACTGGATTCTTAATGAATAACAGCAATTATTTCTCTAATCCATTTGCATCCCCTAGCTCCTAGACGACTGTGCATGTCTTTTCTTCTCTGCTCACACCTCCAACATCTCATCTATCATTCTCAGTCTTAACTGATTACCACTTCCTTTCTACTAAGAAAATAAAATCTATCAGAAGAGAACTTCCATTTATTCCATCACTGCATCCTGGCCTACCTGCATCGTGGCCTCCTGTTCATTGGATGAATTGTTTGTGCTCCTGACAAAGACCAAACCCTCCACTTGTGTACTACACTCTGACCTCTATGACCTACTACAGAATATCATGGCAACACTTGTTTTTGCTCCAGCACCATCAAATTTGGCCTCTCTGCTAGATTTTTCCCATCAGCATATAAACATGTTATTTTCTCCATATTAAAAAAAAGAACTAAACTTTCTTGCGATGGCCCTTTATAAGCATCCCTTTCTCTCCCTCCTTTGAAGCAAATGTCCTTGAAATAGCTGTACATATGTTGTCTCTAGCTCTCTCTTCCCATTCTCTGTTTAGCCTATCCTAACCAACCTTTCATTCTTCTACTTCCCCTGAAACTGCTCCTATTGCCACCAATGACCTCCAATGGTCATTCTCAATACTGACTTTGTCAGTTGCTTTTGACACAGATAAGCACTCCTTTTATAACACGTTCATTTCTTGGTGACCAAGACCTACATTCTTCTTATCTTCCTTCTATTACTCTAGCTATTTTCTCCCTACTCCCTTTTGCTATTTCCTTGTCATTTCTTTGAACTCTAAACATGGGTCCTCTTCCTTTCTCTATGTACACTCAATCCCTTGGTAAATCATTGCTTACAACACCACATATATACCTGTGGCTTCAAGGTTTGTATCTCCAGCCCAAACCTTTCCCCTGTACTCTGAATCTTAAATCCAGCTGCACACATATCTCCATTTAGATATGCAATGGGCATCTTTCAAAATTAATGTGTCTACAACCAAATTGCTGACTTTTTCAAACCCCTCACATCTTCTCTTTCTGTCTTATTCATCTCAGTCAATGGAACTTTCATTTTCATTTTCAACTTTTATTTCATTTCATCCATGATTCCTCTTTCTTTCACACCTCATATTCAACCCATCAAAACATCTTGTCAGTACTTCATTTAAAATACATCTGGAATCCAACTGCATTTCTTCATTTCTGCAGCCACCATCCTAGTCCAATCCACCATCATTTGTCACCTAGATTATTTTAATGGCCTCCCGATGGTCTCCCTGCTTTCTGCTCTTGCTTCCCTCTACTATTTTCACTATAGCAGCCAGTGATTCCTTTAGAATACCATGTCACTCTGCACGTTCTTCAGTACCTTTCCATCTCACAAAGAGTAAAGGCCAATGTCTTTCCAATGGACCACAGAGAACTATACACCATTTCTATAATTTTATCTCCTACTCTTCTCTCCTTGTTCACTCTGTTTCAACAGTCTTGGCCTCTTTGCTTTTTCATGAACCTGCCAAATATATTCATGCCTTGGAGCCTCTGTACTTTCAGTTCAGTGCACCTGGAGTACTCCCCAGATTTTCCCGTGGCTCCTTCCTTCATTTCCTTCAGATCTCAATTCCTTCCCTATTAGGCCTTCTTCCCTCATTTAATATTCTCCATAACACTTATGAGCCCCAAACATATAATTTCTACTTGCTTATCCTGGTTATGGACTCTGTCCTTTTAAAATGAAACCTCAGTGAGATTAGGAATTTCTGTATTTTGTTTATTGTTATACACTTATCTCCTGTGCCAGGCATGTAGTAGGTGTCAATACTATGTGTTGAATGAATGATTTTCAGACTAAGTAAACATTAGTTTTGTTCATGTGAAGATATAACTAAAGACTTAAAACCTTTGACTTCTAGACAGGAGTTCCTCTGTCTGAAGAATTTTCAACTCAATGTTATCTCTCTTCAAAGGGTGATCTGGGTGCTGTTACTTGTCATTCTTTTTTTTCTCTCTCACTGTACAAGATTAAAAAGACATAGCGCTGACTTTTGTCATCATTCAAAATTACTTCAAGGACTGTTACCATGTTTTCTGCACAAAATGCCTTCTTATGTCTTAGAGTAACAGTCACCAGCACTGCTCTGTGTCTGCCTTTGAGTTGCCTTAGCTGTGGCAACTCCTATCATATCTCAAAACACCCCAAGTGTTCTGATAAAAAAAGAGAAGACTTTATCCCATAAAGAAGTCCTCTTTAGAAAGAGGTTTTCTATTATAAGGAGGCATTGTAGATTTGAAAAATCATTTCCCATTTTCAGAAAACAAAGATTGCTTTTGAAATGTCCATGAAAGTTGAAAAGTCATGTTTTAAATGCTCTCCCAAAGGAGTTTATAGCCATTCCATCTTGCCTTATATGCTGACTCTTTAATCTCTACCAACTGACAGATGATGTCTCATTTGGATTACAATGAAGCAGTTGTAAATGTGTTGCTAACTACTGCCTTTATAAAATCCAGGCATTTAATTTCTCATTAATAGGATTAATAGATAAAAATATTTTGTTTAGATTTACATACTCATATAAATATATAGTTATATTTGTTTCTAGATTTGGAGACTCTCAGTAAACTTTGCAAAACTAAAAAAAAGAACATGACCTAAAAATTGAGACTAAATAATAAATAATAAGTAAGACTTCTGTTCAGTTGCTTGCTTACTTTGTGGACCTTTGCCAGAATAAAGAACCAGGCCACAATACTCTCAGATAGTGGTTTTTGCTAAGCATCAAGTGATTAACACTGTTCGTATATAGTCCAAAGTATAAAAGCTATCTATGCCTTATACTAGCATAGAATTATGTTAAATTAAATACAGAATTTAATATTTTAAAATATTTAAAATTTAATTTAATATTTAAAATTACCAAAGGAATTGATTTTTTAAAATTCATGTGTTACAGATTCCTTAGTTTTACATAGAATTCTATTCATATTGAACTCTAAACCGGACCTTTTCATATAATTATGTAACTTCTCTATCCATTTTTGAATTGTCTATACCATCATGTATTTCTTCCATCTTGCATCAGGGGAAGAAATAGACTCTCTTTCCAAATATGAGACTTCTAATAATGCTTTTGGTTCTTTTTTTCTTGTATCCTGAGAGACTATTTTTCCATCCAATATTCCTCTATACCGTCTGTCTTTCTAAAGTATCCTTTTCGATCTAAAATATCATTGTGTCTCTTTCAAGTAAAGCAACAAGCAGCAATGTTTCCTATATCCTACTAGCACTTTATGCCATAGATAGACTCCTCTTAATGTCTTTACAATTAAAGTGCATTTGACAAATCTCTAAGTATAATTTGCTAGTCCTTACCCAGAGTCTTAAGGGCTACTTTTAAGACTCATTTACTTAACTTTGATATTAGAGAGAAGAGCCTAAGTAGAATAGTTACCTTGTAGGTTAGTTTATTATGTGGATTATGATAATAATAGCTAATAGATCATATTTATGCTTTATATTTTAAAATCACTTTTAGGGGCATGGATTCTTTCTTATTGGAGACTCCTACATAGTTTTGCAGCAAGTAGATTTTAGTTTGTAATTGTTGCTGGTGTTCAGAATGCTCTTCTGTAAAAAGGAGTATTTTAGGTATATTAATGGGAAATGGACAAAGATTTTTCTGGTGCTTCCACTCTATAATTCCCCTAAAAATGTCTATCATATTTTTACTATCTCTGTTTTTCCATTACTTATTCTTGCATTGATTTCTGTCTAGCAATTTAAGAAAAAAAAAATTTAAGCATACTTACAAAACCTTGCCAATAATTTCTTCCTTACCAAACTATTTTTTAGTTCACATTCTTCCCTTATTTTCTAAAAAATTTAATGTTGTTAAAACCAAGCTCTTCTTGAAAAGTCCTTCTCTTGATTTTTACCGAAGGGTCTCCTGTTTCTTTCTCTGGGACTGGCAGGCTCAACATCAAATGTTCTTGGACCTTCTACCTTTTACTCAACGTTCTATTCTTGACTCCTTATAACCATTTGGTAATTTCCTCAACTAGTGGACAATCATTTTGTGAATCCACATCTCTAGCTCTGTTCTTTTTCCTATGTGCTTGCTGAGTATTACAGCTAGCTGACTCCTATTTGTAAATTTCATATATCCCAATATGAATTTATGTGTCCTCCTGATCCAGTTTTTTTATTTGTAATAATGGTCCATCATTCCTCAAGTCATGCCACCTTGTAATTTTAATCAACTGTATTTTCCTAGCCCCTTTTATTAATTCTACTACTCTCTCCTGGATATATCCCTCCTTTCACATATCAACTACCTTGCTTGTTCTCTCCTACTTTCTGTTTCTAATCATGGAAACAGTCTTTTCATTTTTTTGGCATCTCTAAATTTGTCCTGCATCAACATGTTCATCTAGTCTTAAATCACGTTTCGATCACATTTCTAGAGTCATGGACTCCATCTGCTGACACTTAGCTTTGTAGCTTTGTCTTTTTGAGAGAACATCTATGGTTTTTCCTCTCACCCCACATGCCCCACATCTCTCTATTCCTCCATATCATCCTCCATGAATACTTTCCTGGTCACTATGGCTAGAAACAATTCCTGTCCCTTCTGCTCTACTACAGGATCTAATCGTGTTTCTGAATGACTTGCTTCCTATGTTGTGTAATTATGATTTATTGAAGTATTATAAACACATGGAAGATGGATTTCAGTTTTAGTTACCTTTATATTTCCTATAGTGACTCTTCTAGTGCTTTATATATCAAACGTACATGATAATTGTCAACTGAATAAACAAACATCTAATATGCATTACATTTATGCCATAGTTGCATTATATGGCAATATAACAATCCTATGATCTGATAAATATGAAAGATAATACTGGATATAACATCATATAATATATAAATCGATGAATATGTTCATAATTTTGTTATGGGCATATGGTTTGATAGTCCTTAATTTTATGGGAATCCCTGTGTAATCAATAAGGGGCACAAGTCTGGGCAGTAAAGGATGGAGAAGATCATTATCCTGGGAATTTTCTTAAAAGGTACAGAGCAATAGGCCTGGCTTTGTATCATGGCTCATTCCCCCCACCGCCCGCTCGCCCCAACCATTGCCACCAAAAAAAAAAAAAATTAAATCCTGCTTATGAAACTTAGAAGTCCCATGTATAAATCTACAGAAATTTAACCCACTCTCCAGGAGCAAAGTACTACTAGACATTATGGTGCTCAATGTCATCATATTATATGGTGTTAAATGATATGGTATTGTTTGTTTATTCTACATGTGATTTCCAAGAGCTATATACGTTTTTTCACAGAAAAAATCCTACAATTATTTTCTTTTTAATATTTCATGTAAAATCAGAAAATATCTCAATATAATATGTTGCAAGGGGGACTATTTTGAATGTAAACTGAAGCAAAATTAATTAGAAGTTGCTGACATTCTAGAGAAATAATCCTAATTTTAAATGGGCTCCATGTGATGTTTGATTTCATTACTGACAAAATCAGAAAAACTTCATTTATTATGCCGTGAATGTTCATTATTTTTGCAATGTATCGCACACACATTTCCATTCCTTCCAACCTATTTTTTAGTCTCAGCATTTCTATTTTGACGTTAGAAAAATATACAACCAAAATCTATAAGACTTTGATTAAATGTTGATACAGCTGATTTCAACACAGCCAAAGCCAGTGACCATACATGGAATCTAAACAACAGCTAGTAATTACAATGTCAAAGGCATGTATACACTGTGTGTTATGTTTCATTGTCTGGCATGCAAATATAGTCTCCGTTTCCTTTACACTATGTCCAAAGTATAAAGAAAGCCAACCAAAGAGTTCTGTTTCGTTTACACAAAAGAACAAGGTTCAATCATGTTTGATAAGTTGCAAATTACTGGTAATACCACAAGTGTTGTTACAGCTGCTAAGAATGGTCAGGAGGATGTACAAAATGCAGCAAAGGCATGAATCAAAAGAAAAAATCTAAACAACTTTGAATGATGGTGTATAGTATGGCTAACTTTAACTTCACTTGGGGGCCTGGAAAT
This sequence comes from Lemur catta, assembly GCF_020740605.2. Lineage (NCBI taxonomy): Eukaryota > Metazoa > Chordata > Mammalia > Primates > Lemuridae > Lemur > Lemur catta. Next base: position 67,121,089 of record NC_059138.1, read on the forward strand.
GCCATATTGGGTGCAGTGTGAAGTGCCTAGTGCAGATGGAATCTGCTAGGCTTTCAACTCTTTTTATACAAATGAAGTGGCCTTTTCTCATTGCATGCAAATATAGTATTTGCAAGTTAAAATTCTTACAGTTTTGTAATTTAAGGCCTGAACCACCAGGGACAAAGAAAATGAGTAAAGATGGGTGAAAACATTCAGATACAATAAAAAGCAATATGAATTTCCCTCAACAAAACTAAACTTCTTTCCAAGACTCAGACCAGGTTGGTATATTAAAAGAAAAACCAACCAAACAAAGCTACTCTCCTGTGAACTTTGGAATTTAACTCAACAAACACTTACTAGATCCTACTTTGCAAAACAATTTCTCATTTCATACAATTTCATTTCTGTTTCTCCCCCCTACCCTGCCCACTCTAAAAATTTTGGTAAATGTCCTTCAGAATGGGAAGAAGGCTAAACAAGGCATTGTGGTTGTGGAAAGAAAGTCAAAAGGTCTAGTTCCTATTCCTTGTTGAACACTATGACCTTAAATAAGTTTCTGAAATTCTCTGGGTCCTCATTTGCATGCATGTAAAATGAAGAGGAATGCGTAAAATAAAAGTTGAAAACCGATGGCCCTAGAACCAGGTGTGGCCTGCAGAAATGTTTAATAGAATCCACAAATTGAATTAGGTTTAAATATTTAGAAAGGCAGAGAATTTTATATAAAATTCCAGATTTCCAACTTTACTTGAAAAATCATAAAATCTGGCACTGTTGGGCTTGCAGTTCCACATTGTAACAATTGGGTACAGGTGAGTAGCAGTGGCCCCTTATATAGAGCACGCAATTTCCTCTTGAATACGGGTCATATAAAGGACATTTATGTTGCCTATCTCACCCTGATTTTTAACTCCAAAATGATCATTTTCCCCTCTGAAATTTAAAACCCACCTTCTTAAATTTCCTCTCAGTCATCTATTTGGATTAATGTTACTCCATATTCATAGCACAAATACAGATAGAAGTTATTAATGTCAAATAAAAACAATTCTAGAGTATTGCCCACTTCATAGTTATGGTACGAATAGTAGTAATAGCAAACATTTAATGACTGCCAAGTTTGTACCTGGGAGAATTCTGAGTGCTTTTACATGTATTAACTGGAAAAATCCTCACAATAATATATTAAAATGTAAGCTCAAAGAGGAAGGGCCTTACAATCAAAACCAGTGGATCTCAAACTTTAGCATGCAACAGAGCTATCTGGCGAGCTTGGTAAAACACAGATTGTCCAGTGCCAAGCCTAGAATTTCTTATGCAGTAGATCTAGGGTGGAGTCCAAGGATTTGCATTTCTAACAAGTTCCAGGTGTTGCTGAATCTGCTAGGCCAGTGACCACACTTTGAGAACTACTGGTCTAAATATTTAACACTTATATCCTCAGTGCCTAACTGGTATAGTAGGTATTTAATAAATATTTAGAAAGGAATAGAAGCTGTATTAGGTAGATGCTATTACTCTATTAAGTGATGAGGAAATTTTAAAACTTGGCTAGTGTCACATATCTACTAAATATCAGAAGTTAGATATTAATACTTGCACCTACATCATAGAGTTATGGTAAAGATCAAGTAAGAATATGCATGTAAAATTGTTACAAACGAAATGTTCAGCGTATGTTAGGTATTTTTATTCTACTGTGGGACACCATCTCTCTGACCACTTAACATACATCAAATTTTTAGCATAGTGCCTGAGCAATTCCATATAAACTTTCTGAATGATCCTGCATTTAAACTCATCCACAGGATTACTAATTCTAAAACATGCTTATGGATGCCTAGGATATGAGGAAGGCTCACAGCTAGAAGACCAGTGTACTATGACCACACCACTTTTTCCATTGGTTGTATTTGGTGTTTTCCAAGAGACAATATTTTTGTTTCCAAGCTGTTTATTCCTGTTTTGGTTATAATTGCAATGTATTAGGCAAACCTATCAAATATGAACTTAAAATGTAGCAGAATTATTTCTAGGAAAACAAAATTATATGTTGTAGAAAGACTGTAGAAAATGAGTAGCTGTTAAAGCACTATTAAGTGAGAAAACTGTACAACAATTGGGAAAAAAAATCACAAAAATTTTTACTGCATTCACACTGCTGTGTATTTGTCTTTAGATGATTTATATAAAGTTAAAGGAAAAATAATTTGAAAGTTATGATTGATTATTGATGTGATTTATGAAAGGAAAAAAACAGAACACCAATAGTGAACTTGCACACTGTGGGTCAGCAATTATGGATTATGTCAAAAAGGGCACCAGGCCTGTATTTGTATGAGCCATGAGCTATGAATGATTTTTACATTTTTAAAGGGCTGTAAAAAGAAGAGGGACAAAAAGAAGCAGTGGAAAGGGAAGGAGGAGGAAGAGGAAGAAGAAAGAGAGGAGGTAGAGGAGGGGGACCTGCAGCATCCCAGTAGTAGTAACCGAGGTCACACACAGCCCTCAAAACTTGAACTATTTACTAGCTGGTCCTTTACAGAAAAGGTTTGGGGACCCATGTTCTGCAATGCAAAGGACATTGTCCCACATTAACAGTTTGTAGCTATAATACTCATTTACTTATGCTTTAAATTATAATATTCCAAGTATGCATGCCTTTTTTTTCAAGTCAGAATCAGTTTTAACTTATTTTTTAAAATTACTAACAAACTGTGCTGATCACATCAGTTATGAAGTCTTCTACTTGTAGAGGTGCTCAAAAAACATTTGTTCTCCCATTGTTCATTTACCTTATTGGCTTCAAATCTGTTCACCTCCCTTTCCTGACAGTTGTCTAAGTAAGGCTTTATCCCGGATCTAGTGTTTTTCATCACCAGGCTTCCTGAGTAGTATCTGCTCCTGTGGATTTGAATTAGTCCTAAGAAAGAATAGCAAACTTAGGAGATTCTATCCTAATGACATTTTGAAATGTATTTGTTGATGCATCCATCACCTGTGTCAGCTTGGTGCCAGGCAATGTGCTGGTGACTATTTCATTTGACCCTCACTCTGTCTCAGCTAAGGGGCCCCATTTTCATTTCAAGTGAAACTAAAGAAAAACCCCTGCAGGCCCTCTCTTTGCCCCTGCGTGGCCCTTTCCGTAGCGAATGTCTCTGCATGCATTGTTTGGAAGCAGAATTTAATTCACTTCTGAATTACTTTACTTGATGGAAGTATGACTTCATAGGAATCTTGGCTAGGTGAGGTAGTAGAAAAGGTAAGGGTGTAAAGTGTAACCTTCCCACATTAGCCACTTTCCCCAAAATGTATAGTTGTACTGGTATTTTTTGTGTAGCACAGAACAACCTTAGGAAATAGTATTTTTTTAAAAGGCTTTTTAATCTCCAAGGTAAAATAAAGGTGTACTATAAAGCCATATGGTAATACTTTACAACAGCTGGACTGAGACAACGTACTGCTTGCTAATTTGCACAGCTCTTTTATGTAGGTTAAATGTCTGTCTTTTGCTAAATGCAGCTCTGAAGGCAAGGGTATTATTAATCGCTAGTGCTGCCCCCTGGTATTCTGATATTCACTGCTAATTATATAAACCAGTATGCTAGTCTTAGTGAACCATTTTTCTTCTGCTCTGAGATATTTGATCAGAAGGAATTCCACCTCTGGAAAAACTTGTATTAGGTTAGCCCCCTGGGAAAGTTTTAATTTACAAGATCCTTACAAAAAAAAAATCAAATCTGTTTCAAAGAGATTACATTATAAATGTAAACTTCCTAATGAGCTTGAGTGAAATGCTGTAGGCTACAACTGGTGAACTTTGAAAGTTTTTACCCTTTTCCTCTTCCTATATATATATTTTATGTAATCTGTATCCTAAGCCCTATAAAGAGACCAGCTGTTGCTTACAGTGAACTGACGCTTGTAGCCAAATCCTACATTTTCTGGGATATAGGTGACCCTTTCCTTTTTACTCTTCTCATTAAAAAAAAATGCTTGCTACTAATAAAAACAGCTAACACTGTACCGATTATATACCAGATGCCAGGCTAAGTACTTTTAAATTAAATACCTCATCTGATGTTCACAATAGGTCAGGTTAAGTACCTTGCCCAAGGTTTCTTGGACATTGACTAGATTTAAAAATAATATATATGATACTTCAAATTTGCTAAAAATTCAGGTATTAAAAGAAATATTAGAAGCATGAGGAAATCAGAGATGGTTTATTTCATTGTTAAAAACTGATAAATGTCCATCATATTGAGATCAGAATCCTGACTTGTATAATATTATCCTGTTTTCTTTTCTTTACTTCTCTTTGCATATATGAAACAAATAAATTTAAAATATGTCACAATAATGTTATTTATAGCTTAGTCTATTTTGCTTATTTTTGTTGTGTCTAAAGATAATGTTTAATTAGTGATCCTAATAAATATTGTCAATTGACTGACAAATGCCTTATACTTAATATCCTATGTATCTGACTCTAGCACATAAAAATATTCATGTTTTTATGTGGTGCTAAGTTCTTTGCAAAATCCCTTTGCTTTTATTTTCAAGTGATGTGGGTTGAAGGTCCACATCACTAATCACTATTATTCCATGTATAGACAAATCTCTTCACCCCTGTGGACTTCAATTTCTTCATGTAAGAGAAAAAGGAATTGGTCATATTTTGCTATTTCTAAGTTAACTCATAACTCCAAAATTCTATGAAATTTTTAATTTAAAAGTTTCAAAAATCATATTTGCATGCTCACATAAAACCACCGATTTTGAAACCTGGTATGGAGCTCATTTGCTTGTTTATTTCTTGCCATCCATTTACCCCATTTGTCTCCATTTAGCTACTCTACCCTTCATCACTTTTTAATGACTCTGCATAGAGGGACTTACCTAAACAGAACTTCTATATTCTTGGTAGTGCAAAAGATGGTTAATTTCAAGGAGAAGCTGGCAGTTTCACATGGGTTGGGTTGAGAGAAACAGGAAGACAGAGGAGGCAGGAACTTTTAAGCAATCATCCTTTGATGGCTATCCAACTTTCTCTCACTCTCCTCTTTCTTCTTTTGCTCCCTACAGTACTTAAGAAACCAAGACTAAAGCAACTTCCTGCTCCTTCCTTGTTCAAATCCAAAAGGTTCAAAAACCAGGCCACTTCACCCCTATCCCATCTCCAATGTAGATGCTCAAAGAAAAGAAAATGCTAAAGGCTCCTGTAAACCATGTCTCACAAACCCAGGCACAGCCACGCTTTCAGCACTCACCATTTTCTCTAACGGGCACTTTTCAGCCTTTTGAAAGGAGAGGAGAATTGTCGTGGGAGTTGAATCAGCTATGAACTTCATCAGTAGTTTCTGAGTAAGTCATTAATATTTAAAAATTGGAGGTGAAATTTTCAAAAAATAATATTGATTACCATGATAATAGAAGTTACTGTTGTACATGATGTGGATGGAAGGGAAGAGAGATTCAGAAGGTGGGAGAGAAAAAAAAAGAGAAAGAAGGAGAAAAATATGAGCACACTGTGCCCTGAGATATTTATCAAGTTATAGTTGTAGCTACATTTCTCTCTTTATACATTGAGATTTGTTTTCTAATTAAGGGGTTTTCTTAAATTAGCATAGATAATATTCAATATTGGTGAATTTTCTTTCTCTAAAGATACCTTATATTTATTTTCTGACTATGAAGAAGGTTTTCTATAAGGCTTAAAACTGGATAAATGGTTACAGAAATGGATATATCAATTTGTAATGAAGAGGTGCTAATCTAGGGAGGTGAAATGTGCATTTTGATATGTTGATACCTGGAAAACATAAAGATACCTCCCACATAATTTCTTTTGCAACTCTCCCTAGACTTTGAAAACACACTTCAATGCTATGCAGCAGAAAGTAACAAGTGGAAGGGCCAGATCCAGTTTATCTCTTGTCAGTGTCTGTTTTCACCTTGGCTAGCCCTGACTCTCACTTTCTTCCCTACCCCAGAGTGTATTACTTTCTCTCTGCACTGAATAATTGCTGAGATAAGAATAGGAAACATATTTTCCTTCTTCCTTTTCTTCTGAGTAATTATCATTATTTTATATCTAATGATGTGGAGAACATGGGATTTTCTGAATACCAGATGTGAGAATTTTTTGGTAGGGCAAGATAAGCTTTGACGAAAAGATCTTTTGAAAAGCTACACTAGGACTGGTATCCAGTGTTGATGAAAGGAAGAAGGAAACCTTCGAAGAGGAAAAGTAAAAGAAATGGTGCTGAACACTGTGTGGGAAGTATGGTTAGAGCCCTGTGACCTTGTGGCTTGGCAAAGAGGTGTCTTTTTTAATTTTACTTTTTTTAGGTGAAATGCCAGTGAACTGTGGGCTATTACCTACCTACCCCAACCAGCAATCTCATAAAGATTCAAAAACAATACACTAAATGTGTTTGAGGGGGGGTTATGTTTCAGGTCAAGATTGGCATTGGCTGAGACATCGTCAGGGGAAGGGGCGGTTGACATCAGGGTGTTATTATTTGGAAGCTAAGGTTCTTACGGATTTGTGAAGTTCCTGAAGGAAACTTTCTCTGCCCTTCTCTCGGCTTTAGAGGTTTTTACAGTTTACATTTACAGCCTAGGCACCAAGTTCAGGTAAGAAATGTTTTGGGGAAAAGCCTTAGATAAATATGAAGAGTATGAGAGGCACAGCAAAGATGTAGGCACTGATTAGTATCAACTAATGTTTAATAAAGTGCATTTAATTTCTCTAATCTCTGTACAAATCTCAGTTGCATGTTATTACTCCATATCCAGCCATGAGTCTACCTGTAGTCGTAGCACCCATTTCATTATTTTCCACCAGAAAAATCAAGCGGGAATGTAATGCAGCATGGTTTAATGTTTGCCAGGAATCCTTAGTTGATGAAACAACCATTCTCAAAGGCCTCATCTTCTCTGTTATCCTGGTCTTAACTAAATACAGAAACTATTTTGTTAAAATGGATTGCAGACACAAAGAAAAACCATTTCCAAACCCTCCAGTCAGGTGAAAAAAGTCTCTGGCACTTGGTCCAGGGATCTACAGCAGTGTTCCTGGAGCCAGGAGCTCACACAATGCTTCCCGCCTGTCTTGCTGCTGGCAGATATGGCCTCTGGTTGGAAATAATCGTTTTTAATAATGCAGATCATCACAAGAGCTCATGGGAAATCACTCTAAATATTACCCTTGGACTTTAGTATAGAAATATAGCAAAGGGAAATTGTCCCTATGATGCTCAAGGGTTAGAATAATATGGAAAAACCAACTCAGTTCAAATAATTTATTGTCTCTGCCATGCTTTTTGCATAGCACAGCTTAAGCTGTCATTCACTGACGGGCTATTTATACAGTCTGAAATTCCAAAGGATTCCTGGATTTGTGTTCTTCTACCCTCTTTAAATGATGCATAATAAGGTACTCTACAGAGGTCTTTTGTAATGAATATGAAGCTGTTTAGTTTGGGCCCCTTCAAAGGAATGGAAGAACAGTAACTGGCTGTTTGAAATTTTATATTATAGAAACTATACTCTGCCACTACTTGAATTTGTTAGCATCTTTAAAATAAACTCTGCCCGAGACAAAACCAAATCAATCTTTTTATTCTTGACATTTCACTGTAGAAGCCAATAAGAGGTGTAAATAGAAGCCCCAAGAAATAAAGGAAGTAGTTGTCCTACAGAGGGACTCCGGAAGAGATGTGCCAACTGTTGCTGATGTGGTTTTTTTTAAAGATGGCCAAGTTTTTCTTGGCTTCTTTGGCCTAATTAGAATGCCTGCTTTCTAGCTAGGCATGACAGAGTTCAGATTTGAGTTGCAGAGTTGTTAAGCCAAATACCTGCTAGACATCTCAAACTGGATGTCTTGCAGGAACCCCAGACCAACATGTTCCAACTTGTCCATCCAACCATGCCCCCAAGTACCTGATAGTCCTTTTAATCCTTGTCCCAGTGTATGGCAAATGATTTATTTGCTCAACATCCAAAACCCAAATGTGGGAACACAGTGTAGACAACAATGTGGGGATAGAGAGAGATACTTAGTTTGATTTGGGGTGTGTTCACTAGGACTTACACACATACCTGTAACAAGATCAGTGAATAGTATCAATGTCAACAGCCTAGTTGTTATATTGTATTATAGTTTTGCAAGATATTGAGTGAAACTGGGTAAAAGGTACACAGGGTCTCTGTATTATTTCTTACAACTGCACGTGAATCTACAATTATCTCATAATAAAAATAGGTTTTAAAAAAGTACCTTGATTTAGGTATGAAAAAGTAGGTCAACAGTATTTATTTAAGTGTAAATTCTATTTTTATCACATTATAGATGCATGCATAAAATGTTATAGCTAACTTTAAAGATATTTTTCTTCTATATTCTAAGTCCTTTGATTCTTTGAAGTTTTGAACAGATAAATCAAAAATATTTTCAACTGGTTAATTATCAAGTATAGCCATAGGCTGTTTTTTGACATCCTATACAAAAAACAGGCCCATGGCAGGGTTATCGAATGAGTACTCTTTCACTGCTAAACTTGCACTCAGTAGGTTTCCTCATTTTACATGTAGCTTTATCATTGAGAGACTTTTACCCTCCTATCCTGAAATGCAATATGATTTTTATAATTATGTGTGACTCATTTTGTATTCCAGATTTCTCAAGGGGTACTGGAGCAGATTAATGATGATTCTGTTTGTGGATTCTGAATTATGATTAATGACCTAACTAGCAATCACTGGAATAGGCTGTGTCTACTGGATTATAGTATTATCTCCAAGGCCATCTGTGGACCTCAGAATCGCAGGAGATAGTGAGGAACAGTATGACTCTTTCTATGTAATGTTTGAGGATGTGATTTGTTAAAAACAGATGAAGAAATCAGGATTAAGGTCAACTTTACAGAAAAGAAACTTTCAGCTGATCAATGTTCTGCTATACTCCCAGAAGACTACTTTGTCCTTCCACGATTTTTCAATGTATTACTTACTTGATGGAAATAATCATAGCATTCTGCTAAAATTTCAATTGTTTCCCAGTATATAGAATTTCTTTTTAAAAGACAGATTATTGGGGTGAGCTCTTGGTCCTTGAGTTGAACATCCATTTATCAGTTGTTGGTAGTTGAATAGTCACTTTTGACCATTTAAGCACAAATAAAGATGTGACCCAATTATAGATGGAACATATAAAAAAAGAAAAGATTTTCTTCTTCTTCTTGTACTAGTAGACTGTTTAGAATTTGCTTGCATCAAGTGCTTTGATTTTTCCCTCTGTTCATTTTACATGAGAGGATATATTTATTCCCTGAAAAGCTTAATCTGTAATCAATTATATTTAACAAGTTAACTCAATTGTAAATGATATGATATAAATGAAGATTAAAGCTAATTTAAGGCAGCATTTTTTACTACTGTATAAATTAGCATGGGAAGAATCAGAAGGAACTATGTTTTTGATTAAGGTTTGGTTTAGGCTGAAGGATTTCAATAAGATCATTTTTATAAAACTCTGAACTGGAGCCAATACCTGCTAAAAGATAACAGGATATATTAAAGCCATGTCAGAAGTTTAAAAATAAAGTCCCTGAAAACCTTTAATCAGGAAACAAACTGTGTGTGTGTTGTAAAGCCTACCCCCATCTGCCACAGCTTGGTCATGCCCATACCCTTCTGTCCCCCTCCTGTTACTCTGAGTCATGCTACCACCAACTGTAGCCAATACCACTCTTTTCCTGACAAGCATGACCTGTGTACAGTGTGCACTCTCCTTAAAAATGCCCAATATGCTTTCCACATTAAAATTAAAATGATCTTTCAAAATATCATCCTGATCATGGCCAGTTTTCTGCCTAATCCCCATCAGTGGCTGTCCATTGGCCTTAAGATGGGTCCACATTCTTTATAATGATGTAAAAACTCATGGTAGGGTCTGCCTCTGCTCAACTAACGTCATCCCTCACTACCTTCTGTTCTTTTCGCTCACTCACTTCATGCTCTAAGAATGTGCTGAGCTTTCTCTTATCTCCTGGTCTTTGCAATGTGTAGGACTCTTCCCAGAATATTTTCCCCTTACTTCCCATACCAGTCATCCGACTAACTTTTAATCATAGCTCAAGTTATGGCTTGGAACTGAAGAATCTCCTCGGTTATGGGTGATAACTTGTCTGTCTTCCCAATAAGGGTGAAAGCTCCCTTCGACCGGGGACTGGGTCTTGTTCACCATTTTTATCTTGCTACTTTATAAGATTCAAAGATTCATTTTTGATGGCAGGACAAAACACAATGACAGTAAGATAGGTGAAAGGCCAAACCTCGTCACTTACAGCTCCGGAAGAGAAAAGGGACCACACAGGGGTTGCACCCTGAGGCAGGATAACAAACAGCAAGCTGGAGCTGTGGGGGACAGCTTGCCTAGAGCAAGTAAGGTGTGTTTAGCTAGGTTTCCAGTTTCCAGGGTTTGGACTCCCTGTCTGTTGGCTAACTTGAATGATTTTGCAGGTTCCAGGGAATAGGGGCTGCTTCCAGTTGTCTGACATCTGCCCTAATAGCCCCCCTGGCTATTAGAAGGGTGCATAATGATCCAGGAGTGTAAGAACCTGCAATGGGAAGTGGGCAGGGTGTGGACTTAATCAGCTGCTCAAGAAGGGACTCTGCCTACCTCTAGCCAGTGCTTCAAGATTGGGTCAAGTCAACATTTCAAACAGACAAAAACCAAACTATATTATGATATGATTCATATCATAATATGTATTTATATTGTGTGCTTAATATTTATTGATACCATCAGTAAAAAATGGATATATGTATGCATGAATGTATGCTATCATTTGGCTCTATGACAACTATTACACTTTTTCTCAAATTGCTAGTTATTTAGTATAATCTTACAAGGGTACCAGTCACTAAGTGTTTCTGGACCTCAGTTTTCACATGCCTATAATGGGTTTCAGACTCCTTCCTACAGTAAGAAGTAGTAATACACTTGATGAATTAAAAATTTACATATTTTAGTTTTAGAAACATTGATTTGATAATTATATTTATTCAAGATAAAACTGCTATAAATATGCTAGCTGACCAGACATATTTTGATAAAGTCTGGCCAAGAAATAGTTTCTAAAGCTAGCAGATCAAATTTGCTCCCTGCTTTTAAAATATATATTTAAAAATCAACCTTTCATTAAACAATACTCTTCTGGAATATGAGTGCTAGCATTGCAGACAATAATGCTAACACATGAAAGAAAAAAACAGATTATGCTTTAAATTTGCCTTTCAGCCATAGCCAAAGTAAAAGTGGACTATTGAACCTGAATTTTTCTGGAGATAATATCTTTTATAATTTCTATATTTGCTTGCATGGTTAATGTTATTTATTTATTATGTATTATTCTGTTTAGCTATAAATAAGAGGGAATTCTAAACCATGAATATATGCTAAATCATCCATCATGTCTCCCTCCAGTGGTCTTAAATTGCATGTTTACTTAGGTCCCCTATCTCTAAAAAAGTTGAGGGAAGAATATTTGCAAAAACAAGTTCACCAAAAGAATAAAACAGATGTAGACATATTAGACCTCAATTGTGATGAAGGAACACATTCAGATTGCCTCAGACAGTTAATTTGAATCTTTCATCCCTCCCTGAAATCAACTATTTTAAATTTATTTTTATTTTTAAATAATCATGCAAAAGTTACAAGCATAGTACAAAGTATTGTTTTTTGAAAGTAAGTTGTAGACCTGATGTACAAATTAAATGCTTTGTTTTTGTGTGATTTACTACAAAGAAGGTCAGTCTCCTACATAACCACAATATAACTATCAAAACCAGGAAACAAACACTGATACATTATTATCAACTCATCCTCAGATCCTCTTCAAGTTCCACCAATTGTGTCAATAATGTCTCTTGTAGCAAAGGGTTCTGGTCAGAATTATGAGTGGCATTTAGGGTTATGTCTCTTTAGTCTCCTTTGGTCTCAAATAATTATAGATCCTTTCCTTGACTTTCATGATCTTGATACTTTTGAAGATTACAGATCACATATTTTGTAAAATATTCCTTAATTTGGATCTTTCCAATGTGATCTCATGATTAAATTCAGACTCTGCATTACTGTCAAGAATATCACAATGGTGCTGGAGGCTCCTTGTTGATCCTATCAGGCGGCTCACAAGTTCTATTTATTCCATTACTAATAATGTCAACTTTGATCATCCTGCGCAGGCTACCTCTCCATACTGGCCACCTGCCTTTGCAGTGTACATGAACCTCTCATCCACTTTGGCTGATATCCCACATTGGATATTCCCCTACACAGGGACGTCTTCTCCAGCCTGACTTGTTCTGTGCCACTAATAATTTCAGAACTGAATTTTTAGAGATGGCAAGGCAAGGGATAGGAAAAAAATGCAAGATAAAGCAAGAGAAGCGGGAGAGCAAACATTTTTTAACTTCATAGGCATTACATACCCACAATCTTCATTATATACCCACAATCTTTGATGAATTAAAAAGTAATATATGGACTTCTGGTTTCTGCTTCGATATATAAAGTGTTTGGAGGCCATAACTCCTATCCTCATAATAAGAAAAAAGGTAAAATACTGAAAATTAACAACTCATCTTAGATCTATCAAAGAATTGGGGTCACAAGGTCAACCACTATCCTAAAAATGGGAGAGTCGGGTACATACAGAGAATCACAGCTTACTGAGAGCAGACAATGCCACTGGAGCCAGCATCTGGTAAGAATACTTTAAGGGCAATTGACTAAGTGCTGGGGACTGAGTGTGGGACTAGCTTGAGAGATTAAAAACTCCCAGAAACCCAGAATTAGGAGGAGCTCTCATAATTTTGTGCATTTTGTCCAAGAACCCCAACATGTTCTCATTGTGAAGATTCAAGAAAAATCCCCTTCTTCTAACAGAAGGAGGGAAAGAGTAACCATATGGAAATGTGCCCAGATCATTCAGTTCTTCTTAAGAAAGGCCTGCCCTCAAGGGAAATTTAGCAGAGCCAAATCAAGTTGGATTTTACCTTAGCCTAACTGACCTGGGAAAAGGGACATACCCAAGTCCATCCCCTACTAGACTTGATATCTCACTTAAGGGGTTGAAAATAAAAGCTGAGAAACACTAGTAAAAGTCACAGCCTGGGGGCACAGACTCACTAAAAGGCTAAGACCTATTCTTGGGACTATAGAATACTTCTTCCCTGACATTTTACAACCACATCAATAAGGAATGTGTATAACAACAAGCAAATACAAAGCTGAAAAAAACTGTGAAGTTCAAACCTTGTTTAAGAAGCAGATTCTAGGCCCTATAGTCTAGGGACCCTGAACACAATAGGGGAGACAAAATCAGAGACATTAGAGAAAATTTTAACCTCTGAAATATACTGCTACAGCGAACAGTAAATAAAGTCTAACTCCTAGCCTGATAAACATAACACCCCATTCTAAAGGTTTATTTACATTAGTTCCTTTTACATAATGTATTATTTACAGCTTTCAATAAAAAGTTACATGGCATGCTGAAGGGCAAAACCAAACCAAAAACAAACAAAAATGAAACAAAACCAAAATAAAAACAAACTAAAAAAAAAAAAAGAGTCTGAATAAACAAGGAAAGAATCAGAATGAGACTCATATATAGCACAGATTTGGGCAAGAGAAGATTGTGAATTCATAACTATGGTTAATGTACTAAGAACTCTAATGGAAAATAGTGGACAACATAAAAGAACAGATGAATAATGTAAGCAGAGAAATGAAAGCTCTAAGGAAGAGTCAAAAGGAAATGCTAGAAAATTATAAACAATGCAATATAAATGAAGAATGCCATTGATGGGCTCACCAGTTGACTGGAAATGGCTGAGGATGGAATCAGTGAGCTTAAAGAAGTGTTGATAGAAACTTCCAAAAGTACAAGGCATCGTTAATCAACTGGATCTAATTGACTTGCATGGATTCCTAGGCCTGCCAACAACAGAATTCATATTCTTTTCAAGCTCATGTAGAACATTCACCAAGATAAACCACACTCCTGGCTATTAAACACACATTAACAAATTTAAAAGAATAGAAATCACACCATGTCTGTTCTTAGACCAGAATAAAATTAAACTAGAAATTAATATTAATAACAGAAACTAGCTAGAAAACTATAAAATATTTGAAGATTTAACAAGACAATTTTAAATAATACATGGGTCAAAGAAGAAGTCTTGAGAAATTATAAAATATTTCCAACTAAAGGAAAATAAACATGCAACTATCAAAATTTGTTATGTTGCAGCAAAAATAGTGCTTAGAGGGAAATTTATAGCACTGAATGTATGTATTAGAAAAGAAGAAAGATCTAAAGTCCATAACTAAGCTTTCATCTTAGGAAACTAGAAAAAAAACAAATTACATCCAAAGAAAGAAGAAAAAAATACCAATAGAAATCAATAAAATTGAAACTAGGAAATTAATAGAGAAAATCAATAAACCCAAAAGGTGGTTCTTTGAAAAGATTAATAAAATAACCTTTCTTGGGTAACCAAGAAAAAAAGAGAGAAGATACAAATTATAAATATCAGAAATAAAAGAGTGGTCATCACAAGTGATAGCATAGGCTTTAAAAGAATAATAAAGAAATATTATCATCAACTCTTTGATCAAAAATTTGAAAATCTAGATGAAATGGATGAATTCCTTGAAGGATATGATCTATCATATTATATACCTGTTGGAGAAATATGTAATTTGAATATGCCTATATCAATTAACAAATTTGAATCAACAACTAATAACTTTCTAAGACAGAAAACTACAGGCCCAAATAGTTTCACTGTTAAATTCTATCAAACATTTAAAGAAAAAAAGATACCAGTTTTCTACAATCTCTTTCAGAATATAAGAAAGAGGGAAATACTTTTTACGTTATTCTATGAGGCCAGAATTATCTCATATGAAAACCACACAAAGACATTACTAGAAAGGAAAATATACAGATCAACATCTTCCATGAATATACATTTAATCCTCAACAAAATATTAGCAAAGAAAATCCAACAATTTATAAAAGTAATTATACACCCTGACCATTATTATTTCAGGTATATAAAGTATATAATGCTGATTCAACGTTTAAAAATCAATTAATATAATCCATCACATCAACAGGATAAGGAAGAAAAATTATGTGATCATATCAATAAATGTGGAAAAAGCATTTGACTAAATCCAGCAAGAATTCATGATAAAATCTCTCAGCAAACTAGAAAGAGAACTAGCATCACACTCACTGGTGAGAAATTAGATGCTTTCCTCCTAAGATCTGGAACAAGACGAATATGTCACCTCTTACCACACCTATTCAACATTGCTCAGGAAGTCCTAACTAATGCAATATGATAAGAAATGGAAATAAAAATGTATGTAATTTGGGAAAGAAGAAATAAATTGTCGTTGTTCACAGATGATGTAATTGTCTATGTAGAAAATCTTTAAGAATAGACATAAAATCTTTTGCAGCTAACAACCAATTATAATAAGGTACTACAATACAAGATTAATATATTATACAAAAGTCAATTGCTTTCTAATATATCAGCAGTTAACAATAAGAATTTGTTTCATTTACCTTAACACCATTTATTATATTATCGGTCAAAAAACTGAAATACTCAGGTATAAATCTAATAAAATATGTACAAATCTATATGAGGAAAACTATAAAACTCTCATGAAAGAAATCAAAGAAGATCTAAATAAATGAGGAGATATTCTATGTTCGTGAATAGGTAGACTCTAAAATTTTCCTAAAAATAAAATATATTAATAAAAAGGCAATAAATGCCCCGGATAAAAGGTGAATTCACTATAACATGAACCTATGTGTATATTTATATGACCATTTTTATTTGTGCATATTTATATTTATACAATTTTGGTAGTGATTTATTTTGACAATATAACTGGGAGATCTATATCAGCACATACATGAATATGTTATCATCTAAAAAAATTGAGTAACATTTGCTCTATATTGATAAATTATTAAATTTTTGCTGTTTTCCTTGTTTTTGTTATTGTTATTATGTTGTTGTATCCATAGCGTAAATTCCTAGCTGTGGAATTGTAGGTCAAAAGGCATGTGCACTTTAAATTTCATTAAATATTACCAAATTATCCTCTGAATTTTGTAGCAATTTATGAAATCAATTTCCTACTATTTTTGCCAATACAATGGGGGAAAACAGATATTTTATTTAATTTTAATTTGTGTTTATATAATTATGATTTATTTTGTACCTTTATGTTCATTAAATATCTGCATTGTTATAACAAATCATTTCATGTTCTTTTTATATGTCTACTTATAGAGGTAGACTCTTTGTCATTACTTTTTAATATTTTCCTGACTCTTTTAGCATGTTTTCCAGATGAACTTGAAAATAGTAGTCACATTAAATAGTTTCTCCTATTATTCACATTTTTCATTAATGTAGTATATATTGTACAATTTATGACAATTATCTTAATAAGTATCAATTACAATTATGAAGTAAATTAGAGATTAGTGATATATTTAAAATATTATCTATTAAACATAGCTTGGCTTCTCATTTTTGCAATTTAGAAGAGTTTGAACTTTTAAATTTCAGTCACATATATGTTAATCTTCTTTCTAGAAATATCATTTTCCATAATCTTTAAATAGTAACATATTAATTCTGTGAAAATCGGCTTGAGATTATTTAAGGAACACATTGTTTACTTAAAAGTGAAATGTAAAAACTTATTTTAAAAAAGGTAAATGAATTTTTTTACCTCCTACCAATAATTGTTTTCATACAAACCATTCAAAAACTAGATTGTGTTGTGTTAGTGCCACCCTAGAAAGAAGAACTTCATGATTGAGTTGGCCTGAAGCACTTGACATGCAGCAAGGATTTACCACTTCTCTGTTCTTTCCTAGCACTCCTATTATATCCAAAAACATTGGACTTTTGCACTTTTCTTTATGAGATAAGCTTTATAAAACTCTGATTATAAAAATCAGTAACTGATTTCTCTATAATTCTAGCTTTGAATATTATCATAGAAATTACTCAAGGTAGGAAAGTCATATTCTGGGTGAAGTGGAGATGGGGTGGGGTTTGGGCATGAGATAGCTGAATGGGAACACAATTCTAAAAAGAAAAACTTACTTTGTCCAAAGTTTATTGATTTTTTTATCCTCTTTGGCAAACAAAATAAAAAACAAAGAAGACAGTAGCAAAAAATATAAAGCTGCATTTGAGATGTAATATTACTTGCATATCTTCCTGTGCTGCAATTTATTTCTACTCCAGGACAGCATTGTGAGATACATTCTTTGTTATCTTACAGATCAGAAAATATAGGCCCAGAATGCTAGAGTAAATTTCCCAAGGTCACAATCATGACTTAGTTACGAAGACCTGGGACTTGAACTCAGGCCTAGCCTGACTTCAAAGCCCATGCTGTTCTCATAATGTAGTACGCCACTCAGAAACCAGTCATTACGTATGGGAGGAATACAAGGTAATGGACTAATTTATTAATAGAACAGAGCAATAAACAACACAAAAATAATATGCCTAAATAAAATGGAAAAAATCTTTCCCAGTTATAATATATTCTACAGGCAATTTCATCAGGCATATCACATCCCATGGTACAAACAGCATGAACACCACTGCTTCTACATTATATATTTGCTTTTTTTATGCCCAATTGTGCTGTCTCTCTACAGCCTGTAGTAGTATGCAGTCTTTTCCGTAAAAGATTTCCAAAGCAAGCTATGGAAAAACCTGAATTTCTTTCCTTTTATAAAATAAAGACTGAATATTAGCCATTTAACAGCAGGTAGATTCTACTCACCTCCCTTCCCTATTCCACTTCCACTCATTTTGCTTTGTCCTTGGTACTATAACCTTTCTATGCTCACCCCACACATCTGTTAGGCTATAAAAAGTAAGCTGATAAAAACAGTGAATAGAGAAATGTAGAACTGAGAAGGCCATTGGAGGTAATGTGGATTACCATCCTTCGTAATGCCTCATCTATAGCCAGCCACAGCGTCTGAAATTACACACAGAACTGATTGAGACGAAGATGTCACTTCTCCACAGATACCATGACTTTCACTGCTGACACCACCCAGTGCATGAGTTTACTCCAATGCTTCAAAAAATTGGATCTGCAGCCCTCATTTTGTCCTTGCTAGGATGAATTCTAAGTATTCCCTGTTAACTTTGCATTTCTAACTCCCACTGCAGGTGCTTCTGATTAGACCCTAGCATTATGCCTGAATCCTAGCTTCCAGAGTCTGAGAGAGCAGGTATCTGATGTCCATAATGGGGAAAAAATGTCAAGCATCCACTGCATTTGTCAAGGTCCCTGTTACAACATGGCTCCCTAAATTGAATACATCATTCCAGATGGCTTACGACCAGTGCAGTATGCAATGCAATTAGCCACCTTGATCTGGGCAGAATAATTAATTACATTAAAGCATATGCCAAGATTATATGAGCATTTTTCATATCCACATCAAAGGGTGGGTTCATAATTAAGCTTGCAGTTAACTACAACCCTAAAACTTGTTCACCTTTTACTGATGTTTAGCCATGTGTTCTCTATCTGTATTTGTACATTTGTGGTTCGATTTTTTAACCCAAATATAGAACTTTATATTTAGCCCTGTTAAATTTCACTTTGTTAGTTTTGGCCCATATTTCTAACTTTTTACAACCTTTTTGAATACTGTTTCTGTCATTCAGTATAGTAACTATTGCTCCACAGCTTTGTGTCATATACATATTGGATAAATACACTTTTTGTTTTAATCCAAATCACTGATAAAAAATGTTGACAAGAACAGCAATAAAAACAAAGCATTGTGGAATGCCACAGAATATTTTCATCCAGGGAGGCATCTAATTATTAATTAAAATGATAAGCCATATTGAATAAATTTATCTAGAGTTATGTTAAACATGTATTCATTCTTTTAGTTTGCATTACAATGAGAATAATGATAAAAAGGAATGGAAGAAATATGTTTAAAGGAAAAATTATTTATAGTATGAATATGGTCTACTTTGTCCAACTCTGTTCAGAAGATGATTTTTCCAAGGGCAGAGAGTAGGTATGTGGATTCACATATGGATGAAAATCAAACAATCTTCTCAAATATAAGGTATATTTAATATTTTTAAAAATTTGGTATACTAGGTCCTTAAGAGCAAGAACTATCCATCTTGTTTCATTCTGAACTTCAGTACCTAATGATGTTCTGGTACGTGGTAGTTGCTCCATAATTATTTTCTGAGGTCAAGAAGAAAAACCTTTAAAGTCTTGTTTAATATCAGATTTATCCTTTTGATGATCAATTGATCACTTCATATAGGCATGAACATGCTGTTTAAAATGGAGTCAGCACTCATAGGTATGGTGGATGCTCAGGTTCTCCTTCAAGAATGAGAAGCTTACTCTCTCTAATGCTGGCAGTGCTGTGGGTAGTCAGCCCTCAGCTAAAAACTTCTAGAAATTACTTAGGCTCAAGAAAGTCACCTCTTCCAAGGTCTTGTCTCCTTTCCAGGATGCCCTGCATCCAATGACTGAACAATACGAGGTGGTGAGGTCCATTCCTTCATTCTAACTCAGGACAACTCTGAAGGTCATTTCAGCTTCAGAGTTGCTAGCTGAAGCCTTCACTGAGACTGCATTATAGCTAACATTTCTCTTCTCAAACCTTCTCCCCCAAATTTTGATCTGAAAGCACTCTCTAATAAACCTTCTGCATTCTAATTTCCATCACAGAGTCTACTTTCCAGTGAATACAACCTGAAACAACTAGAAAAATATTTGCTATGGTTTGAATGTGTCTCCTCCAAAATTCAAGTGTGCCAATGTGATAGTATTAAGTGGTAGGGCCTTTAAGAGTGATTATGTCGTCATGAGAGCTCTTCCCAGGTGAGGGGTGTTAAAGCACTTATAAAAGAGACTTCATGCAGGGTTTGGCTAGCTTGCCCTTCTGTCTTCCATCCTATGAGGATATAGTGTTCCTCTCTTTTGGAGGATGCAGCAATAAGGCACCAACTTGGAAGCAGAGAAGAGCCCTCATCAGGCAACAGAACCTGCCAGCACCTTGTTCTTGGACTTCTGAGCCTCTAGAACTGAGAAGAGAAATTTCTATTCCTTATAAGTTACTTTGTTATAAATTATTTTGTTATAGCAGCACAGAAAGGACTAAGACAATGTTTTTATTCTAATTATGACAACCGTAGTCATGTAAATGATATCCCTTCGAGCTTTACCTACCTTCAATGAATCGTATACACAGGCTAACCTTATGAAGTAAGATTTTGCCACCCACTTATTAGAGCCCAGGTGGTCTCCTTTTGTCTTTCTGAAACAACAAGGCTCACCTATTGCAGTTGCTTACAATTGGTAACTACATCAACTATACACTATTCACATAACTTTGTGTTCTTACAAGTCTCTCAATTCCTTAAATAGGCACCACCTGATTACTGCTGTTAAGGGTCACTAAAACCTTTCCCCACAGATCTTGAAAGTCCTTAATCTGCACCAGAAGAGACAATAAATCTTCAATGAGTTTCTACTTTGGAAAGGGGCTTTGTGGAATGTTGGGGAATACAAGAAGGAAATAGAAGGTCACGTTTCTGTTCCACAAGAAAACTCAATTCCTGTTAAAGTTGTTGTTAAGGAAGCTTCTGTTAAAACTCAGTTATAGAAATGAGATAAATCAAAAGGAAATTATTGCTTCCTAAAAAAATAGGAAATGCATAAAGGATAGTGAAGAAAATTGAGAGCATAGTATGAGATAATCATGGAAGGGGACATGAAGGTGATTTCAACACATTGACTGCCACACTAGAAAAAAATTTTTTCCTTGGGGCCGCAGTGTTTTATTACAAAAATAGAACAAAAACTTTAAAAACAAAATGATCCTTTCTAATTTAATGAAAAAATCTAATGAAAAACGAAATTTATTGACTTCTATTCATTTAATCCACATTTTTAGAATTAGTCAATATTAATTATAACAATAAGAACATCAAGAAGTAAGAATTTCATGAACTAACTGCAGGGTTTTGCTTAGATTTTGATTCACAAGGTCCCAGGCTCGAAATGAGCTTAAGTTAAATACAACTCACAAGGCAGTTAATGTGCTAAAGGAAATGTCTTTTTCTCTCCCAAACTACTTTCCCCCAAATAATTTAAAAGTCATGTGTAAAATGACTTTGGAGTGGTTGAAAGCAGAAGAGAATAGAAAGAACTGAGAGAATGGAAGGTGATTACTTTCCAATTTAGCACTTTTTGTTGCTAGGGATCCTGAAGCACTTAACACTTGTTAATTATTTAATTAACTCAGGTAGGTTTGGTTGTTTTCCATTTTGC
The DNA here is from genome assembly GCF_020740605.2 of Lemur catta. Classification (NCBI taxonomy): domain Eukaryota; kingdom Metazoa; phylum Chordata; class Mammalia; order Primates; family Lemuridae; genus Lemur; species Lemur catta. The sequence goes on from NC_059138.1 coordinate 67,142,555, forward strand.
AGATTAGGCAACTGAGGTGTAGAGAGGTCATCCTTTACTTAATGACACACAACTATTCAATAGTGGACTCTCTAATCCAATTCATTCTGACTCTAAATGTTTTTTCTCTTTAGACTACATGAAAACATATTAAATACGCAGATAGACCTAAAGAGACAGAAGTTCATATACTTTGTAATTTTCATTGCAGTCCAATGAAGATGCTTGATCTATTAATATATTTTTTTAAAAATAGCATCAGAAGTAGAAATCTGATAAACAGACTGAATTGCTAAATCTGTGGTCATAACTTGCCCTAGCTATACAGCATTATATGCATTTAGATTGGATTAACTATGAAGTTTCTAAACTTTGTTCAAACAAGGTTTGTATCCATCCAACTTCCACCATTTACTTTTTTTTTTTTTTTTTGAGACAGAGTCTAACTTTGTTGCCCGGGCTAGAGTGAGTGCCATGGCATTAGCCTAGCTCACAGCAACCTCAAACTCCTGGGCTTAAGTGATCCTACTGCCTCAGCCTCCCGAGTAGCTGGGACTACAGGCACGCACCACCATGCCTGGCTAATTTTTTCTATATATATTTTTAGTTGTCCAGATAATTTATTTCTATTTTTAGTAGAGATGGGGTCTCGCTCAGGCTGGTCTCGAACTCCTGACCTTGAGCGATCCTCCCGCCTCGGCCTCCCAGAGGGCTAGGATTACAGGCGTGAGCCACCACGCCCAGCCTCACCATTTACTTTTAAGAACCAAAATCCCCTCCATGCTGTGGTGTTTCTAAAAAAAAAAAAAAGTGAAATACATTCTTTAGCAATTAGACATTTGTAAACTGCAGGTGTTCTGCATTTTCAAAGATTCTTTCCTAAACAACTGTTGTGCATTCAAACAAAAACTCTAATTATAACTTGTAAGTATGGATAGAATGTGGATTGAGAGAGGAGATGTTTGGAAAGAGCATTTTAAGAGCTTGGTAATAAGCAAGTGCTAAATGTATGTAACTGAATGTTACATTGAAAGTTTTAATTTAGACACTGGGTATGATTAAGGCTGATTCCAAGGAAAGTGCTAGACCTTAGGCAGGTTGCGAAAGACTGATCAAAAAACTTGTTACACACTTTAAACAACCATATAAATAAGGAAGGTGACGAGTAAGGAAGTTGGTAATGAGGATTTCTTTAGTGAGAACTGTGTTTAGTACTACTCTCTAAATGTGTAAGGTAGGAAACAGATCCTTTTTATGTTGAGGCAAAAGAGGAATTTTAGTGAGAACTTACAGAAAGCTTCCTGGATTTCCTAAAGTTAATTTACATGACTATCTGATGCCTTCCAGAAAGCAGCCAGCCACCTAATGGTGGTATGAGGAGGGTGCTTCTATGTTGTGATTGTGCTGCACTCCCAGAGTTTGTACAGGTGTAGAATACAGGAGTGCTTCCTGAGGACCAGATGCAGTGCATTAGTATAGGCCATCTTAGAGCTTGTCCAATAGGGCCACCTAGAGGAGAAGCTGAAGGCAGAGTGTGAGTTCCCAGGGGCTAAGGATCATTGTAAAATAAAATGGTCAGGAAGCCTGCAGGTGAGATCACTAGTTACAGGGGTCTTTGTAGAACCCATGAAAGGAGAGGTCTGCTTTAAGTATTCTTCATGCCATTCCTAATTCCAACCCATAAGGGGTTGAAAATAGCAGCTGGGAGTAGGAGAAGGGTGAAGAAGCCAATGACTCTGCTCCGGCTTCCCTTTTCCTGCTGTATTCAATAGCTAGCAGGAGGCCCTCTCTGGGAGAATACAAAGAAGTCTTAGCTTTGCATGACAATTGAATGTGGATTAACATATTATTCTGATATTCATACTGCTAAATGTATCCTGTGTACATGAAAAAAAAATGACTACAGGATTATAGGCCTTTCCTAGATTTTCATCCTAGGTGACTACCATGGAATAAAGTTTCAATAATCAATGGGAAACAGAAACAAAGATGCTTTTTGACTACATCTCATGAGTCCTTTTTGGTCAGTGTATGAAGTACATATATTCAGATGACCAGGATAATTTCAGTGAGCTCAGGAGGAAGATCTTGTCTAGGGAAGTTGATGGGTTGAAAATTAGTAGAGGACCACTAATGTCAGACTAAGGCACTTGGACTTTCTTATAGGAAGTAGGGAATCATTGGATGTTTTTGAATTGGAGTATGATATGTCATATGACTATTATGACAGTTAGTACTATTTTTAGTAGCAGCATGCATTGATTCCCGATGGAAGATTGGTAATACAGAAAGTTATAAAAAGCTTTATGAATGTTAAATGCATGGGTAAATTAATTTTTTTGTTTTAAAATATATTTTGAGGTTTAAGTGTATGTGGCATTAAAATAAATGACAACATAGCACAAAAGGGAGGACGCATTGAAATTTTGTAAGTTTCTCATTTTGTTCTGGAAATATTTAAAGTACAAGTTAAGAGACTACAACAATTCCAAGATGTATGTTAATCTCTAGAATAACTACTGAAGAAAAATAAATGTACATTAAAAACCTAATAAACGGCCAAATTGGAAAATAAAAATGTGTTATTCTAAAAGAAGTCAACAAAGGAGATAAAAAGGAAAAGCAAATGGAAGTAACTATTACAATGTAGACTTAAACTCATATCAGTAATTACATTAAATATAAATGGACTAAACACTTCAATTAAAACAAATATCTTCAGATGGGAATAAAAGCATGCTGCTTTCAAGATATCTTAAAAAGAGACATAAAAAGATATACAAACTATAAGTAAGAGAAAGCTGGTGTAGCTCTTCTAATATCAGGTTAAATAGAATTTAAGAGAAATATTACCAGAGTTAAAGAATATCATCACATTAAAATGAGAAAATTAAGAAAACAATTTTATGTCAATATGTACCTAAAACCATCCCTATAAAATTGAAAGAGACGAATTGAAAACTATGGTAGGAAATGGAACAACCTGAATTTAGGAACAAATAGAATGAGCTTTTTAGAGATAAGGCTATCTATAGAAGATTTGAACATGTTAACAAATTCTTACTAATTGAAATATTTAACACTGGACTCAATATTTGCCAAATATATATTTTTAAAAGTATATATAGATTATTTACTAAAATATAAATTTGTCTAAACAAAGTTCAAAGAATTGAATTCAAACATAATATATTCTGATCTCAGTGGATTTAAATTTGAAAGCCATTACAAAAATGTAACTAGAAAACTCACCAATGTTTGAAAATTAAATATTATACATTTAATAACACATGTCAAATAAAAGATCACACTGGAAATTAGAAAATAATTACGGATGATTGATAATGCAAATACATCAAACTTGTGGGGTAGAACTTATATCTGTGATTAGATCAGTTGTTCTTACCTGGGTGATTTTGCCTGCAAGGAAAAATCTGGTAATGTATGAAGACATTTTTGGTTGTCATAAGTGAGGGAAGGAGTGTTGTTGGCATCTAATGAATAGAGGCCAAGTATACTGCTAAACATACTATAGTATACAAGACAATCCTTCATTATGAAGAATTACTTGGCCCCAAATGTCAGTAGTGCTGAGGTTAAGAAACCCTGGCTTAGAGGAAAGTTTAATGCTTTACATGTTAGTATTATAAAAGAGAGACTGAATACCAATGAATTATTCACTAAAAAAGCTAACATAACGATAACACACTAATCTCAAAGAGAATTAAAGAACAAATGTGAAAAAGCAAAAATTAATGAAATAGAAATAAACGCTATAGAATCAACAAGGGCAAAACTTTGTTCTTTGAAAGAAATAATAAGTCAAACCTCTAGCAACAGTGATCGAAAAAGCACAAATGGGTAATATCATGAATAAAAAAATTACCTTTTTAATAGCTGAGTGAAAATTATCTAAAGACATTGTAAACAACTTTGCATTAATAAATGTAATTGACAATGTGCTCGAAAAAATTTACTAATACTACCACAAGAAGTACAATATCTGAAATAGAGCAGTTTGTTAAAGAAATTTTCTAATCTAGAGATTAGAAAAGGGATGTGTTTTTTTGAAAGTAGCATAATGTTGACATCACAAGCTGATATGGAGAGTACAAAAAAAATCAGAAAGCCTCTCTCTGGAAAATACATATAAACTTTTAAAAATATTAATAAATACAACTGAAGAATATATCAAGAAGAAATCACATCTAATTGGAATTTACTCTAAGAATGTAAGGTTGATTAATCCAATTGTTTTCCTCTAATGATAGTTTCCTTGCCTGTGCAGAAGCTTTTTAATTTGATCAGGTCCCATTTGTTTATCCTTTGGGTAGTTGCCTAGTAGTGGGATTGCTGGATCAAATGGTATTTCTATTTTTAGTTCTTTGAGTTATCTCCAAATTACTTTCCACAGGGGTTATACTAATTTGCAGTCCCACCAGTGGTGTAGGAGTGTTCCTATCTCTCCATATCCATGCCAGCATTTGTTGTTATGGGACTTTCTGATAAAGGCCATTCTCACTGGAGTTAGATGATATCTCATTGTGGTTTTGATTTGCATTTCCCTGATGATTAGAGATGTTGAGCACTTTTTTTATGTTTGCTGGCCACTACTAGGCATCTACCCAAAGGAAAAAAAAGACATTCTATAATGAAGACATCTGCACTCAAATGTTTATGGCAGCACAGTTCACAATTGCAAAGATGTGGAAACAACCCAAGTGCCCATCAATATATGAGTGGATTAATAAAATGTGGTATATGTATGCTATGGAATAGTACTCAACCACAAAAAACAATGGTGAACTAGCACCTCTTATATTATCCTGGATAGAGTGGAGCCCATCCTTTGAAACGAACTATCACAAGAATGGAAAAACAAGCACCATCAAATTGGTACTAACTGATCAACACTAAGGGGCTCACATGGAAGTAATATTCATCGGGTGCTGGGCAGGTGGGAGAGGGGTGGTGGGGGTGGGTAAACTCACAACTAATGGATGCGGAGTGCACTGTATGTGGGAAGGGCGTGTTTGTAGCTCTGGCTTGGGCGAGGCAAAGGCATTATTATAACCAAAATGTTTGTACCCCCATAATATTCTTAAATTTAAAAAAATTGTATTGATTACATATATAAAAAAAGAAAAAGCTTAAATCAAATTTTCTTTGAAACTTGAATAATAGGTTCATCAGCTAGTAGAAAATATAAATAAATATGTGCTGGTTTGCATTGTAAAAAACATCCAATTATTTCCTTTAATGAACCACATAAATAGCAAAAGGGGAAAAATAATATGACCCCATCCAAAAAGAAGTAGCATTTAATAAAATTCAGTGCCCATTTATGATTAAAAAAACTCTTAGCAAACTAGAATTATGATTTAAATTAATTTTAGAGATAAAGGATAACTATAAAAACATGCAGCAAAAGTAATACTTTATGATGAAACATTGAAGGCTTCCACCCTGATGTTGGGAATGATGTAAAGATATTTATTAAAATTATATCCAACATTATATTGAAGTTGCCAGTATACTATAACAAGAAGAGAAATAAATATTTAAAAGGAAAAAAATTGTCATCACTTGTAAATTATATGATCATATGTAAGGAAAATTGAAAAAATACATAAAATATTAAAATAATTGAACTTTGCATGGTCATTTATACAACAAAAATATTAAAGACAATTATAATTTTTCTAACCTTGAAAATAAAAATTTATTTATAATAGAGTCAAAAATATCAAATTCCTAGGAATAAATCTAAGAAAAGTTATACCAAATCTTTATACATGAAACTGTATAATTAAAGGAATTTTAAGACACTTATTAAGGGGAGGAATATCCCAGGTTCACTGTTTGGAAGACTTAATGTATATATGTCAATTCTCACAAATGATCTATTGAGTCAATGCAAACCCAATCAAATGTCACGTGGACATTTTATAGAAATGGACAAGCTGATTTCAAAAGTTATCCAGAAATGCAAAAGACCAAGAAGAACAATTAAAATCTTACAAGAATAAAATTGTTGGTCTTTCAATAATTGATGACTTATAAGGTTACAAAAATTAACCAGTGTGGTATTAGCATAAGAATAGCCAAATAGATGAATTTAATAAAATGGACTGGAAAAATATTTACATATCAAATCACTGATTTATTTTTAAGTTGCAACTACACTGCAGTATGAAAAAAGTGATCTTTACAATAAATCACCTGGATCAATAAGATGTTTATATGGGATAAAAACATTTTCCCCAACTTCTCAGCATATACAATTGTCAAATTTAGATTACTCATGGAACTACAATGGAAGGTAAAATAAATAAAATTAATATAAGCTAACACAGTAGAATATCTTTGTCTTGGAGTACGCAAAGTTTTCTTTTTAAAGACTACTTTATTGAGGTATGATTGACATAAAAAGCTATACACATATTAAGTTTGGGGATAAATATGCACCTGTGAAACTATCACCATCAAGGCCATAAACATATGCATCACCTCTCAAAGATTCCTTCTGCCCCCTTTACTATTTTATTTATTTATTTTTTGTGGTAAGAACACTTAATATAAGATCTACCCTCTTAGAAAATTTTAAGTGTAACTATAGTGTTATCTATAGGCTCTATACTGTATTGTCGATCTCAGAACTTATTTATTTTGCATAACTGAAACTTTGTATCCTGTAACGATTCCTGTTCCTCCTACCTCCATCCCCACCCACTGGCAACTACTATTCTACTCTCTGCTCTATCATTTTATCTTAGATTTCACATATAAGTAAGACCGTACGGTATTTGTCTTTCTGTGTCACTTAATATAATGCACCCCCCACCCCTGCCAGTGTCCATTCATGTTATTGCAAATGGCAGTATTTTCTTCTTTTTAAAGGCTGAATTATATTCTGTTATATATACATACCAGTTTCTTTACCTATTCATCCATTGATGTGTATTTAGATTTTTCCCATATCTTGGCTATTGTGAGTAATGCAGTAACAACCATGTGGGTGCAACTATCTCTTTGAGATCCTTACTTAAATTCCTTTGTATATATACTCAAAAGTGGCATTGCTAGATCACATGATAGTAGTTCTAGTTTCAAATTTGAAGAACCTCCATATTGTTTTCCACAGTGGCTGTACAATTTTGCATTCTTCCCAATAGTATACAGGCTTCTCTTTTCTCCACATCCTAGCTAACACTTGTTAGGATGGCTATTATTAAAAAAAAAAAGGATAGTAAGTGTGAGATACTATCTCATTGTGGTTTTGATTTGCATTTCCCTGATGATTAGTGATGTTAATCACCTTTACATATACCTGTTGGCCATTCATTTGTCTTTGGAGAAATGTCTGTTCAGGTCCTTTGCCCATTTTTTAAATTATTTTTTTTCTATTTAGTGTATGGATTCTTCATGGAATTTTTTTGGATATTAACCCCTTATCAAACATGATTTACAAATATTTTATCCCATTCCATAGGTTGCTTTTTCATTTTGTTGATTTTTTTCCTTTGCCATGTATTGGTTTTTTGGAGACAATCTCATTTATTTGCTTTTGCCTATGCTTTTCGTGTCATGTCCAAAAAATCCCTGTCATGATAAATGTTTAGGAGTTTCTTTCCCATGGTTTCTTCTAGGAGTTTTAGTGTCAAGTTTTATGTTGAAGGCTTTAGTACATTTTGAGTTGATTTCTGTGCATGGTGTAAGATAAGGATCCAAACTGCTTACAAATCTAAACAAACTCTAACCATATTCCAGCAATTGTGCTTCTTGGTACTTACCCAAAGAAGTTAAAAAATTTATGTCCATACAAAAACCTGCAAATGAGTGTTTATAGCAGCTTTATTTATAATTGCCAAAACTTGGAAACAACAAAAATTTCCTTCACTAGGTGGATGAATACAGTCTGGTATATCTTGACTACAGAATATTATTCAGCACTAAAAAGAAATGAACTATCAAGTCATGAAAAGACATGGAGGACCATTAAATGCACATTAGCAAGTGAAAGAGCTACATATTGTATGATTCCAACTATATAATATTCTGGAAAGAGTAAAACTATGGAGATGGTAAAGATCAATGTTTGCCAGAGATTGGGGGAGGGGTAGACATGAATAGGTGGGGCACAGATAATTTTTAGAGCAGCGAAAATACTCTGTATGATACTACCATGATAAATACAAGATATTACATGTTTATCCAAACCCATTGACTGTAGCAGCAAGAGTGAACCCAAGGATTTTGGGTAATTATGTTGTATCAATGTAGGTTCATCACTTGTAACCAATGTACCACTCTGGTGGGGAATGTTGATAATGGCAAAGGCCATGCTTGTGTACGGGGAGTATTCAGGAAATCTCCATGTCTTCCTCTTAATTTTACTGTGAACCAAGAACTTCTCTAACAAAAAGTAGTCTTTAGGCCGGGCGCGGTGGCTCACGCCTGTAATCCTAGCTCTGGGAGGCCGAGGCGGGTGGATCGCTCGAGGTCAGGAGTTCGAGACCAGCCTGAGCAAGAGTGAGACCCCGTCTCTACTAAAAATAGAAAGAAATTGTCTGGCCAACTAAAAATATATATACAAAAAAAAAAAAAAATTAGCCGGGCATGGTGGCTCATGCCTGTAGTCCCAGCTACTCGGGAGGCTGAGACAGTAGGATCGCTTAAGCCCAGGAGTCTGAGGTTGCTGTGAGCTAGGCTGATGCCACGGCACTCACTCTAGCCGGGGCAACAAAGTGAGACTCTGTCTCAAAAAAAAAAAAAAAAAAAAAAAAAAAGTAGTCTTTAAAAATATAGGCACAACAAATTTATAGTAATATATGTTGTTTATCTATTGCTACATATCAAATTAACCAAAAATTTAGCAGCTTAAAACAGAAAAACATTATCACATTCAGCTTTTAGGGGTTAAGAATCTGGAAGTGGCTTTCCTGGGTGGTTCTGGCTCAAGGTCTCTCATGAGTATAGTCAAGCTATTAACCAGGACTACAGTCCCTGAAATCTTTAAAGCCTAAAGGATCTTCAAGATTCAACTGAGTTGGCTAAAGACTTCAATTCCTCATTATATTGTCCCATCCATAGGGTTGTTTATGGCATAGATTCCTCCTGAGTGAGTGATCCATGTATGTGAGAGAGAGAACCCAAGAGAGGGCCATAGTCTTTTAATAACTGAGTATCATAAAATGGCATACCATCACTTATGCTCTATGCAGATGATCACACAAAGTAATTCTGGTACAATGCAGGACTGAACTATAAAAGGGTGTGGATACTAGGCTTCAAGGATCAATCAATGGGAGCCATCTATGACATGATACAAATCAAAATAGTGGTTGCATTGCAATTTTTTAAATTTCAGAATATCATGGGGGTACAAACACTTTGGTTACATATATTTGCTTTTGTGCCACCCAAGTCAGAGCTACAAGCGTGCCCATCCCCCAGAAATTACGCACCTCACTCAACTCACGATGCATTGCACATTGAGTAATGGCTGGGAGTGTCAGAAAGGATGCTGAGTTAGTAATCTCTATCTACATCTAAGTGGTGGTTACACTGACATGTACATATTATAATTCGTTTAAGTACTTGAGATTTGTGTACTTTTCAGACGTATACTACACATCACAAAACAAGAAAAATGTTTTTAAACATCTCTTTGGGGAACTTCTCATGGCTCTGATCATGTTGATCTTGCAGTGCTAAGATATACATATACTTTGTCTCATGTTGCTTAGTCCCTCTTCTCTTTATGTCTTCTGATAGTTTGCTTGTATTGATACTCTCTTCCATATTAATTCGAGCTTCTTAATAGCAATGGTAAGAATTCTCCCCAGGGTCTATGATTTTTATACTGAGGAAGATGGTTCTTCACTTCGTGGAATTCTCTGGCACTGGACATTTATTATCCCTAGCCTGGGTTGAGGATTGGTCTGACTGGAAATAATTGTTCTAGAGCAGGGGTTATCAAGCTTTTTCTGCAAAGGGTGAGATAGCAAAATTTTTTGGCTTTGTGCACCATATGATCTGTGTTCCGACTATTCTGCAATTGTAAGGATGAAGGCAACCATGGATAACATGTAAACAACTGGGCATAATTGTGTTCTGATAAAACTTTGATTACAAAAATAAGAGGCAGGCGGACCATATTTGTCCCATGTACCACAGTGTGCTGATCCCTGCTGCAGATAGAAGATCA